>NC_073358.2:50284642-50603214 GCF_027580225.2 Misgurnus anguillicaudatus
AACCACTTACCTTAAAAAATTGAGTAAATTGAACGAATCATTTTTTTCAGTGTAAATAAATGATTTTTGCACTGCTATCACTGTGTATATGTAAATCATATTTTTCACTTAATTATTATACTTTACTTTCTAGCAGCATTCAGAGTGGAAAGCAAAGAATTTCATTGTAAAGGGACTGTGCACATATCAGTAAAGACTTTGAACTTGAACAATTAAAAAAGTACAGTGCACTGCAGTTGTTTTTAAAACTGGCAGATAATATGAATTTAAAGCAACACTATGTCGTTTTTTTTACCTTTAAATAATGTCTCGAAAATTATTTCAGAGATAGAACAACTTTTAACTGGACAAATTGTACTGTTGCTGCAACCTGAGCAGCCTCCTAGCTGCTACAAGCACACTCTAAAAGTGGCGGTGGAGGGTAGGAAACACAGCCCGCCCCTCCCCCTGCCTGCAGAATAGTGTCTGATACCAGGCACTGTTGCGCTTTTTAACCACATGGGGGAGCTGTAAGTCATTTTTACATGGAAACTACATAGTGTTGCTTTAATATACAAAAGATGGGCTTATCTATCACTAAATGATTTTGTTCAACAGATACCAAGGGATGTGTCCTAGTTGGGGGGATATCATACTTGTTTGCATGGGATGGTGATACCTAAACCAGAGTAGGTATTTGCATTGAGCCTCGGGCTTTGAGGTGGGGTCTCCATCACTGTAACTACTCTTTATGCTAGTTTAACCAATCAAGACAGGCAGCAATGGACTAGACTCTCAGTGTATCGTATATATAGAGATGTCACACACCTGTAGATCAAACCTTCATGATGGCGACGAAAAGAGCACAACCTTCACAGGCTGGCATGCGCACAGCTAAACAGTTACGGACAGAAACTGCAGCTCTTTATTCAGGTATGCAAGTTTTTATCAATTTTTTTCCTTTTCTGCCAATCAGCACCAACATTTAGAGATAATTATTTGCCAGTTGATTTAATGTCTGCATGCTCTTTCTCAATAATTACAATTACAGGCTTTATCATTTCTATTGTAAAGAATTGGACAAATATTAAAGATTTAAACGGATTTAGGTTAGGTAAATCATTTGGCCATAAGCGTTTTCTTAATCTAAAAAGCTTATTTCTTTAGGGTAGCTTTCACCAAAAAACATTTTTTGACGAACTGGGGACTTCAATACTATTACGTCCGTTGCATTCTCTAATGGTATACCCTCCGCGTCACATATTGACGAATGGTCAAGTGTCGTCAAATATTGACGACATGGGGTGAGACTGTGTTATAACACGGTCTTATTTTCTGTGGTTTTATATTTGACTTGTTTTATGTATTGTTTGTATAATTGTTTGTTTCTTTATTCCCTTGTGCAGCGCTTTGAGATGCTACCTTTAAAGGCGCTATAGAAAATAAAGTTTATTATTATTACTAGTATTATTATTATTATTATTATTATTATAAAATTGAAGTAAAAATAACAATCTCCAGGCCGTTGGCGCCTCTGCAGGCATTTGTTATAACAAACAATATTATTATTTTTTTTTATTACATACTGTATATTTGAATGTTTTTGTTTAATAAAACCATGTGTTTACTTGGTTTTGATACTTAATGTATGGCAAAAGAGTTGGGTCCAGATCAACCTGACCATTTCCCGTGATTATGGTACTGTCCCGTTTACAGGGGATGTGTGTAAATCCTTAAATATTTTTACTACAACCACGGTTTTACTACAAATTAAACCTAAAACATTTCCTAAAAAAAGAGTTTGATGCAGTCATACAGGAGCACTTGACTTGAATGAAAGTACGCAGGCACTGCTTGCATGATCTGTCCCCTATTGTCTAATATATATATATATTTTATTTATTTTTATTTATTTATTTCAGAGTGGAGAATATATTTTACCATTCCACTAAGTTTGTCAACTTGTGACATTTTTATGTGATTAATCTGCATTTTTGTATCTCATAGCAAATCCAATTTATTGTAGCCTATGCTAAAGAGCTTGTCAAATATGGATATTTGTTTTTTTGATAGATCAACTGACTGCAAAGCATGCTGAATCCAATAAAAAACAGCCTGAGGAAGAAACCATGTGTGCTGATCCTGTACCATGTCAGTCTAATGGTGTTATGGAGGTCTCAGTGCAAACCTTGTCTGCTACTACCAGGATGGCCTTAGGGTTATCAAGAGGTACGCCCAGTGATGCTTAATCTGAATATTAAAAAGTGCAGATACAAACTTTTGAAACTCTTTTGTTTTTATATCAGCTGTAAAATAAGTGCTGATCTACCGCAAACATAACAAGCTCTTAAGGTGACATTGGAGTTAAAAAATCTACATTTTAGTTTCATGTGCTCACGTGAAACTTTCGCGTGCTCACGTGAAACTTACTCGTGCTCACATGAAATTTAAGCGTGCTCACGTGAAACTTTCGCGTGCTCATGTGAAACCTTCATGTGCAGAATTTTTTAAAAAGATTAGTTTTGTGTGCTCACATGAAACTTTGGCTATCACGTGTGCACACGAAAGTTTCACGTGCGCACACGATAGTTTCACGTGCGCACCCGAAACTAAACTTTATTTAAGTTTTGCTCCATGTCGATTTAGGGGCTCCGTACTACCAGGAATTACTACAAATAAGTAGTAGTAATACAAATACTTACTGTTAAAAATTTGTGAACTAAAACGTTTAACCCTCAACCGATCAAAGTCATTTGGAAAAAAACATAAGGGGCTGCAGTCTCTAAAGCAGCCCCCCACACATACACTTTGTGGTCCCAGGACAATAAATAAATAAATAAGAGAACCAAAAAGTGTTTTTGAAGTTATGGAATAATTGCCAGCATGCATTAGATTTGCCAAAATCTTATCCAATTTTAAATCTGTAACAAAAAAAAATTATTGGCATTTCACATTGCTTTATTTGTATTTTTTTGAGTTCTTTCTTAAACCCTTTATTATTTTGCTGCTTGATTATTTTGTGTATGCGTTTCTTTCTTTCATGCAGACACACAGTCGACCTACAGTGTGTTTATATATACTGGTGATGAGGGAATAAGTAATGTTTCTGTAACACTTATGGATGCAAAAGACCAGAGCAGTGACAGAATCCTGGGAATGAAACCTTTTTTTTTAAAACCTACTTCAATGGTAAGAATATGATTATTTTATAACAATACTGTATATGAATATGATTTGGTCTGGATATGTTGTGTCTTGTTGGTGCGCCTACTATATAAATAATAACTAGTCAGAACATTTTTTATTTTCTCTGTAGCCTTGAAATAGTAGCTCCGCCACTGTGGGAATGGTTTAATGTGGGGAAATTACCTGTTAACATAGATAGTGGAGTACACTAAACGTATTCTCTTTACCATAAACACATATTCAGAAAATCACCCAGTGAAAAGGTAAAAATGCTGAAAACATAAAAAATAAGAAACCATTTTCGATGGAATATAGAAAAAGAAGCTAAACACACACACACGTTAATATAAATGATAGCACCACAATGATAATAGGCCTACCAATAATACCCTGTTATATTTTCCCAGCTCTAGATCAAATGCTGCAAGACTTAACTAATGAAATAATCAAATCAAAACCAGCCTGATAAAATAAATGTGCCCATTTCCATCTACCTGGGCACCTTAATAGATCAGCAGGTTGGCAAAAGTAGGATTAATACCTCTTTACCAAAACCTTTGTGAGAGATGTGTGTATGTTTGTTTTCCCCATAACACATATCTAATAAGATGATGTTACAGGAGATTGACATCCCCGTGAAGGACACCCTTGGAGACATTGTCCAGGTGAAACTTGAAAACAGCAGTTCTGAATGGTATTGTAGACACATCGAAGTGAAAACTCCCTCTGGAAAGTGCATTATGTTCCCCTGTTATCGCTGGATAGACAGAAATGAAGTGATTATCAGAGAGGGCAGTGGTATGTACAGACTTATTATCTGTTTATTATCTAGTTGTCAATAAAGCATTATCGTTGTTGTTGCTGTTGTTTGTGTGCTTTATGTTTTTCTTTGTGTGTTCACTCAGCTCGACTGCCTCAGGATGACATAGAATTGTTTAAAAAGCAAAGAGAAAAAGAATTGGAATCTAGAAGGGAAATATTCAGGTTTGATGAAACATTCTTAAGCAATATAAGTTTTTTCTTTATTACCGATACAGTTCATTATGATATGAATGCTGATTTTTTTTTATAAATGTTGGAAATAGTTGTGCTGCTTAATTTTCTTTGTAATTTGTGATCATTTAAAAAGTAAAAAGAGCAACATTTATTCAAATACGGAACTCTTTTTTATCATATAAATTACAAATTTGAATCAGTTTATAACATCCTTGCTGGATGCAAGACAATCGCTTTCTGGCAATGATGACACTTTCTAGATAACTTTCTTGAACAAGTTTCCCTTAGTAAAATATTATTGCCCACAAGCCTTAAAGCAATTTTTTTCTTAGGCAGCCCAGTCTCACAAAATTTTGTTATATAGTGACGTAATTTTTATATTCTTTTTTATTCTTTATTATCACGAATTTCCGCGTTTTTTCATGACCGTATAACGAATTCCTGTTTTCGTGTGATTATCACGTATTGGTTACTCAACTGTTTTGCCCTATTTTCTTACCATTGTCGTTTCGGTTTAGGGTTAGATTTACATAAAATGACATCCTTACCCAAACCCAACTCTAACCCTAACGCCAGGCGCCATATAAAAAATAAAATCAGAAAAAATAGTATAAACCAATGTATAAAGTGACATTCTAATGCAAGAACCAAATCTAACCCTAAACGAAGCGACAATGGTTTAAAAATAGGAAAAAACAGTTGAGTAACCAATACGTGATACTCATATGGAAACAGGAATTCATTATACTATACGGAAATTGGTGATAATATCACGAAAAAAGAATCAAAAAATTACGTGACTATATCACAAAACCTTGTGAGGTAGAATTTACATAAGGTGTAGTCATGCTACACCATCTCTTGTAAAGCCAGGCTAATATTCTGTTTACAAATATTTACACACAAAATAAATAAATAAATTAAAACACTTCACCTTTAAATGATTTAATTTTTCTTGTTGAAGATGGATCCAGAAGCGCCCAGGCTTCCCTCGGTCCTTGGATGCCGAACTGAAAGATCTTCCTTTGGAAGTTAAGTTTGATAAAGTGAAAGAATCAGACTTCGATGGGAATTTCCGTACAGTGTAAGTTTGGGGAAATGTCCTTGTTTATTTCTTTCCGAGTTTTCCTGTGCATGTCTATAATTTTATTGAATGCTTCTGTTTCAGGATTAATGAAGCAGGATTGGACAAACTCTTAAGTTACATTCAGTCCTGGAAAGACATACATGATTTTGAAAAGATATTTAGAGTAATCTACGTAAAGGACGCGACACTAGGTTTGGATTGTTTATTTATGCATTTTTTACACATGTAAAGCCTTTGATTGACAGTTGACTTAATTTTATTTTTTTCAAAACTGGACAGAAAATATGATCCAAGACTGGAATACGGATTACATGTTTGGCTATCAGTTCTTGAATGGTTGCAATCCTGTGATGATCAGGAAATGCAAGAAACTTCCAGACAAATTTCCAGTCACACATGAGATGGTGAAGGGCTCTCTGCAGAGAGGTCTCACGCTACAAGAGGAAATAGAGGTTAGAAACATTAACCAGTATTGTCAGATCTAAGATTCGCTTGATGTATGATATCATTTACATAATTTAGTAAATGTCTCGGTTCAATGTTATTTTAACCTACAAACCTTGTGTTACAAACTATCTGTGTACACAAAATAAATCTCTGTCTTTACAGAAAGGAAACATCTACATAGCGGATTATGAAATCTTGGATGGATTGCCAGCCAATAAAACAAAAAAATCTCAGTTCTATTTGACTGCACCCATCTGCCTACTGTACAACAACAGACTGAACCAAATTGTGCCAATTGCAATTCAGGTACAGTGTGTGTCCCATAAGAGTCAGCGTCGACTAAAAACATAATTCAAAAAAAAAATGAAAATGCTTTTGCTGTGACTTCATTTATTGATGTAAATGTTTGTTGTCTGCTTGACTAAAACAGCTCAGTCAAAAACCAGGGAAAAAGAGCCCGGTTTTTCTCCCAGATGATAATGAATTTGATTGGATGCTTGCCAAGATGTGGGTGAGATCTTCTGACTTCAATGTACACCAGCTGGTCACACACCTTCTCAAGACACATCTGATATCAGAGGTTTTTGAAGTAGCCATGTACAGACAGCTCTCTACGGTCCACCCTGTGTACAAGGTACAGTATATGCTTTTCCATACACAGTCATAATATTTAGATTCAATGCAAACCAAAGAGTCTTAAAGACATTTACTTCTTTTCATTACACCTCAATATATTGGTAACTGCATAATTTGGAGGCGTCAACACAACGGCACCTATCAATGCTCATGGAATCCTGTTACATTTACTTGGTGTGAAGAAATGAGAAATGTCAGAAAAATATAACTTCCCAAACAATGTCTCTATCTCAGTATGGAAAGACAGGGAAATACCAGACGTTTTTGTCAGACAGGCTTTGCAGATGCCATTTGTATTCGCATTTGCACTTGTAGTGATGTCATTGGCATTGGCATGTTCATTGGCGTAATTGGACATACACTCCAGACACCGGTCATACTAAACTCATTCACTAATGTGCCCCCCCCCCCAGTAGACACAGCACAATTTCCCTTTCGAAAGGGAACCATTTTTCCTGTTTGAGGTTATGCTTTTCAAATACAGTTTTATGATTTATGCACACGTTTAAATGGTTTGTTTGCTTCTTACAGTTACTGACACCTCATGTCCGTTTCACAATTGCAATCAATGCAGAGGCCCGTGAAAAGCTCATCGGTGATGACGGGGTCTTCAGCAGGGTAACTTTACAATTCATTACTGTATTTATTTATCTGTCAGGGATGGAGGTGGATGAACCCAAGTGCAGACAGCTCTCAACTCAAAAAGACTTTTATTAATAAACAAAAACTCCCTCGAGGGGGTAAACAAGACAAGAATTAAATTAAATAAAAGACATGGCAAAAACAAGACAAGACTCCTGACGTGTTACACAAATACATACAATGATACCACAAAGACAAGAGACACAATGGCATTAAAATAGGGAAACTAATTAGGGGACAATAACAAACAGGTGAGGAAACTAATCATACATAATTAGAAAACAGGAGGGTAAGGTTAAGACTAAAGACAGGAGAGCACGTGCCATACATAACACATAGGTCACGTGACTCTCCACACAAACACAGAACACATATACAGGGGTATCAGGATCCTGGCACCAAACAAGACTAAATACACTTAATAACATTTGGGATCCTGACACTACCCCGCCCTTAAGGGATGCCACACGGCATCCCAACACAACATGACATAAAACAATAAACAGTCCAACGGCCAGAAGGCCGACAGTGCCCAATGTCCGGACCCCCGAAAACAAGAAGGCGGGACAGACGGTCTCCGCCAAGGAAGTGGGCCCGGAACCCAGCACCACTCGGCCCGCCGACCTCAAACAGGACACAGGACATGCCGTACAGGAACGCTCACGGGGCTCACTGACCAGTGAGCATCCCGGAGCTTGCTGGCCGATCCTCTGTCGCGGGGCTCGCTGCAAAGAGCTCAATCGCGGCGACAGTCCGATGTGCAAACACTCCCACGGGATCCGCCGACCAGGAACTTCCCGCGAATCTCTCCTTCCCGGCACTTATCCGCGGGGCTCACCGACCAGCACACTCCCGTGGGGCTCGTTGATCCGGATCTGTCCCGCGGAGCTCCCCGAACAGGAACACTCCCGCGAAGCTCGTCGACCAGTAGCCCTACCGAAGACGCCACCGGTCAGGAACACACCCGCGGGGCTCACTGCACGGCCACAGGAACACAACTCCACAGACAACGGCAGGACGGGGCAGGACTGGACAGACATCAGGACAAGGCAGGACTGGACGGACAGGAACACTCAACGAAGACGAACTGAACAAGGTAACCAAAACCAAAACAGAGCTGTCTGCTGGGTTCAAGAATGGTGGTATCATTCTGTCAGGGATGGAGGTGGATGAACCCAAGTGCAGACAGCTCTCAACTCAAAAAGACTTTTATTAATAAACAAAAACTCCCTCGAGGGGGTAAACAAGACAAGAATTAAATTAAATAAAAGACATGGCAAAAACAAGACAAGACTCCTGACGTGTTACACAAATACATACAATGATACCACAAAGACAAGAGACACAATGGCATTAAAATAGGGAAACTAATTAGGGGACAATAACAAACAGGTGAGGAAACTAATCATACATAATTAGAAAACAGGAGGGTAAGGTTAAGACTAAAGACAGGAGAGCACGTGCCACACATAACACATAGGTCACGTGACTCTCCACACAAACACAGAACACATATACAGGGGTGTCAGGATCCTGGCACCAAACAAGACTAAATACATTTAATAACATTTGGGATCCTGACATTTATCCACAGATAACAATCCCAAGCATTTCTGTTTTTTATGTGATGATATTGTCTTTGTCAATATAATGACTTGCATGTGTTCACAGTCGACTCGTTCAACTTACGTGCATTGTGACATATTGCAATACCTCTCACTGCACTCGTTCTGAAACAAATAAGTAGTATCAGAAATATGGAGCCAGAATGATCTCAATAATAATTCATGCAAAAAACACGATGCATACGCGTAGGCAAATTTACACGCATGAAACCTAGTTCATATACACAAAATATACATATATTCACAAAAACGATTCACAAAATAAAAAGACATATTCATAAAATACGTTTCACAATCGAAAAACACAATTCACAAAGTTTACACTGTGAATGTGCAAATCGTCTTTTTTGTGTGTGAATCGGTGTGCATTTTTTAGACTTTCCTGGCAGCGCACTTCTCCAATGTGGGTCACTCACTCTTTAGCCAGTCAGATGCGAGCTCACCATTCAACCAATCATAACCCGCCAAGAGTAAAATTCACACACACGGATACAAAGCGATTCACACACGAAAAAGACGATTCGCACATTTACAGTCACAATAAACTTGTGATTTTTTTAATAATATCTTGATATCGTTAGTTATCTACAGTACTTGTATTCAGGGGCGATTCTAGGATTTTCATTTTGGAATGAAATTTCAATGAGAGTATAATAGAATAAAGAAATAATATATCAGTAATTTTTTTGTGATTGTTGCGAGCAAAAATCCTTGATATTGCGGCACGTTTTCTTAAAAAATGCGATGGAATATGCGGGATATTTATAACATTTTATGCGATTAAATTGCGGGAACTTGCAAAAATTGCGGGATCTTGCAAAAACTGTGGAAACTTGCCTACTGCAATAAATAGGCGTTTGACGGCTTTTACACCAAAGCCATTTGGGTTGGGCACTTACGGTGACACAATACACATCTGGTCCGAACTTTACTTCCGGTTTCAGTTTTTTAATGGTCCGACTGAACTCTTGAACAAATACCTGGTTGAAAATAACAAATGTTTTGGTTCCTAGGTAATCTACGTGTTGTTTATTTTGCTTGTTATATAAATAAACTATGTTTACAGTACTTTGTACAGTACACAGCTTGTTTATATTGTTACTGCTGAAACCGTCTATATGAATAACTATTATCAGACCTGCCCTCACAGCCTCAAAACATTACCGGCCCACCGGGAATAGTCCTGACTATCCCGATTGCCACTCCGCCACTGTCCTCTATGGTCACTTCAGTAGGCTAAATGTGCTTATATGGCCTAGTTATTTTCAGAAAATACTTTATTAACTGTCATTATTAACTGAATTATCTGTTTCCAGATTAGTAGCATAACTGGAGATGGGATTAATCAATTGCTGGGAAGAGCCATGGAGACTTTAACCCTCAAGTCCCTGTGTTTCCCTGACACAATAAAAGCTCGAGAAATGGAAAAGGCACCCAAGTACTATTATAGAGATGATGGCATGTTGATCTGGGAGGCAATAAACGGGTAGGTTGTTGCATAACAACAGATTCTGTAATACTAGTGCAAAAATACAAATTAGCCCACATACACGCCAATGAATATGTTTAGCATCCAGAGGTTTGTTTTTTCATTTGTTAACCTGTTATCTTATTGATCTTCCTGTAGTTTTGTTTCTGATGTGATTGAGATCTACTATGACAGCGATGAGAAGGTTCAAAAAGATGTGGAGATTCAAGAATTTGTTAAGGACGTTTCCATATTTGGCATGCAGGATTCTAAGGGTGACAGTGAGTACAGATTCAGCTTTATCAGAATTGTCAGTGCACGTTTGTCTGTGCAAGCATGAATGATTATTTTTATTCTTGTATATTATATATAATGCATGTTTGTGTGAATCAAATCAACTGTACACAAGATAAATTCATATTGCCATTGTTTCCCAGAGTTTCCACAGTCTCTGAATACTCGAGCGGAGCTAATCGAGTACCTGACTGCTGTGATATTTACAGCTTCAGCACAACATGCTGCAGTCAACTTTGGACAGGTGAGATAACACGCTTTCAGATCATTAAAAAGTGCTTGGAAAAGTTTTTTATGATATCTATAAGCTAACATCTTCAATTAAACTTTTGCATTCCAGTTTGACTGGTATGCCTGGATCCCCAACAGTCCTTCCTGCATGCGCAAGCCGCCTCCTGAACAGAAGGATGAAGTGGATTTGAATTATATCATGGAGACTTTGCCTGACCGTAGTTGTTCCAGTGTGGTTTTAGGAACAGTTTGGACCCTCAGTCGGTTCCAGAAAAATGAGGTTTGACATCTGATTTGGATAAACTTTTCACTTAAAATTGTAGAGGTTATGGCTGCAGCCTTGTCTGAATTAATGTGATCAAAAAATTAACCTGTTACTAGTTGAGGGTTCAGACCATCAAAGTAGATTGTAGCAGCATCTGGTGGTGAGGTTGTGAACTGCAACCAACAGCTAAGTCCCTTCCCTTTCAAAGCATATAGAGAAGCTACGGTAGCCATCACAGGACAAATATGTCATCATCTGAGACAATAGCCGTTTCTCAATGTCAAGGATACTTCCTTGGCAGGACTAGTCCTTACAAGTCACTTCCTTCAGATGCTAGGTGAGGCTCCTTTTAAGCATTCGAGAACACGTTAAATGGTACAGGCTAGCAAGTGCACGTCATTACGTCATTGCGTGATTGAAAGGTGTGCTTTCGGTGCTGCGCGCATATGATTGTGGGTGGTTTCAGCACGTGAAGACAGCGAAGGATATGCATCCTTTCCTGTATATGGGATATTTCTCAAACCAAGGACTCAGTCCTTGGCTGAAATTCCGAGGATCCTCGACATTGGAACAGTCCTTCGACGGACGTCGATGACGTAGCATCCTCGAAAATTTGGCTTCCGAGGATCCTTCCTTGACATTGAGAAACGGCTACAGTAGTGACGAAACTTTAGGTCTACTGTAGAAACATTGTGGTGCAAAATGGCGACTTCCATGTAAGGAGACCCATCGTGTATGTAGATAAAAACGGCTCATTCTAATGTAATCAAAGCAGAGCGGTTCATTATACACCACTGATAATATAGTAATCTATGTTATATTTAATTTTTGTCAATAGATCCTTCTCAAATTTGCACACTACACCTTTAAGCATGTTACCCCAGAATTGTACAAGTATTTTAAAGAGTTATGGCAAAAATATAAATAAAACCCTTTGCCATATTACGAGCAGTGAATGTTGCAGTAAATGATGTTGTTTTCTCTAAAGAATTTACTCTTTTCCGCAGCGGTACTTGGGCATGTATCCAGATATGCATTTTACGGAGCCAGCAGTGAAGGACGCCATTAAGAAATTCGGCAAGAAACTAGAAAATGTGACTGACAGCATTGAGCGCTGGAATAAAGCATTATCAATGGGTTATTGTTATCTGTCCCCAAACAAAATCCCCAACAGTGTTGCAATTTAAGAAATACTTCTAGAAACATATTGCCAGCCCTAACCATAGCATTACGGTCAATGAATGCGCGACAAACACAGTGCACAACACAGATAATGAAATCGTTTTCAGAAATGATCTTTGATTTATGCCTTAATGGTCCGACTCATGCTGGCAAAAATATTTACACATTCATGTTATAATCAATTTATTATTGTCTTTTCTTTTCTGTATTAACATAAACCTGCATAATCCTATATCCATGGTATTCATTGAAACATCTTTTGATTCATATTCATTTACATTACTTATGGTATATTGTTTGTAGTCTGCTTTAAATTATTGTTTTTACTTCGACTGAATGTTTTATCGTATACAGTACAGTTGTATTTACACCTTACATCTGTATTGATTTTGATCATCTTGTGTTTTGCTGTTGCTGTGGTGGAAGGAATAATGTTGATTATTAAAGGATAATTCTGGTATTTAACACTTTGAGTCTCATTTCTGGTTTGTTTTGGATGAACTACAGTGATGGACACTGAAATTCTGACAATGGGTCATGTCTTGACTTTTTGACTTATTTAGAAGCGTCTCTAGACTGCTTCAGAATGGAAGTGGAGGGCCATGCACAAACATGTCATTAAAACAACACTTAACGTTCATTTTCAAAACTGTGCTACTCACCGAGTGGTTCGTGGTGTTCATTGTGTCCTTATTGATAAAGGAAAACTTCACTGGTAAAAGATTCATAAATGGTCCAAATGCTGTTTAACTTCTATGATGTTTTGTTTACTTAAACAGATGTCAGATGATATAATATTACTTTTAATATCTGTGTGTGAACATTATATGCCCTTTAAAAAATAGGTGCATGACTGGATGCATGACTGGACCAAAGCTTAAATGCTGAGAAAAAAAACGGTTGCTTATTGTTAGTTCATGTTAGCAAACGTTAAGAAACATAAGCTTATTGTAAAGTGTTACAGACTTATAAAGGTGATGAGAACCTGTTGCATGTTATATTATCATATCAATAAATCAAGACATTTTGCAAATCATCAAGTGACATAAAATTTGAATTAATCTGCTGGAGGGAGTGTGATGCTCTGTGCAACATGTTTCTGGGAAACTCTAGGTCACGCCATTCATGTGGATGTCAATTTTACACATGCAAAATATACCTAAACATTGTTGTGAATCATGGACATGGTTCTTCATGGATCTTTTATGACAATGGTGTTATCTGATGGTCTTATAAGTGTGTGTGTGTTCTGTGGGAATTGAAAACACAACCTTTTGTGCTGCCGATGCATTGCTGTACACTGTTAAAATTTTATATTGAAATTACAATATCACTGGAACTTTTTGTACCTTTAAAATTTTATGTCATTTACTGGCAACAGTTTGTTCAAAGATGAATGGACATGAATTAAAAACTTTATATTTACAGAAAAAAACTTTAAAAAGTACATTATCAGCTGAATGGGTTAGATTTGGTGTTTGCGTAAGGTTGTCACTTTAAGTATTGGTTTATACCTTTTTTTCATGATTTAATTTTTTAATATTTTATGATTTTTAAATCTTTGTCGCCTGGCATGAGGGTTAGAGTTGGGTAAGGATGTCATTTTATGTAAATCTAACCCTAAACCGAAGCGACAATGGTAAGAAAATAGGACAAAACAGCTGAGTAACAAATACGTGACAATTCGTAAACAGAAATGCGTGACATGTTCACGCAAAAGGCGGAAAACCGCCACATTCAATGGATTGTGCTAAGCTATGCTCCCACTAAACACAGGACGTCGGACAGACGTGCAGATCATGTCTATATTGGGTCCGTCGGTCCATGACTAATTCTGGACATGTATGCGACATCCAAACTAGGTCCACTATTTGGACGTCCAACCATGACCCTACTTGGACGTCATATTTACGGCAACATTTGACGTTTGAACTGGGTAATTTTTTGGACATCATTAGGACGTCATATTTACGGCAACATTTGACGTTTGAACTGGGTAATTTTTTGGACATTATTTGGACGTCATATTTACGGGCAACATTTGACGTTTGAACTGGGTGATTCTTTGGACGTCATTTAGAATTTCTTGAATTATATACAAATTCATCTAAATGTACAATTAAAAATCTGTAATTAAATGTGTAGTTCCTTATTTTAAAAGTATATGACCATACTAACAATTTAACGTGAAAATATTCTCACCTATTCTCATAGAGTTTGGTATGAATGCAATAAGTGTGCCTTATAGACAATGTTAAGATATGGCCGTATGGCCGAGTGGTTAGCGAGACTTCCTTTGAACCTCGAGATCGGTAGGTCGAATCCCACGGCCGGCAGGAAATGACTGAAGTGTTTCAGTGTTGCAATGGATGGGTGAAGTGCGGAGACAATCCTTTTCCCTTTTTTTATGTCTCTTTTCCTTACACGGAGGTCCTACGGATGTAAACATTTGGAGTGCAGAAGACGTCAAAAAAGACGTCGCCTGGCGTTACAAAACACCCCCTTTTATGGACCGGATTTGGACGTCCAAAAATTACATGAAAAGACGTAATTCCGACGTCACTTTGCGCAGTGGGTAGTGCTAGCGCCAGACCCGGAGATCAGCTGAATGGATTCCAAACCGGTAAAAATCAAATGTTCAACTCTAGGGAGCTGGAAAATGAGCACATTTAAAAAAATTTGAATGTCCCTTTAAGACTCAAAACTTTAAGTGACTATAGGTATGTCATTTTGTGACAGTAAGAGCGTTGAACCTGAGCAATTATACATTTTCACAGATCTATAAAACTATTTTAAAAAATCATGCATAACAGTGCAGTTGTTTGTGAGACTGGCAAATAATATGAATAATGTACAGTATAAATGATTGTTTTATATTTTTCTTTTTTACTTAAATGGCTTCGTTCAAACAGACACCCAGTGTTGTCTCCTATTAGGGGGAAATTATCCTTCTGTGTATGGAATGGCTCCACCTAAAGGCATATTTGCCCCAAAAGCAAGATGCCCCGCCTCAAAGCCTAAGGCCAGAATTGTAAGCTCTTGCTTTGGGCTTTGAGGTGGGTCATGTCAGGATCCTGCCTGAATCTGGTTTTGTATTAATATCTAGGGTGCGTTCCACTCCAGTTTTAGACACGCACTCGCAAACTTCTCTAAACACTTCCAATCAGGGGAATCCCTGTCACCTTTTTGAAGTGCGTTCCACTTCGTCAAGTGGACGAGAGAAGTTTGTATGGACAGACCCTCGCTCCCTCGATTTTTGACTGAGTCTACTTCATATGTACACTTCAGGCAGCTCCATATCCCACAATGCAACACGATTGTGATGTCACTTCAGCAACTCGCGCTTTGCACAGTTCAAATGATGGAGGGAGCGGTCTCCACTTTCCATGTGATCAAGGAAGGGCTTAGGGCGATCCATTTGAACCCACTTCAAGTGTTCTAGCAGTAGTGGGCCCTCGTACAATGTAAGCAATGATGTACCTTCGAGTGAACAAGACTGAGGGAAGTTAGCGAGGAAAGGTCATAAAAAACAAAATGGAACGCACCCTTACAAAAATTAACCATGGTTTTATTGTGGTAAAAGTGTAGTACCCATGTTTTTTTGGTGTATTGATTATGATCAGCAAAACCATGGTTTTACTACACTAACCATGGTTTAACTATGGTTTTTGAAAACCATGGTTGTCATAACCATGGTTATTCTGGGAACCAGAAATCATCATCAACCTTTTTCTGTTTTTTGCTTTAGATTTTGTTTCCCAGAATGTTTTGCTTGATGCTGTTTTTTAGTTTTACTCTGTAAAGACAAAGACTTGTAAATGTTAAATGTTCATTTAACTTTGAACAAAATGTTGCCAGTAAATAACATAAATTTAAATCTACTGTAAATTACCGGCAACCCAGCTGCAATTTCTACAGATTTTTTTACAGTGTAGATATTGTTTGTCTTACCTTTTGCCCCCTCGTGTGTGTTGTTTTTCTGTTTTATTATATAAAGTTCAGTGTTTTTTCTATTATTGTCTGCGCCTGGGTTCGTGTCCTGCTTTTCCTGACAGGGCATCCATAACTGTAACTAAATTTCCGTAGAAATGAAAGTATTCATGGCAGCTGTTTGCCAGTAACTTACTGTAGATCTTTGTTTAAGACTGTTCAATGGAAATTTAACTTTAACAAATCTTTACAGAATAAAATTAAAATAACAGCCTCATGCAAAATCTGAAGGAAAAACAGGATTTCTGGTTCCCTGAATGCTTTGCATGAGGATGTTATTTTAAATACCATGCATTTAAATCTACAGCAAGTTACTGGCGAACAGCTGCATGACTACAGCACTTTTTTTACAGTGTGGTCTAACCAATCAATAGGCAGCAAAAGAGGCTCTTATAGCCCGTTGCATATAAAAGTGAAGTCACTCACCTGTAGTGCAAACCTTCATGATGACATCGAAAACAGAAGATCATTCTCTGGCTGTTATACAACCAACAGAAACTGCAGCTCAGAATGCAGGTATGCAAGTCTTTATCTTATTTTTTTCCCTTTTTCTGCTGATCAGTGACCACAACAATGACACTGCATCAGGCGCTGATTTTCAGCATACTAAATTAAAGGTTCTGTGGATCGATGTTGGCAATATTTAAATGCAAACATTTGTACGTTATCCCTAACAGCTATATGTAAACGCTGCATACTAATATTAAAAACAATCACTCCTGCAGCAATGCATGTGAAACAAATGTGTCCAGTGCTGGAAAAATATTTTCACTGGCGTTTAATATTCTGGAGTTTTTATTCTTAAACCCTTTATTATTTTGCTGCTTGTGATTGTTGTTTTATGTGTTCTTTTATATAGCCTACTTTGTGCATCACTTTGGTCTATTTCAATTGTTTTTAATGTACCATTTATAAACATTGCTTTATATTTTGTTGCATATGTTTTTTTTTCATATAGACACAAATCTGATCTACAATGTGTTGGTGTTAACTGGTGGTGTGGGAGTAAAGGATTTTTCCTTGACACTGCTGGACTCAAACAATCAGAGCAGCGTCAAAACGATGGTGAATAAACCCTTATTTGGTGGTTTTAGCAAGGTAAGAACTTGATTATTTAAATGTCATTTATACATATGGTCTTGTCTTGTTGTGTTTAGTTTGTGCACCTAAGCAGTAATGAGGCCAGAACTGAGTGGACCTCTGTGATATAGGGTGGACCTAAATACCTACTCTCAAATTACACAATTTTACAATATAGTGGTTAAACGGACTACATTGCTTGTTTTGAGTCATGGGTCGAAAAATTGAGATCAGTAAATAAGCAAAATAAAATAAGAACAAATCAAGAAATTTTAAGCATACGGCAAAAGTAAAGAACAAAGTTACTAAAGTTCAGTAGTATTTACAGAAATGTAATCAAATTAATAATAACACTATCGTCTTCATTCCTTAAACTAAATAAAGCTCACATTTTTTTGCAACCTGATCTCACGAATTTCCGTGGGATAGTCACGGAATTTTTTGCTCATTTTTCTGTAGCATTCTCACGGATTGGTTACTCAACTGTCTTGTCCTACTTTCTTACCATTGTCGCTTCAGAGATCAGGTAAATATAAAAGAATAAATCTGAAAAATTGTATAAACCAATAAAGTGACATACTAACGCAAACACCAAATCTAACCCTAAACCGAGGTGACAATGGTTTGAAAATAGGAAAAACCAGTTGAGTAACCAATCTGTGAGAATGCCACAGAAAAGACAGTAATGTAAGCGCACGCACTGATACGCAAGTTTCAAAAAGCACACAAACACAGAATCTCTCTGCGCTTCACACATGATCTTGAAATACCACAGCCTTGGCAAGTATTCTCATAAAATGGTGTCTTAAAGTGAACAGTTGAGAAAGAAATCAGATGTGTGTCAGTATACAGTTCGTGCTTATTCTGTCTTAAAGTAGCAGTACAGTATGAGTGTGCATCTTTAAATTGCTGATTTCAAAATAATACTCAACTGATATTTAAGCAATATCGCTTGAGTAGGAGTGTGATATAGCTCTATATCATCACGGCTGTGATTTTGCCTACGGCCTCGTGCCTCTGGCCTAATCACAGCCGTGATGATATAGAGCTATATCACACGACTCCGAGAGCGATATTGCTTTTATACAACAGTTCGACGGCACACGTTTGAAAAACGAAAACTAAAAAACAACAACGGAGTTATTTTAAAAGCCTCTTTGTTTGAGAACTAGTTCTTCCGCCACGGATTTGAGGGCTGCCAGAATGACAGGTAACACTTTCAGCTGCTTTGAATCTCATATTAACTCAATGGACGGATAGGCGTTTCTTTATATTAACGTTTCTTGGTGACAAGATTAGTTCAGTCGAAAATATATATTTATTATATTTAAATCTACAGTCGATTAGTAAAGATAGCGCCTGTTTGAACGTTTGCTTAGTGAGATTCGGTACGAATGAGAACCAAAGCATGAGCGGACGTCAGTGTTCACTCGCCCCGCTGACCACCGCCCTCTCTGGGCTACATCTCTGACAGAGATACCATGGCTCTGATATACGCCTTGTGTGTTTTTGATGGTCAAAATGAGATCAAATCAGCAGTATTTGGTGTCATGATCAAACTATTACTTGTTTTTTATTCATATTTAGTGTCTTTTGTGTTGTTATTGTTTTGCCGCGAGGTAAAAGTTAATAAAACTATACTTATATAATGTTACTATTGGTTTCCCATTTACTCTTAACGTGATACGAGCACTCGATTATTATTAAACTTTGTTCTTGTCAGTACTATATAAAACTGTTTTTTATAAGTGTCAGAGAGATGTTTTTGCATGCGGCTCATAAATATACCAGTGGCGATATCTCATAACATGTTTTAATAGTCACGTCACGATAAAGTAAATGATCAATGTCCACATTTTAAAGCTGCGGTGCTTACCTGCAGTTTCACGGTGTTTTCGCGTTCTGATAAAAGATATAGCTCCAGAAAAAAACGAGTGTTTATATTCCTCTTTCCAAGTGTTAATAATCCACACGATGTGACAAGACATTTCTCCCATTAACTTTAACGTAACATCCAAGAGCGCTGATCTTTGACGGAATAATACTTCTGATTGGGGATTCACAGACTGATTTATGAGCTAGTAAACTAATGAGACACACACACGGAGAGTGATTCACACAGCGCGTCTGTGTTTTTCCATTCAGAGATGAGCCTGCTTAGGACCTCCATTCACTAGGTGGCGGAATAATACGAAAGGTGAAGCGGTTACAGTGCCGTTATCAGTACAATATCGTATAGCTCTTAGCCAATCAGATTCGAGAACCAGAAAGAACTGTTGTATAATTGTAAACAATCCACGTCGTTCATAGGCAAGGCAAGGCAAGGCAAGTTTATTTGTATAGCACATTTCATACACAAAGGTCATTCAAAGTGCTTTACATAGAAATGAGAAAACAAAAATCAAAGATACATGAATTTAAAATATCAATTAAAATAAAAAATAAATGTGATTTAAATAAAAACTGTTTAAATGTGTGAAAAAGAATAAAACAGGAATAAAAGTATAAAACAATTAAAAATATGAATAAAAACAAGAGAAATAGAACATAATTAAAATAGTGCATATATAATATAGTGCAATCAGTTCGGACGCAGCATAGTGCTCATTCAGTAAATGCATAGCTAAACAGATGTGTTTTGAGTCTGGATTTGAATGTGGCTACTGTTGGAGCACATTTGATCTCTTCTGGAAGCTGGTTCCAGCTGCGACTGGCATAATAGCTAAAAGCTGACTCTCCTTGCTTTGAGTAAACCCTTGGTATTTCCAGCTGATGTGATCCTAATGATCTGAGTGATCTGTTGGGTTTATATTCAATGAGCATATCAGCAATGTATTGAGGTCCTAGTCCACTGAGTGATTTATATACCATTAATAATACTTTAAAATCAATCCTAAATGTAACTGGTAGCCAGTGTAGCGATCTGAGGACTGGTGTGATATGCTCATATTTTCTGGTTCTGCTCAGAATCCTGGCAGCAGCGTTCTGAATGAGCTGGAGCTGTCTTATGGTCTTTTTGGGAAGGCCAGTGAGGAGGCCATTACAATAATCCACCCTGCTAGTGATGAAAGCATGCACAAGTTTCTCTAAGTCTTGTCTGGAAACAAAGCATCTAATTCTTGCAATATTTTTGAGATGATAGTATGCTGATTTAGTTATTGCTTTGACATGACTACTGAAACTGAGGTCAGACTCCAGAATCACACCAAGATTCCTGACTTGATTTTTAGTTGTTTGACCCCTAGCGTCAAGGTATGCATTCACCTTGAGAACTTCATCTTTGTTTCCAAACGCAATGACTTCAGTTTTCTCTTTGTTTAACTGAAGAAAGTTTTGGCACATCCAACTGTTAACTTCATCAATGCATTTGCACAGGGAGTCAATGGGGCTATAGTCATTAGGGGATAGAGCTAAGTATATCTGGGTGTCGTCTGCATAACTGTGATAGGCAATTTTGTTATCTCTCATTATTTGGCTTAGTGGGAGCATATACAGGTTGAACAGGAGTGGCGCAAGAATTGAGCCTTGCGGGACTCCGCATGTCATGGATGTCCACTCAGATTTATGGCCACCTATACTTACATAATAACCTCTCCCTTCTAAGTATGACTTCCGTATTTTGTTGTTGTCGCGAAGTTGCTCATGACCAAACAACATTGAATGAGACGACGTCAAACCGAAAATGCGTTTTGCACTTTAGGCTTCACAGAGGGCGTGCTAAGGACGTCGGCAATTCGGCGGTAAGCTGTTTTATACAACTTTAGTGAAGAAATGTGGACGTAAACTTCAGGTGTGCTCAACTTTCAAGCAGCATGTGTGTGGAAACGTCAGTAAACACTGCGGGGATAAACGCGTCATCTGTATTAAATCCTATAATTTTCGTTCACACACAGCGCTTACCGGTAAATTACTGATAATCTTACAACCTGTCTTACTGGTAAATTGGGAGCACTGATTTACCGGAAAGGTTCTGTTCACACATGACATGTTAACGGCAATTTACCAGTAAATTACCAGTAAAGACTGTATGTGTGAAAGGGACTATTAATCCCATTAAGTTTAACGTAACATCCAAGAGCGCTGATCTTTAACGGAATAATAACTTCCGATTGGGATTCACCGACTGATTTACGAGCTAGTGAACTAATGAGACACACGGAGAGTGTTTAAAAACAGCGCGTCTGTGTTTTTCCATTCAGAGATGAGCCTGTTTAGGACCTCCATTCACTAGGTGGCGGAATGATACGAAAGGTGAAGCGGTTACTGTGCCGTTATCAGTACAATATTGCATAGCTCTTAGCCAATCAGATTCGAGAACCAGAAAGAACTGTTGTATATAAAATTATAAAACCCTTGCAACTTGATTGTTCAGATAAGCATGGTTAATATCTCTTCACCAAAGCATGTGTGTGAGATGTTTGTGTGTTTTCCCATATAACGTACAGTATGTCTAATAAAATATGTCATTACAGGAGATCTCTGTTAAAATCTCTGGGACGAAGGAGCTTGGAGACATTGTGTTGGTGAAACTTGAACAAGACAATTGTCAGTGGTTCTGTATGCATATCAAAGTGAAAACTCCCTCTGGAAAGTGTTTTGAGTTCCCCTGTTATAGCTGGATAGACAAAAATGAAGTGATTATCAGAGAGGGCAGTGGTATGTACAGACGCACTTTGTTTATTCAGATCTTAATGAAGAGATGTTGTAGTTGTTCTGTGTTATGCATTTCTTTGTATGTTCACTTAGCTCGACTGCCTCAGGATGACACAGAATTTCTTAAAAGGCAAAGACAAGAAGAGCTGGAATCTAGAAAGGAGATATACAGGTTTAATGTACAGTCTTAAAGTCGGTGTAAAGTGATATTAAATATGTGCTCTGAGTTTGTCACACCACAGAAAAATGTGTGACAAACTCAAGAGCCAGACAAACCTGCCAGCCAAATTTGAAAGATAAAAACAGCAAGTAAATAAAATAAGTTACCAAAATCTGTGATAAATAAGCACCATTCTCTGCTTTCAAATGCTGGGGGCGTGTCTGTTGTGTGTGCTGAAATGACGCCAACTTTGGGGAAAGCTGCTATCTCTTTCAAATAGTGCTACAACCCGAATCAATGCAAGCGATTGTGTTAGGGGCTCTCTCTTTTCACATAACGGAGAGCAAGGACATGTTTTAGCTATATGGAAATAATTTCCACTGACAAAAAATATATTAAAATATAAGTGTTATTGTTTTGTCTCAAGATCCTAATTTGGAGGGATAGTTTGGCCAAAAATGATATTAAACCCATGATTTACTTAACCCCAAAGCTGTCCGAGATGCATATGTCCATCATTTTTCAGATGATCACATTTTCAGTTATTTTAGAAAATGTTTTAGATCTTTCAGTTAATCATATGTAAAGTTACGGGGTCCACGTCCTTCAAGTCCAAAAAATGTGCATCCATCCTTCACAAAATAAATCCAAACGGCTCCCATGATGATAAACAAAGGTCTTCTTGGGGTAATCCGTGCCGTTTTGTTGTAGAAATATCCACCTTTAAAACTTAATAAACGAAAATAACTCGTTTCAGGTAACCCCGCCATCTTAGACTCCTCTGTATTCAGGAGAGAGTATCAGTGTAGTGTATGCCCTTTCTTAGTGACGTATGACAAATGCGAAGGGCGGAGGCCCTCCATAAACTGCGTACGCTCATGAATGCGGACGCGACTAAGATGAAAATGATGAAAATGATGAACATGTGAGTCTCGGACAGCTTGAGGGTGAGTAAATCGTGGGTGTAATATCATTTTTGGCCGAACTATCCCTTTAAAGGATTTAAAAGTCCTAATTAACCTAAGGCCTCATCCTGGCTTAAGCTATGCCCCGTTTATGAAATCAGGACAATATTTAATTGATTGACTCATTGCAATTTGTTTAAGTAAAAACAAGGCAACCAACAAATGTCTTTATAAATGTTTAAATTAAACTGGGCTATACAAGAAAAAATTACTAATTCATAAAAACAAAAAGCGCTTTACCAAATGTACTTCTTAGTGTAATTGTACAAGTAAGTGATGTATTTTTTGGTTCAAGATGGATCAAGAAACGCCCGGGCTTCCCTCAGTCCATAGATGCCGAACAAAAACTTCCTTTAGACGTTCAGTTTGATGAAGAGAAACAATCCGACTTTTCTAGGAATTTTGGTGAAGTGTAAGTTTTTGGGGGAATGTTTTATGGCCATAGTTCTTGTTTATTTGATAGAGAAAGAGTTTTACTGTTCATGTCTAAAATTATACAATATGCATTCTGTTTCAGGTTTGTGAAATTAGACTTGGGCAGATATAAAGATTCCTTTCAGTCCTGGAAAGATTTTGCAGATTTTGAGAAGATATTTACAAATTATGAAACCAAGAACACTCTACTGGGTTTGAATTGTTACTTCACTATCACTAATCGTTGTTGTTATTGTTGTGTGTAGTTTAAACAAAATCTATAATTCCAAACACAATTGTTGGGGAAAAACTAACAATTTTCTAACACATGTACAGCTTTAACAGTTGACTCAATTTTCTTTTTTTGACAACTGGACAGAGAACGTGATCCAAGACTGGAATACGGATTACATGTTTGGTTATCAGTTCTTGAATGGTTGCGATCCTGTCATGATCAGGAAATGTACTAAACTTCCAGACAAATTTCCAGTCACACATGAGATGGTGAAGGGCTTTCTGCAGAGAGGTCTCACGCTACATGATGAAATAAAGGTCAAAAACATTAACACACAAATCACTACAAGCACTGGTCAGTAATCAGACCCAAGGTTTAACACACAAACCTTGTGTTCAAACTATCTGTGTACATGAAATAAACATCTCTGTGTTTACAGAAAGGAAACATCTACATAGCAGATTATGAAATCTTGGAGGGATTGCCAGCCAATAAATACAAAAATACCCAGTACTATTTGACTGCACCCATCTGCCTACTGTACAACAACAGACTGAACCAAATTGTGCCAATTGCCATTCAGGTACAGTATATGTCCCATAAAGATTCAGTGTCAGCTCAAAACATAAATTACATAAAACATGAAAGTGCTTTTAAACATTGAATTAAATGTTTGTTGTCTGACTAAAATGTCAAAACAGCTCAGTCAAACGCCAGGGGAAACGAGCCCAATATTTCTCCCAAATGATAATGAATACGATTGGATGCTTGCCAAGATGTGGGTAAATTCTTCTGACTTCGGTGTACACCAGCTGGTCACACACCTTCTCAAGACACATCTGATATCAGAGGTTTTTGAAGTAGCCATGTACAGACAGCTCTCTACACCCCACCCTGTATACAAGTTACAGTATATGCTTTTTCATACACAGTCATAATATTAAGATTTAATGCAAACCATAGTCCTAAAGATTGTGCGATTCACTGCTTGTCTGAAGGTAACGTGGATAGGATATCTGATGCTTGTTTGCCAAGGTCGTTTGGTTGTCTCGCTATATAAAAATGCCAAATTCAACCTTCCATAAAAGGATTGCTCAACTTCAATCGGTCTACCCATGACCCATGCACAGACAAGCAGTCATCTTAACACAAGAAGTGAATTATGTGCACTGCAGGCACCATTTTGTATTCGCAGTTGAATCGGTGGCTGTTGTCGGTCAATGTCAAGTCCTTTGCATAATCTGACTCATACTTCAGACACTGTCACAGATGCATTCCCCAGTGTGTCCTTCCCATTCGAAAGGGAAACACTTTGACCCCGGAACACAAAACCAGTCATTGAGATTTATACATTTGATCGCCATTGATGTATGATGTTTCCATTGATGTATGGTTTGATAGGTTAGGACAATATTTGGCCAATACAATTATTTGGAAATCTGGAATCTGAGGGTGCAAAAAACAAAATATCAACACATATTACTGATGATAAATGAAGTTTTGATATTTATTTTTTTCAGTAGGAAATGTACAAATTATCTCCTTGGAACATGATTTTGGTATACAATAATTTTGACCCATACGATGTACTGTATTGTTGGCTATTCCTACAAATAAACCGTGCGACCTATGACTGGTTTTGAGAGTCACAAAGTCAAATTTTCCTGTTTGAGGTTGTGCTTTTCAATATATTTTATGATTTAATAGACACGTTTAAAAGGATTGTTTGCTTCTTACAGCTACTGATACCTCATGTTCGTTTCACAATGGCAATCAATGCAGAGGCCCGTACAAGACTCATCAGTGATCGTGGGATCATCAGCAAGGTACTTTTACACAATGATAAACATAATTTTAAGGACCCAAAGCAATTCTGTTTATATGTGATAATATCCTTATTGTCTGGCAATGCATAACTTCTGCCCATTATGTAGGTTTAAGGAGGGACCAAGGAGCCAATGTTTGTTTACACAGTGTTTACCTTGTACGCACAATTTTACTTATCTCCTGGAGCGAGGATGGGCGGCTTGGGTCCGGGAGGGCCACTGTCCTACAGAGTTTGGCTCCAACCTTGAAAAACTCACCTGCCTGTAATTTTTTTGTAATCCTGAAGACCTCGATTAGCTTATTCAGGTGTGTTTGATTAGGGTTGAAGCAAAACTCTGTATGGCCCTCCAGGACCGAAGTTGCCCATACCTGTCCAAGAGATGGTCACTTACTGTATGTGCCTTTGGTCTAGTTAATTTCTGAAAATATTGAGGCAAATTATTACCTGAATTATTTGTTTCCAGATTAGTAACATAAGTGGAAATGGGATTGATCAATTGATGGAAAGGGTCATGAAGACTTTAACCCTCAAGTCCCTGTGTTTCCCTGAGACCATAAAAGCTCGAGGAATGGAAAAGGCACCCAAGTACTATTATAGAGACGATGGCATGATGATCTGGGAGGTTATAAACTGGTACGTGGTAGGGTTATGTAATGAGGATGAGGCATAGGCTGTCTTAGAATCCATTTGCTGAAGTTTAACGAGCAAATGGTTCAACAATCCAAAATGTAGGGCAAAAATCAGTCGTGGTCAAAGGCAAAAAAGTCAAAATCACATTAATAAGTAGCATTGTTACATTGAACTGAGCTTGTGTCGAGCAAAAATGGGTGTGCGAGATGAAGCCTCGAATCGAAGCTTATGTTGTAAAAACCAGCTGGCTGGGTTAATATCCCAACGTGAAAATCCCAACGTGCCCACAAACCCTCTCATGTGAAGAAGAACACACAATGCCCATGTTAATGTGAAACTATGATGATGATGATGATGATGATGATGATGATGATGATGATGATGATAATAATAATAATAATAACTATCGCCAACTATCGTCATGTAAGCACGCTATTGGCGATGTGTCTGACAGATTTTACTACTAGTACTACTAATGCAAAAATAAATTAGTTAATAACAATAAATAAATGTTTGGCATCCAGATTTGTTTTCATTTGTTGGTCCGTCATCTTATTGATCTTCCTGTAGTTTTGTTGCTGATGTGGTCGAGATCTACTATGACAGCAATAAGAAAGTTCGAAACGATGTGGAAATTCAAGAATTTGTTAAGGATGTTTCCCTGTTTGGCATCCAGGACTCTAAGGGTGATAGTGAGTACAGATTCAGCTTCAGGGAAATGTCAGTGCATGTTTGTCTGTGCAAGCATGCATGATATTTGTATTCTTGTATATTCTATCAAATGCATTATTGTGTGTCTCAAATAAACTAAAACTCTATCCAAGATAAAATCATATTGCCACCATTTACAGGGTTTCCGCAGTTTTTGAATACTCGAGCGGAGCTAACTGAGTACCTAACTGCTGTGATATTCAATGCTTCAGCACAACATGCTGCAGTCAACTTTGGACAGGTGAGATAACACACTTTCAGATCATTGGCAAGGGCATTAAAAACTACTAGACAAAGTTCTTGATGATATCTGTAAGCTAACATCTGCGAGTTAACTTTTGCATTTCAGTTTGACTGGTTTGGCTGGATCCCCAACAGTCCTTCCACCATGCGCAAGCCGCCTCCACAACAGAAGGGCAAAGCAGATCTGAAATATATCATGGATTCTTTGCCTGACCTTGACTCTTCCAGTGGGGTTATGGGAACAGCTTGGGCCCTCACTCGGTTCCAAAAAAATGAGGTTTGACTTCTGATTTGGATATACTTTCCAGAGCTGTGAAAATTTCCCCTGCCTGCTTACATGGGTATTCTCTAACCCTGCTTCACCGGTCAAAGTTGCACCAGACCGCTTTGCTCAACTCCGCTCCCTGCTCACCTACAATTTTATCCCGCTCCAGTGAAACCGCTCCATGCTCGCTCAAGTCGTTTGGTGCACGATTACAGACAGCCCTCTCACATGTCGTCATATTGCTTAGTTGATCTGTCACGTGTGCAGCTCGGACATTCACGTAACCCCGCTGCTCGCATCAAAAGGTTTTTATGGAGGCAGATAAAGGTGAGTGGTCGCGCAACTGACGTCTTCACCTTTTGAATCGCGCTCATGAACGATTGCGCTCACACCACAGCCTTCAGCGCCAGAGCCCAAGTGAACCGCGCCCCGGCCCACCTCTGCAACCCGGCCGTGGCACGATTAACCAATCCGTGCCTTGGCGCGGAACAGAGCGATCACACTAGTCAAACAAACCAGGCTTTGGGGGTCAAAAGCACCCCGAGCGCGGTTTGGTTTGGATGGTGTCAGTGCGCCCTAAAATTCCTCTGTATGCCTAAAACTTGCCATTTTCAACTGAAGCCTTCCGTCTGGACACACTGCCTGCGTGGTTGGGACACACTGCCTGCGTGCCGGACGTGGAGCGGGTTTGTTATTCCACAGGCAGTGTGTCTGTTAACATAGGCAATGAAAGGAAAATCAACACGCAGCAAATCCGCACGTCTGCCACGCAGCCTATATTCTTGTGCATGCCCTAGACCAGGGGTGGGCATTCCTGGTCCTGGAGGGCTACTGACCTGCAAAGTTTAGCTCCAACCCTAATCAAACACACCTGAAAATCCCATCCAAAGGCTTCAGTATGACTTGGTAATGACATTCAGGTGTGTTTGATTAGGGTTGGAGCTAAAATTTGAGTGGTATCAGAGCGGAGAAAGACAGTTATCAATTAGGCCTTTGGATAAAAACCCCTGCATTATATTTTGCACGCTATGCTATGTTCACATTCTCTGCTTTCCACTTGAAATTGTAACAGATATAGTAGCGGCCTTGTCCAAATCAGAAAAAAGGTACAAGAAGGTACAAAAGTTGTCAATGGGGAGTTGTCACCAGTGATGGTACTAACGGCGTTATAAATAAACGGCGTTACTAACGGCGTTATTTTTTTCAGTAACGAGTAATCAAATAAATTACTGTTTCCTCTATTATAACGCCGTTACCATTATTGACAATAAATGCTGCGCGTTACTATAATTAATCTCACTAAAGCGATTTTCACCAGAGTAGGTTCTCTCATCCAGACAGGCAATGTTTTTCTCTTGTGTGTGTGTGTGTGTGTGTGTGTTGTGCGTGTGTTGGGGACTGAGAGACACATAACTGATGATGATTGGTGTGTGTGTGTGTTAGAGGGGGTGGGACAACCACATAACTGATGATGATTGGCTTAATTTCCATCGTTAGCCAACCAGAGGCAGGCAGAGTTCATACGCATACGCAAACACATGCACAGTCCGAGAAGTTCAGTGCGGTGTTGCCAACTTGGTGACTTTGTCACTAGATTTAGCAACTTTCTAAACCCCTTTAGCAACTTTATTTAGAAAAGGCAACTAGGACAAATCTAGCGATCTTTTCTGCCGTGGTTGGAGACTGACGCGAGAACTGTCTCTCTTCTCAACGAGCAGCGCGTGCTGCTGCTAGCCACTCACAGGCAGCCCGGTCCTTGCGCTGCAGTCCGTGAGTCCCACACACCCGCAACGACAGCGCGATGACAAGTACAACAAACTTAAAGGTAGCAGTTGCAAACACAAAGTATAATAAGCACTACTTTTCCATCGTTGAGATGAAACGCAAGAATGTTTATGCAATGTGCAACTTATGCAGAGTAAGAAAGAGCCTCTTCATTTCTGTAATTCTGATCTAATAAAGCACCCCACATCATCACATGCTGCCACCCCTTGCGAAAATTAACCAGGGTTTTTTGTGGTAAAAGTTCCAGTAACCATGGTTTTTTGGCGTATTGATTGCTATCAGTAAAACCATGGTTTTACTACAGTAACCATGGTGAATTATGGTTTGTGAAAACCATGGTTGTAAAAACCATGGTTATTTTGTGGTAACCATGGTTTTACTGAAGTAACCATGTTTTTTTGGTTTTAACTGTAGCAAAACCATGGTTAATTTTCGTAAGGGACAAAATTAGTGGTTTCTCTTTAGTGTCTAATTCATTCATTTGACAAATATTGGGGGCAACCAAGTTATTTGAAATATTTGAACTTTTTTTAAGTAACGCAATAGTTACTTTGCCTGGTAATTAATTACTTTTATAATGATGTAACGCAGTTACTAACTCAGTTACTATTTTTGAGAAGTAACTAGTAACTATAACTAATTACTTTTTTAAAGTAACGTTGCCAACACTGGTTGTCACTGGTCATGTATAGTATGTCTGCATTAATAGTAGTAAAAAAAGGTATGTGAAAGTAGATGACTAATTCCGGCTAGATTTATAAGTGTCACAAGTCTTGTGTTTCAGCAGTTAAAGTCACTTATTTTAAAGTTCTGTATTGGCGCCCGTATCTGTTGTTCTTTGTAGTTCTTCTGTTCATTGGTTCTTGTCAGATATCCCAGGTGTGTCTTGTTATGGACTTTAGATCATGTACTTTAAAAGTGCCCTAAGTGAATCTGTGTGACTCCCCCTTCCGTTCGTGCTTTCTGAAAGAGTCATGAACGCGCTCAACCCCCACTCCCAAATCCTTCTCGTCCTTTATTGGCTGGAACACTTATGTTTCGTGGTGGTAGGTTTTATCACTTTGTTTTTGTTGCAGTTTGTGGAGCCTGCACTGTCTACAGAGACCACGTTTTTTTACAGTGTGTTCAGGAGACACGCAACTAGCAGATAGTGAGGAGATGTTTACTGTATGAAACAAATGTTTTATGGCCTATAACGCGTGAATTCGCTTAGAGCACCTTTTAAATATATATTTTTAAGTTTTTCTTTAAATAAAATCAACACAAACACTCATTTCCTGAACTTAAAGATTATTATCTACACTTATCTGAAACGTTCAGAAGTAGAATTCTTTGAACTCATCATTTTTGAATGCAGCTTTATTAAAGTTTATTGTTTATTTAGTAATCCCTAAAAAAACGTCACAATTGATGTTGTTCAAATTTTACATTTACATGAACCTAATAACTAGACTATTAGGACAAATGTAAAAAAGACCAAATCCAGTTGAAATTTTGTGTCATTCTTAAGTTGACATCCAGCATTTTTATGCTTTTTGTTGTATCAATATCTGCAGAAACATTATGACAACATTAGATCAGAGGCTCGATTCTATTTTTGCACAAAAAAATTTATATTTTATCTTCATTCGTTATCAGCAATTAAATGTGGGTAGGTTTCATGCAAAACATTTTGAGCAAAAGTTAAAATAAAATCATGACTGCATTTACTGTAGTTTACCTTAAAATAATGACGACATGTTATTTTTTTTACTTGTTTCCTTAGCGGTACTTGGGCATGTATCCAGATATGCACTTTACTGAGCAAGCAGTGAAGGAAGCCATTAAGAAATTCCGCAAGAAACTAGACGAGGTGACCGACAGCATCAAGCGCCGGAATGAAGAATTAACAATGGGTTATTATTATCTGTCCCCAGACAAAATCCCCAACAGTGTAGCAGTTTAAGGAAATACTCTTGGAACATGTTGCTAAACCTAACCACAGCGTTTATGGTCAATGGATGTTTGAATGTCTTTTTGCAACCTGAATAAAAAAAATTTAACCTCAAATAAAAATGTGATGTTTTTTTACTTGAAGTACTAAACATACATATTTAAAGGTTAATGGTAACATTAGGCACTTAGGCCTACTTTTCTCCCCCTGCTGTTGGCCTTTTCAAATGTTGATGAGAAACATTTTCACATTTCGATTTTTTTATAGAACGGGTCTTGACCCCTAGAGGTCTCTCTGTGACAACTTTACAAATATTACCACGCAGACAAACAGGGAGTAGACCCAGAGCTGATTACGGCTTGGTGACATTGTAATGGATGGCTGCAAGGTACAACCTGTAAAAATCTAAACAAGCAATACATTTATTGTCAAAGTAAATGGGGAGACCGGGGCTGGTTGTCTCACGGGTTGGTTGTCACACTGCTTATTCCAGACATACTACATGGCGCTGTGGTACAATTTTGATATCAATCTGTTAGCTTTTGATAGTTTACTCATTTGCACTTGTAATTTTGCTGAGCAGACACAAAACATTGAGGTTAGGAGACAATTTTTTTGTTTTCATGGGTCAAAGTAAATTTTCATGTTGGTGTTGTTTTTGTGTTGAGATCTTGTAGAATATTAGTCATTCAAAAACAAAACACTCATTAAAAAGCCAAAAGCAGTAGCTTTATTTTGAGTAATCTTTTAGTTAAAGCCATGTGGCAGCTAGCGTAGCATGTTTGTCAAGATGTTAGTTGGAGATGGTTGTCTCATAGCTTGCGGGGTTGGTTGTCACATGTGAGTATTGGACAAGTAGACATTTTTAAGACTGTTTGTCTGTTTGTTAGTTTTTGTTTGCTTTAGATAACTTACATAATAAAACGATAATAAAGATGTTTTAGCACTAAAAATTATTTCATTTTATTTCTCATCACAGTAGACAATTCAAGTAACTGATCACCCACTTTAATCCCATTGTTTAAACACATTGGGCATTGATGACAACTATCATATGGGTGGTATTCATATTAAAACTTATTTGCAGTTTCTAGCTTAAAAGATTCTAGCTTAAAGGGGGGGGTTTAATGGTATTTCAAGCATTCTGACTTATTAACACAGCTATAGAGTTGTTTCCTCATGCTAAACGTAGGCAAAGTGTCAAAAATGCAGTTGGGCGTGTTTCAGAGTATTTCTGTGCCGAATGCACTTCGCCAGGGTTCGTACAAGTTTCGGCTAATTTTTTTCGATTATGGTTCTAACTGACGTTTCAGGGGTTTTCGATACGTATCACTTCTTTATATGGGCTTCCGCCGGAAAACTTCCCCCGGAAAACCCCGCCCAGCCGTCAGTCAGCGGGAGACGCTAGAGCTTGCTAACAGCTTATCACGCCACTCAGCCTTGTTTAATTTCAAAAGTCAACAATGGCACAACAAGAAGTGTGTTTTTGGATGTAAGGAGAAGACATCCAGCCTTATGGAAACAATGGATATAGTTTATTATCCGGATTAGCAGCAGAGTTTTGCGTGTGCGTTTGATGCGGTGGATTTTCAGAACCGGGTCATGACGAGTTACACGTGGTAAGTAAGACTTCTGTCTTATGTTGGAAATAGGCGCGTGTATATTATATAAATCACACGAACATGTAGTGAATCATCAGTTAAAACAGTGTTGTATAGTGTTGTATGACTCCTACTCGCTCCTCCCGTGTTATAACTCCTCCTTCTTCCTTTTTTTCGTACGTTATCGGAAAGATTCGTTAAAGCTAATCTTTCTTTTATAAATCTGATTAAACTAAAGACTCTTCAGAGATATAAAGGATGTCATACTACTCCATAGGTACTCCAGATTAATATCAGAAATGCAGAAACAGCGTGTGTTACGTGAGCTTTAAAAAACTAAAAAGTTACACATTATCTTTTCAGATCCCAATTTATCACTGAGATCCTATCGAACCTCTCTGACATTGTGTCAGAGTGTCTTTGTATTGTAACTGGAAGTAATTAACCATCATTCTAAAAGTAAAAAGTATACACATTTAAAGCCAAGACCCCAAGCTTTCATTTCATGTAGGAATTACTGCTGAAAGATTTTTTGAAGATGAGCAATTCATGAATGAGTAAAAATTGTGTCAACCAACCCCGGTCTCCCCTACTAATTTATTTAACACAGTTACTAAAATACTTAAATACCTGCACAGCATTCCAATATATGGGGAAATAATTTTTTTTGCTGCAAATCTTAGAATCAGGTGATGGAAACATAGTGAAACGACACCACTGCCCACAGTTCCCAATCCCTATGATTATGCAGAGGAAACAAAACGTTGTCATCATCAGTTATACAAGACTGGAAGTGGTATCACTAATACCTCATATATGTTACATACACTGAAAAAATGATTCATTGAATTTAATCAATTTTTTTAAGGTTAGTGGTTGCAATCAATTTATTTAAGCTACATTTAAACAAAAAAGATTAGTAACGTAAAATAAAATATAAAACTTTTGTTTAAATGTAGCTTAAATAAAGTGATTGCAACCACTTACATTAAAAATTGATTAAACTCAATGAATCATTTTTTTCAGTGTACCTTTGCTCCTCATATGCCAATCTGACTCCTCGTACTGTGTGCCCGCTGATGTTGCATGTTTGCAGTTACATCATGTCTACTGCTGCCTACAGTGTAGAAGGATGTGTCCTGCTGCGATTCTAGGAAATAGACAAATAAAACAAACATTTAATTAGTAAAAAAGACATATTATAACAATAGGGTATAACGACTATAAATCGTTAGACTATTCATTAAAACGTTCATGTATTACATAGTACTTGCCCCAACATTAGCAACACACATGATGTGTTTACTTCAACCCAGTCTCCTGAGGTTGCGTATAAATAGCACGAAGTGTAAAACTCGTGCAATACATACGCCAAATTCCACTTTGGCGTGCATATGATACGCAAGTCCTTCCCATTCACTTAAACGGGGCATCTTTTTTGTCGTTTTATTTATCGGTTTCTCATTTTTTTCTGTTTTTTAAACCATTTTCGCTTGGGTTTAGGGTTAGATTTTAGATTTGCTTAATGAGGTTATTTAATATACAGGTTTCTCAATGTTTTTTTCCATATTTAAGCCATGGTCGCTTGGAGTTGGGGTAAGAGTTGGGGTTTGGGTTAGGATGTCATTTTTATATAACAAAAAGTTGTTCTAACCCTAAACCCAAGCGAAAATGGTAAAAAATAGCAAAAAAAATGAGAAACCGATAAATAAAACGACCAAAAAAGATGCCCCGTTTAAGTGAATGGGAAGGACTTGCGTATCATATGCACGCCAAAGAGTTTTACACTTCGTGCAATTTATACGCATTTTCAGGAGACTGGGCTGGAGTTTCTTGAGTTTGATCATAAGAACAAACTTTACCGATAACAGTAAAGGTAGCTGGTAACTGGTAGCAAGTTTGTAAACACGTCTAAATCAACATCTAAAAACGAATTAAAACAATAAAAACAACCGATAGTCTGCATAATTCAAATATGGCACTTGGTTTATGAAATACAATATAACAACACAAAAACATTCCCTTGCAAGCTCGCGCTACATGCACATAACGTTAAGCTCAGGTTAACGTAAAAGGTAAACAATAAACTTGAATACTTACAGCCTGTGATCCAGAAGTGCACGGTAATCCAACTTTCCAGAGGAGACGTCGTGCAAATCCAGCTTCAAATTCGTTATGGTTCATTAAGCAGTCAACCTATATGCCGTGAACATAAAAACAACTTCTTACTGGATTGTGCCGGAACCGTATTAAACATAAATTCTAACCACTGTTTCCTGATATGCTCTGTGGAAGGCCATAAAGTGCTATTTTGCCCTCGCATCTAAAGAGACAGTGTCTACTCAAGAGATTTAATCGCTTAAACGATGAAACAAGATTTTACAAGCACACTCAAAACAGGAATTCAATTCAATTCAATACCATTTTTGTTTATTTGTTCTGGAGCCTTCGGACAACACTAAGGAATTGGCCACCAGTTCATCTGTGGATTAAGATTTTTTCGCTTCTTTGAAACCGACAACACACTGAAGCCAGCAAAGAGTTGGATGGATATCTGGCATCAGGGAATCTCTGCTCACGTTCCCTGCTATTTGCAACCTCTCTATCAAGACTAAGACCTTGTTCACAGATACGTTTACATGCAACCAAATAATCTGTTTGTAATCGTATTGACGGCTCAATCGTATTGAATAGCCTTCATGTATACACCTTAATCAATACAATTGAGGACAATTGGATGCAAAATTTGGATCAAATTGAAGGGGGTGGTGTACTCTGATGTGTGATCCGATCTGCAGGAGAAAAGTACACATGTAAACGCGTGAATCGTAGTATTTTCTCAATCGGATGGAAAAAACATTGTGCACATGCACAGAACATTTGTGCTCAAGTTCACGTCTTATATTAAACTCTTATCACATGATTCTCGTCACAGAAACACGCAATAGCAAGGCAGTGGCATCATGCATTATTAAGGTATGGTTACTGGGGTCATGCGATGTACATTCTGCCACGTTTACGTTTACTTTTAAAACATTAGGCTACTACATAAAGCAACAAAAGAGCGTTGTGCCTTTTGAAAAGTGTATTTTCATTACCAACATCTGAAAACTTCTTGTACACAACTTACTCCAACTCCGCTTTGACTTTAATCCAGAGATCCTGTGCTTTTTTCGACTTTAGATTTGCGCTACTGTTTAAACTGTTTCCAACAGTTTTTTTCCTGCGGGTTAAAGATGAAAGGATTTCGTTCATTAGTTATTGGTATTTGGGCTGTGGATAGTCATTGGGATGCTTTTGGGCTAGTTTTGAATGTCCATTTGGGATGGTTCTGATACACGAATCTGGCTGTGCGCTCTCGCAGACGGTCTGTTCGGATTCTATAGAATGTACATGCAAACGAACATTTTAATCAGATTGCAATGTTTAGGGTGCATGTAAACTGTATCGTCGTAACCTTCAATCATATTAAATTCAGTCGGATTGACAACATTTTGTGCATGTAAACATAACCAGTGTCAGTCCAAATCTGATGCACCAAAATCGGATTTGGACTGACAGTGTCAAGAAGGTCTAATGCACTTTCTCCTGCATCGGCTGCCTGTAAGAGGCTTTTCAGCACTGATTGCTTTTCAGCCCCAAAAGAGGTTTGATACTCACAATTTTGCACACTGAAATCAGTATTATACTCTGATACATGAATACAATTAAATACAAACAGTTGTAAAGCAGGATAAAACCTTGTATGTGGTTCATTCACTTCATGTTTTTAGAGAAAACACTAAAGCTTAAACTAAAAAGCTTACTAAAAGCTTAAACATGAATCTCGGCCCCAGACCCCAGTTTGAAAACCACCTCACAGCCCCCTCCTATTCCTTCTGCTGTGTGTGCCCCTCCCAATGACATTTCATTTTTGGAGAATAGCAACATTTGTGTGAAAAGGGGGTTGTTTTTAGTAGGAAAGAAGTGTTTAGAACATGTACTTTCATTTTCATACATTTGTCAATAAAGGTGAAGATTGTGATTAAAACAATTTGTAACAAGAAATCTATTTCTTAAGCAACTGAGTTTAAAACATACTTTTAACATTACAAATGTTTTTTTTAAATGTAGGATATAATAGTTTTAAAAAAAGGTTTTAGAAAAAAACTTAGTTAGTAGTTTAAAATGTTAATAGTTTTAAAAGGTATAATATTTTTTAAAAGCAAAAACACATAGTTGTGCTACGGACGGTTTTACCATTTAGTTATATTATCAAACAGAAAACCAACAAAGTTTTAGTAAACAGAATAAAGTACGGTAAGGTAGTTTTAGCAAGAGTTTTTAACAAAATGATTGACCTGTAAGAGGGTCCGTGAGAAACGTCCGCACCACTATATCTATGTTTCATTTAAACCAAACGTTAAATAACTGTGTTTTCAATGTATAATTCTTTATATTAATTTAGTTTTGATTTACTCATTGGTTTTTGGTTAATCTACAGATTGTTAGAATAATGTGGACACTTTATGAATGTTTCTTTTCTTACAAAGTAAGATAAATAGGTCTACAAAAATAAAATAAATAAGAAAAGGCTAGTAACAAAACAGGGATATTCAATTCAATTCAATATTGTTTTAAAACGTTGTAAGTAATATTGTGTCATAGGATGTGAATATTTAAAAAAAAAATTAAAACATTTTTTAAAACATTTTTTAAAACAAAGCAATATGAACACGAAAAAAGTTTCTTGTTTTTGTAAAACACGTTTGAATATATAAATTATATTATAGTCAGTCATTACTATCCTCACTAGCAAGTGAAACTGTCAGGAAATTAAGTGAAAGCATAATTAAATCCATTATTCGTTTCGTGTTCACGTCTGATATGCGCGCTACTCTGCTCCGCTCTTCACGTGTAGGCTACCCGCTTGCTCTTGTGCGAACTTTAGTCATTTAAACTAAAGAAATAACAGTAATTTCGTTTGCAGAGACTAATATTGTTTTAGCGTGTGATTTTTCTTTTTCTTCATTTAGTAACTTAAGAGAATGAATATATAGACCGTTTCAGCAGTAACAACATAAACAAGTGGCTGCACTTAGCTTCCGGTAAACTCCGCTAAGAATAAATAACAACAAAGTTCTTTAAACGTAGTTTATTTATATAACAAGCAAAAAAACAACACATAGATTAGGAAACCAAAACATTTGTTATTTTCGACGAGGCATTTGTTCAAGAGATCAGTTTAGCAACTAGTCAGAGCATTAAAAAAAACGAAACCGGAAGTAAGGTTCGGATCTAGACGTGTATCACGTGCTTCCATTGAAACCGTCTATAATGTTAAAAGCTTTTGATTGTTGTATAGGCGACTAAAATGCATTGGTAGGATCTGTTAACCTAAAGTGAAGTAAATGTTTATTTATTTGTCATTTCGTTTAACCTCAGAGTCTAACATTATTCCAGCAATTCCTTTTTTCTTTATTTATTTAGTAAGTTAACTTAAATATGTGAGAACGAAAATATATTTTTAGTGATTTTCATGAAGAGAATATGATGTTAGAAGCTTAATTTTAACCATTTAGTAGCCTAATTTATTTGTAATAAACACTTTAATAGGCTATTTAAAAAGTATTCGTTTTTTTGTGTTCATTTATATTTTTTGTCACTGTGTGCAGGTTCTTTTTTGTATGCTATATGACAGCCCAATAACTTTTTACCAAAAAGGTTTAATTAATGTCACGTTGTATTACCGTTGTATTACGATTTAAAGTATCAATAATGTCAAAAATGTGATGTGCAGTCAAGTTCGGGTATGTGTGTGTGTGTATGCTGTTTAAATGAGTGTTTTCACCAATACGCTTGTGATTCGTGAAGTTTCGACGAATTTTATAGGCTTGTTATAGTTTCTTATTCAAAAGTGACACCCATAGATTCAGGCCCACCCATATGTCACGTTCTGCATCCGCCACTGCCCTACCCATGTCTGTTTCGAGTAGATAATTTCTAGCTGTTTCTTAGGTGTGGTATATTTAGTTCTAGGAATTAGGTTAAATAATAATATTCTAAATACGTTTTTTCCGAAAATGCACACAACATAGCTGAATAATAATAATAAAATAGATTAAAAACACCAGTCCTGTAACCTCATACACATATGGATGATGTTTAGAAAGATGTGAAAAATGTATAGATTTTTCTTTCCAACTATAAAATAAAACGAAGGTTAATAATGACACATTAGTAATATCATACCATATATTATACATAATATGATATCATGTTGTAGGGTAGAATAAAACTACGTCACGGTAATTGTTTGGTTCATTTATTGATTTAAATGAATAATCCCTTTGTAATGATATAATTCATCTGAAACATATAGTTTTTATAAATAATATAACAGTAGGGGGAAAAAAACTAAATATAATATAAATAAATTGTAAAACCGTCCGTAGCACAACTATGTGTTTTTGCTTTTAAAAATACAGTAAACCTTTTAAAACTATTAACATTTTAAACTATTACCCTTAAAAAAAAAAAAAAACTAAGCTTTTTTCTAAAACCCTTTTTAAAACTAAACATTTTTAAAAAACTTTACTCTTTTAAAAACTTTATATAGGCCACCATTTGTAATGTTAAAAGTATGTTTTAAACTCAGTTGTTTAAGAAATACATTTCTTGTTACAAACTGTTTTAAACACTTTTTAACCTTCTACTTTTTTGACAAATGTATGAAAATAAGCACAGTCTCCTGAAGATGCGTATAAATAGCACGAAGTGTAAAACTCGTGGAATACATACGCCAAATTCCACTTTGGCGTGCATATGATACGCCAGTCCTTCCCATCCCCTTTTTTTGTCATTTTATTTATTGGTTTCTCAATTTTTTTGCTATGGACAAAAACATGGAGAAACCTGTATATTAAATAACATCATTAAGCAAATCTAAAATCTAACCTTAAACCCAAGCGAAAATGGTTTAAAAAACAGAAAAAAATTGAGAAACAAATTTATTCAACACACTTACAGTAAGTGCACTTTTAGAAATGCACTTTGTAATAAAGCGCAATTAAATTTTACGTCAACATAACGTTAAGTCAGTATGTTTTTGTAGAACTTGATGTTTTGGTGTTTTACTATACTAGACGCTGATGAATAATACTATTTTTACCAAGTTTTAGAGTTAAATACTTTCCACTTTCTGCTAATGACTTCAACTAAATGTTGTACACTTCAATCAACAATCAGTTTTCTTAACCTCTTAACTTATAAAGTAAATATGTTTCAGAGTAGCATATCAATTTTTTTTATTATATTTAATTTTTGTATATAGTAGTATTTTACCTTCCAACATCCTAAATTTTCCCACCCCATCCCAGTAGGGGGCGGAAATGCACCAAAAGCTGGTTTGCCAAACATCATTAAACACAAAAGAAGAAGAAGAGTAGCCTATCAGAATTGTGTGATTTGAATCATGCATCTGACTTGGGCTGCGTTCAGTCCCGACAAAACGTTGCACAATGTTTTTAAATAGAAACAGTGATGCATTGACCACCCTGTTGTGATACAAGAGTTGCAACTACGGTAGCTGAGAGGCCATGCTTTGTGTTCTTTTTTAAAATGTTTTTGGAGCCTGATAAATTCGTTATAAATATGTGTTTAATACTGTAAAATACCCTCGATGTTACAGACACTGCTTGCCGTCCAGAATGAAAGACGACATTCCAACTTGGACCTATTGTGCGATCTGTCTCTTTAGTACCGTAAGGTTCATTTACATGTTGCTGCTGATTGGATTGCCCTGCTGAAAAAAACAGCATCAAACCAGCATGGGAATTATGGGTGGTCACCAGCATACCAGCACCAAAACACAACATATGCTAATCTTGCTGGTATGACCAGCTTGGGATGCTGGTGCTGATGCTGGTTTTATGCTGCTTTAGCTGGTGTTCACTAGCAAACCAGCACCAAAATGCAACATATGCTAGTCCAAACTGTTTTTAAAATATATATGTGTGGATTCACGCATTTGTCATGAGACACGCATTTCAGTGAATGCGTGAGACTTGAGAGCCCTGCATTTGAACACAGTCAGATAGCATACATGGACAGATATATTGTTTGTACAACAGGACAGGAGCATGTAAAATCACGTAATACATCATTCAATATCTATCGAGGGGCAACCTTCCTATCTCTCTAATGAAGCCAATATGGAAGGGACTTAAACTGCAATTCATCGACTGGCAGCTTGAGGCTGGCTCCAAAAGGGAGTCAATTCCCATAGACCTCCATGTTAAAATGCCCAACTTTACAGTAGAAATAATATGTTTACAGCCTGGTACAAAAAGTGTTTTTGGTCTGTATTGCTAATAGAGGGGTGATTTTTTGTTACTCATCCGTTTAAATGATATTAAGCTTTAAAGTGACGTCACGGACACTACGTCCATATTTTGTTACAGTCTATGATCTCTATGGACGAAATTCTCGCTTGTCCCCCCAGCAAACGTGCTGAGAGTCTCGGGGGCCCCCTAGCGGCTCGGGCCTCCAAGCAGTTGCCTGCCTTGCCTGTTGACAAGGTGCGCCTCTGAGTAATAAATAAATGTATACCTTCATAACTGTTTAAGAGTTTTGGTGATCATTACTACAACAGTGTAATTGTTTTATTTTTTGTATTTTTTTAGATAAATAAAAAAACATAATGGCTTGGAACTGTATAAAAGAGTAGTATATGTATATAAATTAATTATATTAATACTAATTAATATAATAATACTGGTCCTAATTCACAAAAAGGCATCACAATGCTGTTGTAACATCATTACTGAGGGCTAAGCCCCCCTAAGAATGAAATCATAGAACCGCCCCTGCTGCTGAACCACCATAGTATAGCTAACAATGCTTTTGGGAAACAAAGTTTAACAATGTTTCCTTAACCATCGTTTCAGCGGACATCCGTAAACTGCATCGCAAATTTGTGGTTTAAACGACTGCTCTCCAGCTGTGGTTAGAAGTTCCTTCCTACCTAGTATGACATGTAGACTTAGATTGATCATACTTTTAAACAAAATTAGCATGCAACATGCAGTGCATTCTATATCCATCAATTTAAATAGTATACAAATTCCATTTATAGTCTTTTATTTTATAAACAGAATTAAAGCGCTGCTTTTGAAACGGCACATGGGCGCACAGCTACAAGTATTAAGACCATAGACTGTAAGACCAATCAGGGAAATCCCTGGGATGTGTGACATAAAAGGAAACTTGTGAATGAATGAAATATCTTGAAATAAAACCACCTTCTGTGGTAAATCATCCTTCTGTGCATTGTATGGCGGCATCTAAAAGAAAGGAGCCTTGGGCGTTTTAGGTGGGGTTTCAGTAATCGCAACTATTAACCATTCAAGAGTGGCATCAATGGACTAGGCTCTTAGCCCGTTGCATATAAAAGTGGAGTCCCTCGCTAGTAGTGCAAACCTTCATGATGACATCGAAAACAGAAGATCCTTCACTGGCTGTTATGCAATCAACAGAAACTGCAGCTGAGTATGCAGGTATGCAAATTAAGGTTCTGCTGATCAACGAGAACAGCATTTTGAGATAGATCATTATTTGTCGGTTTATTATGATTTCAAAGGAGTCAGGGCTGACTTTCGAAATACTAAACAAAATGTTTTGTAGATCGATGTTGGCAATATTTAAATTGTAAACATTATTGAAATGTATTGACGTATTTGGGTCCAAAGAGTACAAATTAGCCAGGGTCCAAGAAAATCTAGCAGCGCCATATCATTAAACTACTTTTTATAAATTATACATTTTAATATTTTATTTTTTGCTGAGGGATAACACATAGAAAAGCTGTAAATAATTAGCTGCAGTTATGCAGCTGGTTGCCACACTGTAAAAAATACTTTGCTGCCTTAAAATGTTTTGTTAAATCAACTCAGATTTACAAGTCATTTCAACAGAGATGAGTTGTCATAACTTATAAAATATAGTTGAAAAAAAGTCAACTTAATTTTTTAAGTTATAACAACTCACCTTTAGTTACAACAACTCATCTCTAGTCAAGATAAATAATAGTAAGTTGAAATGACTTGTAAATCCCGGTTGATCCGGCAAGGGATTTTGAGGATGCAAAGTATTTTTTACAGTGACTTTATGTGAAAGATAAAGACTGAAAATGTTTCATGTTCATTTAAATTTGAACAAACTGTTGCCAGTAAATAACATAAATGTAAACTCTACAGTAAGTTACTGGCAGATAGTTGCCATAATACAGAACTTTTTTACAGTGTAGTTTTCTCATTATCACAATAATAAAAAACACAGATTCCCATGAAATATGATTGCAATGAATTTCTTATAAAGTAAGACAGTTTTTGACATAGATAAGATGGGCGTAGACCGATGCAAAAGACCTCAGGATTATTTGTTGAAAATTTTGTGAATATGTTAGTTGTAAACTGTCTGTATGTCATATTTAAAAAAAAAAAATGTCATTGTTATAATTTATTGCATACTGGGGCGGACCAGATCGAGGATGTCCCGGCACAATTTAAACCTTGGAGATACTAAATTGCCTAAAAGTGAAGTTATCTCAGACAGAGGGTGTTCTATCGAAAAAAAGTTTTGTTGTTGTTTCAATTTATTTTATTTTTGTACAATTTAATTGGTGCAGAAATTTGCCACAATTTGCATAATGTAATGTATATGTTGTAGTTCTCTTAATTGAAACAAATTAAATTACATTTACAGACTCGTTTAATTCACTGTAAAACATTTCTCTAGACATTACAGTATACTGGCAACTCGCTGCCAGTAACTTACTGTAGAGTTTACATTTATGTTATTTACTGGCACAGTTTGTTCAAAGTTAAATGAACGTGAAGTCAGTCTTTATCTTCTACAGTAAGTTACTGGCAACCAGCTGCATAATTATTTACAACAACATTTTTTACAATGTATTCTTCCTAAAATAAAAATAAAATAGTAAAGTGGGACGAAAGCAATTTTCTTAAGGCTTCATAGAAGCTATTTTGGCTGATGTTTTAATTTGTTTGATAGCCTGTATGAATACATTCATGTCTGCAAAACATCAGAAAATGTGTCGTCTTAAATAAGCTCATATTAGTTATCATGCCATTATAATCAAGATTACTTGCTCATGCTTTAAGCAAATGCATTTCAGTTTACCATCATAAATGACACATTTTGGACTCCCTTTTCTAGTTTACAGTTATACCTGCCATGAATAACATAATGCTAGCAATAAAGTCTTAGAATGTATCATAAAAAATTGCGTTTGAACTAATTTAGTTTAACCCCACGAAATTTCTACAAACACCGCCATCAATAGACAATTTAACTGGAAATTAAAGATATGGTTTATATAAAGTATGTTTTCATATAAATTGTTAGTATTCCTACAGTAAACTTTGACTAAACATATAGTATACATACATTTTGACGCAATAATAAATAAAAGTAATTAATATCTTTTATACCTTTTTATATCTTTAATGCCATGCATACTTCTCCGGGGTGTCCTTTAAAGATAAAGGGGCCCTGACTACATTTGCATTGCAAGCTGACAGCACGTTTAGCAGGTAACTCGGGCCTGATAGGGCCGTAAAATATTATGTGATTTCCTCATGATTTACAGTGGTTAGGTCTGGAAAGCTTTTTTAGATCATGAAAATGCCTCATCAGTTAAATGTATTTTATTTAGGCCCTAGGTGGCAAATTTCCACGTTCAATTATTACATTAATATAGCTGTATGTAATCATATTTGTTGGATGCAATTAAACTCTTTTTAAGTTGACCTAATGTCAAAATTGTATGTGGAAATTTGCCACATATGCTAATTAAATACATTTAAGTGTAAACAACTGAATTAGTCATTTTTGTTGTGTTTCGGCAAACAGTCTTGACTGGGTAGTTGATGATGCACGTGGTAGGTGGAGTACTAATCAATCTGGGGTGCGTTTCCCGAAAGCAGCTATGGTCGCAAGTTCTGTTGTTACCAATAGAGTTCAACGACCATAGTTAGCTAACGATACTTTTGGGAAAATCGAATCAAAATTAAATCGATTTAATGTCTGATTATTTAAAAAAATATTGTAAATAACGTAGATTGCATCGAAAGACTTTATTACTGTCATTTCCAGGGAATCCCCATATGTTTAAAACTTTGGTCAACTTCAGTTGTTTTAAAATGTGCCATATAATAAAAAATTGCATAATTTTTTGTTATATTTGTTTCTTTCATGCAGACACAAATCTGATCTACAAGGTGTTGGTATCAACTTGTGGTGTGGAAATAAAGGATTTTTCCTTGACGCTGCTGGACTCAAACAATCATTCCACAACTGTGAATAAATCCTTATTTGTCAAGGTAAATACGCGTAGAACTGGGGCACGTTCAAGTACAAAACGGTGACCAACGTTTTGCTACGCTTTCCGTGTTGAACGGCATGTTTCCTTGAAACGGTGTGCACCGATGTGCAACAGGGTTTGAGATGTGTTTTCTCTTGTTTGGTGGGTGTGTCAGAACTGCAGTCCAATCAGCAGCAACATGTTAATAAACCACACGGTACTAAAGAGACAGCTCATACAATGTGTTTACGTTGGAATGTTGTCTTTCATTCTGGACAGCAAGTGCAGTGAAATATCGAGGGTATTTTACAGTATTAAACACGTATTTATAACGATTTCATCAGGCTTCAGAAACATTTAAAAAGACACAAAGAATGTCCTTCGTAGTTGCAACTCTTGCGTCATTACAACAGGGTAGCAAATGCATCACCGTTTCGGTTTAATAAACGGTGTGCAACGTTTTGTCGGTGCTGAACGCATAATTTCCTTAAATTTGCTGAAGTGGCACTGGGGTTTCAGTCTGATGATTACTGCTTTCATATATATTACATTTTATTTTCTTGTCTAACTTTTTTTATGATAAACGTTAGACAAAAGAAAATAATCTTGCATCTGAGATAAAATTATAAAACACAGGCACCCTGATAGTTCAAAAGTAGGATTAATATCTCCTCACCAAAGCCTGTGTGAGGAATGTTTGTGTGTTTTCCCATATAATGAACAGTATAAAAGATGTCATTACAGGAGATCTCTGTTGAAATCCCTGGAACGAAGGATCTTGGAGACATTGCCCTGGTGAAAATTGAACAAGACAATTGTCCGTTGTTCTGTAAGCAAATCAAAGTGAAAACTCCCTCTGGAAAGTGCTTTGAGTTCCCCTGTTATCGCTGGATAGACAAAAATGAAGTGATTATCAGAGAGGGCAGTGGTATGCACAGACTCACTTTTTTCATTATCTAGCGGTTAATGAAGAGTTGTTGTTGTTGTTGTAGTTGTGTTTTATGTATTTCTTTGTATGTTCACTTAGCTCGATTGCCTCAGGATGACAACGAATTTCTTAAAAAGCAAAGACAAGAAGAACTGGAATCCAAAAAGGAAATAATCAGTTTGATAAAACATTTTCAGTTTTGAACATAATTTTTTTATAATGATATTATACCTCTATTTACGCAGTCTATTCTGATATGCTAATTTATTATCAATGTTGGAAACAGTTTAATAGATTATGCTTAATATTTTTTTGAACCTGTGATATTTATTTTTAGGATCCTTTGAATGAAAGGTTAAAGTCCCCATTTGGTTAAAATCAAGTTTTTATTATTGTTTATATGTCTGTGGTGTTTTTAACATGCTGAGATTTTATTTATAAAATTGAAGTTTTCAAAGACCGTCACATTTCCACGGTTTAAAAACCCAATCACATTATCCCAGTTGGCACCGGGGGACTAATTTGCATATTAATATCTATGGTCACAGTTATGCTAGTAGAGGTGGGGTTAGCATATTCATAGCTCCACACATAATGAGGCAAGTGTGAAGAAGCTGTTTTTAAGGGTAAAGCAATTATCATATGCTATTATGATGCACAAAAATGAGTTTTAATGATAAAATGATTGACTACAGGGGGACTTTAAAAATTCCAAGAAATTGCTACTATCAATTTATTATCAATTTAATTAATCCTTTCTAAAGAAAAACATTGATTCATTCTTTCCAAAAAAAAAAACCAAAAATATACTGAACACAAGCTGTAGTGTACTGCACTGTAAAAAAAAACATAAACATACATTTTTATCATACTTTATCTTACCAAATTATCTTGTTGAAACAAGTTGAAATTGTTTAACAAATCAAAACTTTAAAAAGTAGGTTAAATTTACTTGCATAATCAGTTCAAGACTGAAATGCTGTCTGGAAATATCTTTCACTGACAAAAATAGTAAAATATCACCTTAAAATATATTCTTGTCATTGTTTTGTCCCACACCAGGCATTTTTATAAAAAAATGATGTAAATATCCTAATTAACTTGAGGGCTATGCACGGTTTATGAAACCGGACCAATATTAAATAGAATTTGAATATACAAAGTATATACAAAGAAAATAAAATAATTAAATGTAATTTTTGAGGTAATTGTAAAAGTATATGATGTTATTTTTTGTTGAAGTTGGATCCCAAAAGGGCGCCCAGGCTTCCCTAAGTCTATAGAAGCCACACTGGATAAACTTCCTTTAGACGTTAAGTTTGATGAAGAAAAGCAATCAGACTTCTCCGCCAGTACATGTAAAGTGTAAGTTTAGGGGAATGTGTTGTAAGTACAGTTTTTTTTTATTTCACAGATTATTTTCCCCGAATTTTCCTGTCTATAATTGTACTATATGCATTCAGTTATAGGTTCAATGAGTTACACTTGCCCAAATGTAAAGATTCCTTTCAGTCCTGGAAAGATTTTGCAGATCTTGAGAAGATATTTACAAATGATGAAACCAAGAACACTCTACTGGGTTTGAATTGTTACTTTATCACTAATAGTTGTTATTGTTGTTTGTTTTTCTTTCTTCATTTAAACAAAATCTAAACACAATCGCTTTGGAAAAATTAACAATTTAGGGACATTTTCTTCACACCTGTGAAGCCTTTGACAGTTGCCTCAATTTTCTTTTTGACAACTGGACAGAGAACGTGATCCAAAACTGGAAAACGGATTACATGTTTGGCTATCAGTTCTTGAATGGCTGCAATCCTGTCATGATCAGGAAATGTACTAAACTTCCAGACAAATTTCCAGTCACACATGAGATGGTGAAGGGCTCTCTGCAGAGAGGTCTCACGCTACAAGAGGAAATAGAGGTCAGAAACACTAACTCGTAAATCACTAGAATAGCTGGCCAGTATAGTCAGATCTAAGATTCGTTGATGTATTGAGACATCCTTTACATAATTTAGTAAATGTCTTGGTTCAATGTTTTTTTAACCTAAAAACCTTGTGTTCCAAACTATTGTGTACACTAAATAAAATATCTCTGTGTTTACAGAAAGGAAACATCTACATAGCAGATTATGAAATCTTGAAGGATTTGCCAGCCAATAAAACCCAAAATACACCATACTATTTGACTGCACCCATCTGCCTACTGTACAACAACAAACTGAACCAAATTGTGCCAATTGCCATTCAGGTACATTATAAAAGAATCAGTGTTGACTGAAAACATGATTCGCAAATAAAAAATGTGCTTTTGCTGCGACTTCATTTATTGATTAAAAAGTTTGTTTTCTAAAAAATGTCTGCTTGGCTAAAACAGCTCAGTCAAACACCCGGGGAAAAGAGTCCAATCTTTCTCCCAGACGATAATGAACACGATTGGATGCTTGCCAAGATGTGGGTGAAATCTTCTGACTTCAATGTACACCAGCTGGTCACACACCTTCTCAAGACACATCTGATATCAGAGGTTTTTGAAGTGGCCATGTACAGACAGCTCTCTACAGCCCACCCTGTATACAAGGTACATGACTATCCATACACAGTCATGATATTTAGATTCAATGCAAAACTCGAGAGTCCTTTTCTGCCATTCACTTCTTGTCTGAAGGTAACTTGGACAGAAATGTGCTGTGAAATGGGATCCACCAATGATTATACTCCAAGCCCCGAAAAGAATTATCCATGATGACTGTCATGTTTTGGATCTAGGTTTGCAGGAGTTTTAAGCAAAAATAATTGTTCATATCTCGGGACCACTAGGTGGCACTGTCACGAAACAATGCATGCAACCTTAAGTCATGACTATAAAAACATAGACCACGTTTATGTCAATAAAAAAGTTTTGCGATGCTCCTACCCTTCGCGTCAACATATTGACGCATGGTCAAGTGTCGTCAAATATTGACGCCATGGGTGTGAGACCGTGTTATCATAGGAGGGGACAGTTACATCAAATGGTTCACAATCACCTTTGTTTTTATGCAATTACATTCTTTTTTGTTGAAAATAATTTTATTTTTGGGTGCGCGCTGTTAAAGGTGCACAATGACACTGTTTGGTTTGTTGATGCCAAGAGCCCTGTTATTCTAATGCTACTTGTTTGCTTCTTACAGTTACTGACACCTCATGTCCGTTTCACAATTGCAATCAATGCAGAGGCCCGTAGAACACTCATCAGTGATGGCGGCTTTTTTGGCAAGGTAGTTTTTCACAGAATTTAATATGTTCACAGATCAGAACATTAGAATCCAAAACAATTCTGTTTATGTGATCATATTCTCTTTGACTGGTTTCTTAAACATCACATATCAATGCTTCATTGGCTGTGTTTACATTGTATGCACAATTTTATGAATTATGCAATTGAACTCGTTCAACAACAACGGCTCGTTCACTGTATGATCACTGATCTATATAAATGACTGGATTGTGCATGACGTCACAACTGTGAAGCCACCGCGCCGCCATGTTGGTATACCCAAACATTCTATTAAATCAATGGACGCGATCAGATTTCAATGATAAAACATCACTTTACTAGTCTTCGTTTATATATCTGAAGTTACCTTGTACATTATTACAACACAAACATCCTAAGCATGTACATAGTTATTTACTGAAAGTTGTACATTTTAGTTTTTAATCAGTTATTATACATTCATCTTCATTACAGTATCAGATCAGCAGACAGACCGCAGTATATTTAGTATTAATGCCAAACGTGCTCATTCTGAAATCTAAATAAACAATCATACTTTGTACCGTATGTGCATGCAATAATTTGCTGGTTTTATGTTATCTAAACTTACAAGTTACCTAAACTTATTTAGAGAAATAACGCTGACCGTGTAGCTGAATGTGCAGCTCATCTATCCATCAGTTCCAGAACAGTCCGCCAATCCCCAGAGGCGAGATAGTCAAAGAAATTTTGCCAGACTTTGTATTTTCTGTTTTAATGTTAAGCATGTTTTATTCAAAATTGTGAAACATGCAAACTGTTTTTAATATGTAAACTGTTGACGTTTAGAAATGTAAACAAACAATTTAAAAACTTCCCCTAACTGTACAGAAAATTAACCGAACTGTTATTTATAAACCGAAGTATAACGAACGAATGCATTTTCAAAGTACGAAAAAGTCCTGCGGTGTGCTGACCCTTATGTGAGCGAAAGAAGTGAAGTAAACACAGGCCGTTATCTCCAAGAGATGGTCACTTTAATAGGTTTAATATTTTGCTTATAGTTAATTTGAAAATATTTTGGTAAATTATTAACTGATTTATCCGTTTCCAGGGTAGTAGCATAACTGGAAATGGGATTGATCAATTGATGGAAAGGGCCATGAAAACTTTAACCCTCAAGTCCCTGTGTTTTCCTGAGACCATAAAAGCTAGAGAAATGGAAAATGCACCCAATTACTATTATAGAGACGATGGCATGATGATCTGGAAGGCAATACACTGGTAGGTGGTAGGGTAACAACAGATTCTATACCCTACTATTAGTCAAAAGTAGCCCAGTGCAAATGTTTGGCCTCCAGGGTTAACTTTGTCATACTTACTGATCTTTCTGTAGTTTTGTTTCTGATGTAATTGAGATCTACTATGCCGGAGATGAGAAGGTTCAAAAAGATGTGGAGATTCAAGGATTTGTTAAGAACGTTTCCTTCGGCTTGCTTGATTCCGAGGGTGAAAGTGAGTACAGGTTGAGCTTTAACAGAATGATTCTGTTCAGTTTCTTGAATATGCATGTTTCTGTGTATAACAAGACAAGATTAATGCATATTGCCACTGTTTCACAGAGTTTCCACAGTCTCTGAATACTCGAGCGGAGCTAACCGAGTACCTGACTGCTGTGATATTCAACGCTTCAGCACAACATGCTGCTGTCAACTTTGGACAGGTGAGATAACACTCATTCGGATCATTAAAAAGTGCTTGCCAAAGCACTGGATGACATCTATAAGCTAACATCTGCAAGTAAACTTTGCGTTCCAGTTTGATTGGGAAGCCTGGATCCCCAACAGTCCTTCCACCATGCGCAAGCCGCCTCCCACACAGAAGGGCGAAGCGGATCTGAAATTTATCATGGATTGTTTGCCTGACCGTAAATCTTCCATTGCGGCTATAGGAATAACTTGGGCCCTCAGTCGGTTCCAGAAAAATGAGGTTTGACATCTGATAATTATCCTTATCTGATCTGTCCGCTTACATTGCGGATGCAAATGCATGCTTCAGATTTTTATTCAATTATTGTCCACATAATAAAGAGGCCAGAAACTGAGCTTTTTCCTGTTTACATGTTAGTAGGACATATACGATCTGCAAACATGCAGTGTAGCCTAAATGCGGCCTTATAATCGCCATGACTTCTAGATCAAATCACTCTTACTGTGCTGTAATCTGACATCACAGTTCCTGAGGTTTTGCTCTGTAACGTCCATACCACCGCGCCACCAGAGGGAGCCCTCGCCTGAGTACTAACATGGCGCCGCCCCTTGCTTCTCTGCTTGTTTCCTGTTTTGCCCTACTTAAGACTCAAGCTAGCCTAGGGCTAGCGCAAAGTATTGCCAGCTAACCCCTGCATACCGAGCGTTATATCTGAGTGTTATTCTGACTGCCTGTTATTGACCATCTGCCTTTTTATCTGTTTGCTGCCTTTTGGATTTTCCCTGTATCTTGTTTGCCTGGATTGGACTGCCTATTGTGTTTGACCTGCCTGCCTGTTTACCGTTTACTCTTCTGCCTAACGTCTTGGATTTGTTTGCCAGATTGGTTTGTTTTAATAAACACCGCAAAATGGATCCCAGTGTTCTTGAGCCATCATTACACACTCTAAAGATTCTGATTGGTTGTCTCTGCTGATCTAATCCTAATCTTAATTATACAAGTTATTTAAAGAAATATGGCAAAATAAATAAATAAATAGATAAAAAGTATTAGTACCTGTAAACTGATTTTGCAATCTCAAGTTCCAAGAGCACACTCCACTTTCCAGAGCTTCGAGAAGTGATGATTTTTTAAAGGGACACAAGGCAAGTCTGAGTATTATTTCTCTACTAGCTCCCCCTAGTGTCTGGGAGTAAATGCTTTCTATATCTGAGACTTGACGAGACTGAAGGACACCGGGTCGGATACAGCGAACTTGCAAGTGGGGTATTCTTCCTACAGACGGTAGGGGCGGGCGAGAGAGTCTTCATTCGTCATGTAATGAGTCATTTAACCATATACCGACTTACGAAGATGATTTATTAACATAAAAATGCTGCCTTGTGTCTCTTTAAGGTAAAATTGTCCTTTGTTGTAGCCTGACGTTGTCATACTCAATTCTAGTCAGAATTTGAGTCTGATACCGCTCCATTGAGCTATAATTATGAGGCGTGTCTCAACCGAAAAATGCCTCTGCACTCAATTGGATAGACCTACGACCAATCAGAGCAACGGAGTGTGTGACGTATGTTGAAATTACGTCTTTTGCAGCCTGACCGAACTGTTAGTTATTTCGCTACAATGACACTAACATTGTGTTTATACTAAGTCTGAGTTAGCAAACGTACATCAACACCTACTATGTTTACAACATTTTGTTTATATCACAACATTAAGTATTTACTAAGTCATACAGTAAGACTATCTCTTACCATTTGTACGTTAGGTGAACTTCATCCACGACGATACCCATTACGTTTGCTTGAAAATATTGGAGCCTAGCATGTCCCTCCACTTATTCAGCAACCACGATCCCGGGCTTCCGAAAAGAAGCTGGCAACGACCGCTAATTATATCCATCTCGTCATGCACGCCGAGTTGCATCGTCGTGATACCAATTTTAGTTGCAAACAACTTTTGCCGAATCCCATAGGAAGGATGGCAAAAACATAAACAAATGCTCTGCTCGCGTTTCTCTGTTCCTCTTTTAAAATCAATGCTCTGTCGATATCTTTTAGAACAGACTCAATTTAAGAATCCACACATCTGAATTTTACAGCGGCAGCCATTTCGTTGTAAACAGATTTATCACACGCGCCCTTTTGTGACGTGCTTCATTACGTTACTGTTGATCATCTGTCCATCATCGTATAAAGCCCACCCTGACAATTTCATTGGTTCGACCAGCTTTGGGTCTAGCATAGTAGCTCCTCAACGCAGAAACCCCAGACCGATCTTCCCGTTCTCAAAATGTTGTGGGCGGGGCTAAGATCGGCTGGCACCCAGGCTACCTTTGTTGTTCTTTTCTCAGAAGAATTTGCTTTTTTCCACAGCGGTTCTTAGGCATGTATCCAGATATGCTGTTCACAGAGCCAGCAGTAAAGGAAGCCATTGAGAAATTCCGCAAGAAACTAAACGAGGTGACCGACAGCATCAAGCGCCGGAATGAAGAATTAACAATGGAGTATTATTGGCTGTCCCCAAACAAAATCCCCAACAGTGTTGCAATTTAAGAAAATACTAGAAATTGTCACGTGGTATACCACCTCTAAAAACAGCTCTACTTAAAGTATATGATATAGTAAAACACAGTAACAGTTTCAAAAATTGTCTTTGATTTTTCCTTCTTGTTTCTGGAAAGTATGGGATATTATCTGAGAGGTAACCACTGGTCTGGCACATACTGGGAGAAACATTTATACACGTTATACTCCATTTATTATTGTCTTTTTATTCTTTTCTGTATTCATATAAACTTGCATAATCCTATATCAAAACTATATGGTATCCGGGTATTAATTAACACATCTTTTGATTCATATATTAATTTTGCATAGTTTTCATTACTCATGGCATATCGTTGTAGTCTGTTTTACTTTGATTTAAAATGTATACCTTACAGTTGATATTTTACATCTGTATTAATTTTGATCATCTTGTGTTTTATTGTTGCAGTGGTGGTGGAAAGAGTAAAGCTTAATTTTGGTATAAGTATGGGTTATCAATTACATATTGTAATCGCGATATTGTGCTTGTTGTGATCTCTTGACAATTGTTTTATTTTTCCCACATAAGCAATTTTTTCTGATCTTTGTCATCTTGTAAATGCTAATATGTATTTACTGTGGCATTAGCAGTGAATTATGCCAGGTCAAAACCTTTTGTGCTTGTCATTTTTTGCAGATTATACAAAATAAAAATATATATCAAACCAAGCATTTATGCTGATCCGTAAACTGTATGTTTCATGAAAAATGAAGAATATTTGTGTTAATACAAAAGGACAGCAAGGACTTTATTTAAGGAAATATATAGCGACTGCTGACAACTGTTGCATTTCTAAGACAATAACTTAATAGGCGTAGTTAAAAATATTATTTTCTGCAATTGTGGACTCTATATTAAATAAACCTGAAATAGGAGAATTGTCTATAGCCATTGTAATTGTGTTGAATTTTAAATGATCAAGAGCTGGTTTTAATGTGACAGCGCATCATTTTCAAAGAGAAAGTGATTCATTTTTTTGAGGTTTTGCCCAAAATAGTAAACTTAGTGCAGCTATAAACGCCTTATCAGATTGTTTTCAACATGTATCCTAATAGAGAATGTCTGTTTTATATTTATGTTTGAGTATTGTTGTGCTTAAATATTGTTGTAATGTTCTTAATGTTTTGTTTCAATGTAATTTGATTATTAAGACTGTAATTTTAAACGCCATATATTGGTCGTTGTAATGGATTGAAGGCTATGACGGTAGAAATGGTGTGGGTCATAATAGTTTAATTTAAGTTTTGTTTGCTTCCTTAAAATTAATTTCGTTTAATATAATTTACCTCTCAACTTTAATCAATGTTTTGTTGATAAGTGTTGTGAATATTAAAGAAAAAGAACATTAAAAAGAACACCGTGCATCTCTGCGTAATAACAAATATAAACTACTGCAATATGCTACCGAATGCCCAACAATGCAGTATTATCTTTGTAATAATATAGTTGTTGTTGGATGTGCAAAATCATATTATGGAGTATATCACTTGCTTTTCAAAAAACAGCATTCAGTGCACAGAAATTAAAATTGCCGGCCCATCAGCACAATTGATTGCGGCATGCTTTTGACTTTTAAAAATCAACGTCATATTTAAAACTTTAGCCGATTGTGCTTTTTGCAATGTATTTGTCACTGGCGAAGGACGTGCGCGGGCGTGCCAGGCGCACCCTTCAACGTATAAATCAGTATAAATCAACGTCATATTACACACGCAGAGAACAGCGACATAGAGAGAATATAAGTTATTTGGTGTTTTTCTGACGAATACAGTCAGTTCCTATAAGAACATTTTAGATGGACTATATCATCAACATGAACTCTGAAGAATTAACTTTTATAGGCTAAACATAATTGTACACATTTCGCTTCTAAAAACGCCCGGAAAACGCGACAGCAGCGACTTTCAAAGCGCATTTCATAAATTTCCATAGATTTAGAAATGCATCTCCATGCATTATTCTTCTATTAGTGATCTCTTTAAAATGAGGCACGTGAATGTTTTCTGCCTTTCCAGATTAAAATGGTATTCTTTTTTGAATAAATATTTTTTGCTTCATACATTTATTTTTTGTTGCAAATGCGACTTGTAAAATTAAATAAACGCCCTCAACTGAGGAATTGTATATAGCTACACATATGGTATGAAAATCAAACAATCATCTAAAGGAAGGGGCCCCAAAATACTTTCTTGCATACCCCCATTGTGGCATAGCAGCGATTTGGTGTATGACTTTTGCAATCCGAATAAAAAAATAAAAAACGTTTAACCTCAAATAAAAGTGTGATCATTTTAAACTTGAAGTACTAAACATACAAATTTAAAGATTAAAGGGACTTTAATATAGTAATATTAAATATTAAGACACATTAGGCCTACTTTTCTCCCCCGTTGGCCTTTGCAAATGTTTACGAGAAACATTTTGCTTTTTAAAAGAAAGGGAAACAAAATTTAGATAACAATTTATTTATTTGTAAAATTTGAAGGAAATGAAAAAAAGTTTATCGTTTATTTATTTGAAAACAGATATGTAATGAACTAAAGACACACGAATGAACAAAGACAGGGCAGGGCCGGCGCTAGCTATAGGCAGAGTAGGCAAATGCCTAGGGCCTCAAGCTTGGAGGGAGGCCTCCATAACTGCTAAATCCATGTGCGCTAGTCTGACAGCAATAAATACAGTTTTAAGGTGAGTTCGACTTTATCTGCCGTAAGAGCCGCAGGCGTTTGACATCAAAGTAACATGAGAACGATTGATAAGCAAACTCCTCTGCATGATTTCTCGATTCGCTCTCGCGGTGCTTTGATATCATCCTGTCGGTTCTTGCAGCGCCTCATGAAGTTAAAGAAGGCTAGATGAACAGCATTCAAATCTCTGCAGCTGACCCACTTTGAGTGACGCATGAGTGGACATGCTATCACGTTCTTTTCCTGCTTAGCAAAAGCGGCATGCAAATGCATGAATATATCCATAGTCTAATAGATAACTTTATACTGTATATTGGTTCAGTAAGGGGCTGATCACACCAAACGCGTTTATGGCAGTTGTAGGCGCGTATGGGCAGGGAGCGTTTGCACGCTGTTTTTGCGCGCCTAATGCCTTGCGGTTTTTGCCACTGGCCACAGCAGGCGCTTTTGAAGAAGCGCTGAGCGTAAAAGCGCCCAAGGTCAATAATGTCTTTCCATTGTCCAATCGAATGAGGGGAGAGGCGGGCCTTTTGTTGTGGTGACGGAGGTTTACAGTTGCTTTGATTTCTTACAGGGTAGAAAAACAGTTTCTCAGATTATTCTGAAAATTAGAGGGGTGTGAGGGGCCTCCAACATAAATTTTGCCTAGGGCCTCCAAATATCTAGAACCGAGTGCAATTGATGAATCAAGTGGCAAATTATAACGCGTCTTGACCTCTAGAGGTCAATCTGTGACAATTTTACAAATATAACCAGGCAAACGACCCAAAGCTTGTCATGCTTTAAACCTCACACTACTGCGCTCCTGTCCATAAAAATCTGTTGAACATTGGCAACGTTATTTTCTAAGAAATATAGTAATATTTAGGCCAACTGCTACTTTACATTGATTTTTTTAATTTAACGCTATTCCAGCTTGAATGGCCATTTTAAAGGCAAATATAATGTATTTAATATTTTTGTACAGCCCCATTTATTAAGAATTAAATTAATGTCCACAGTTTTAGTAGGGCAAATTTAGGATTTCCAGTTCACAAAATGCATGTTTTTTTGGACTGTGCCGCGCCTCTTCCATTGTGGTTTAATGTTTTCACAATAAATAGGTTAATTTAGGTATTAATAACAGCCTAAGCAGTCCCGGCGCCATGTGAGTCACTAGTGCCCGCCCTGGACGAGCCTGCGGTCTCCCTTCACTTAAGTTATTGTACTTTTAACCTCACACTACTACACCCCAGGCCCGGTACTAGGCTTGCTGGACTGGGGGGCAGTCAGGATTTTTGTGTGGGCAGCCATTTCTCGACTAAAATGATTCATACACTAAAATTATGGATGTTTCAATCCAATATTATTTTGCATAGGCTATGTCTTAAAATAAAGGGCCATTTATATGTCCTTTTGCACGTTCAAATTTTAAAAGTAAATGCGATTAGATTTATAATGATTAATAATGTTATGATTACACTTAATGTAGTTTTACACATTAAGTCACAGTTAATGAAATCAGTCAAGCAGGTGATATGAATGCAAAGCTGTACAAATATTTTAATAATGTGTACACTGCATTTAATCTATTATTTCACTTATAGATAAATAAAGCCATTCTTATACCTACCCAACATATGCCTTTCTTCTAATAAACACTTGTTAGGCACTTTATTTTCACTTCTCAAAATTTTCTTCATTTAAAATAATGCATTTTTAATGTGATATGTGTATATTTTCATTAATTCCTGATCCTATCATGCTGCTGCAGCAACCTCAAATATCACAACAAAGAACAACGCTTTAAATAATCTGTATTGAAATTTCATGAAAGCAATTTGACATGCATGACAAATTCGTCAAAGGTTATCCTGTAACAGCACCAGACAAAAGCACAAGCCCTAAAATACTGTAAGTGTGATTTGCGACGAGACCAAAGATAAATCACACTGCTTTGTACGTAACACAGCAAATTAGAATGCAACATTATAAAATACAAAGTTTTACCTTACGGAGTGACAGTCCCATCTGAACTTGAAAGTCTGTAGATTTTTGTGTGTGAAGTTTTTTCTCAAACGCGAGCTGAATGAGCTGATGATGAATGACGATGAAAAAACCGCTAAAATTTGATTTTTTTAAAACTGCGCGCGATGTTTAGCTGTTACAATGCTGTATATTTACTGTATAACCATCTTATATCAATTATATCTAGGCTACTATATATTAAATGCTGCTGGAGACTTGCCATTGGCTGTTGTATTTGAATGAATAAATAATGAGGTGAGTCTAAGAAAGGATAAGGGGCTATTTTGAGCATGTTTTACTATAAAAAAAAGTTTCATTTTAATATGTGTACGTTTATGTAAATTGCATCGTTTCTGATATAATTTAATATTTTTTGTACAGCCCCATTCATGAATGTTCAAAGAATTAAATTAATGTCCACAGCCCCAGCAGGGCAAATCCAGGATCTCCAGTTCACAAAATGCATGTTTTTTGGACTGTGCCGCGCCCCTTCCATTGTGGTTTAATGTTTTCACAATAAATAGGTTTTTATTTAGGTATTAGCCTACGTAAATTCATATTTATAAACACTTTTTAAATAAATAGTACATAAACCAACACTGTAGCAAAATTGAATGTAGTACATTGAATAAATTGTACATGTAAACTGTAAATATTCTGTAGCCTAACTGTGAAGGCTATATGGAGATAGTTTTACTATACATTTTCGCTACAAAGCTAGAAAATATGAGCTAAACAAAGACGCTTAGAGGATGAATGTGAAAAGAAGAAATTATCTGGGTCAGTCAAACACACATATTCTGTTATAATTGGCTTTGAAAACTGCAGAAAATATGACAGTGAAGTGATTTAACAGAACTAAAAAAAGTCTTTCCTCATTGACCACGTATTTCTTGCGCAAATGTTCATCGCAACAACACACTGTGTGTGAAAAACTGTGTGTCTCTCAGATGCATGGGAGCCAACTCCCGTCGCTCATTTTAAGGACTGGTCGGCTCTCACTAAAAAAAAAATGTTACTTTATCTCTGTACCTTCGATTTGTCAATAATGTTTTTGGGCTACAAATTAAAATGCGCAGTTATTGCTCATGGGTGTGTTTCCCAAAATCATAGTTAGCCAACTAGTATGGTCGCAAGTTCCGTCGGTACAGCATAGTTCAACGATGTTTCCAAACACCTGTGTGGTTTGAACATTTCTCCAGCTGTGGTTAGAATCATATGACATGTAGACTTACATTGATTATGCTTTTGAACACAAAAAGGCAGGCAACATGCGGTGCATTCTATATCAATTTGATTACTTTTAGTTTATAAACAAAATTAAAGCGCTGTTTTTGAAAATGTGAGCACAGATACGAGCTTTAAGACCCCGGGGAATCCCTCGGACGTGTGACAACTGAAACTTGCGGAATTAAATGTCTTGAAATAAAACAACAGAGAACAAAAACAAAACGTCTTAAAAACGGCCTTAATGCAATACATTATTGCAATATTCTGACATTAAAATGACCTGAACATTTTTTAAACGACCTAAACATATAAATTAGTAGTCTACCTCTCCTGACATCAACTCCTTAAAAAAAAAACGATCGGATGTGCGACAGATTTTTCGAAACAGTCGTAGTTAGTCTTTCCAATGGTGGTTCCACTGGTTCAGCAGCGAGCCATATTGTTCGGGAAACGCACCCCTACAGTTGATCATGCTAGTTAATTGTGCATTAGGCCTAGCCTACACAATTAATGTTAAGTAATACCACACAATTGTAAACTTACCATATTTTGACTCGCCTTCTAAGTACCATTTTTTAAGTAAGAGCTGATCATGGCACTAACATTACCAATAATGTCTACTGATCAAATCAACATTTCGATCACAATAAGTAACAGAACAACATTTCATGCCGTTTTGAAAAATGATGACACTGTGAGTGTATATTTTTTATGAAGCTGAAAATCCTTTTTTTTATAATTTCTAATTTAACACAGAAACGGTTTTATAAAAGGCATTTGGCACGAAGTGTTGCAACACAACATGTTAATAAAGGCACAAACTTCAACATCTTTCAATTTATTTTTGCTTTTATTAAAAATGTCCAGCGTCAGATTTAAAAATTAAAAATATACTATATGTTGCAATATTGCATTGTACATTGAACTGTATATTTGTAAATCATATTTAAAGTTACATTTTATGTTATATTTTATTTTCTAACAGCATTCAGAGTGGAATGCAAAGGAAGAATTTAATTGTATATGGATTGTGCATATAACAGCAAAAGCTGTGTTCTTGGGCATAACATGAATTAGCCTAGATCTATGAGTTTCCATAACAGTTGTTTAAAAAAGCTGGAAAGAATATGAATTTAGCATACATACAAAGATTGGTTTATACCTTTTCTTTTTTAGGCTACTTTTCATTGAAATGATTCGTTCAAACAGACACACAGTATTGAGTCATTTTAGTGGGAAATCACCCTTCTGTGTATGTGTTGCACTGGATTTCGCCATCCAAAGCAGAGTAGACAATTGTAACAACTTGTACAACTGTCTGTAACTTCTCTACCAATCAAGAGAGGCAGCAATGGACTGGCTCTACCGTTGCATATAAAAGTGGAGTCATTCATCGGTTATGCAAACCTCCACGATGTCGTCGAAAACAGAAGATTCTCCACTGGCTGTCCTACCAACAACAGAAATTGCAGCTCAATATGCAGGTATTAAAGTTTTTAATGTAATTATGAGTTTTTACATTTCACCCTTTTTTCTGCTGATTAATGAGAGCAGATTTTTGAGAAATCATTATTTGTCGGTGTATTATAAGTCTAAAAGAGTCCGGGCAGGTCAGTATTTTTCAATCTCAGCGTCAAAATACTAAACAAAAGTTTTTGTAGATCGATGTTGGCAATATTTAAAGGAAAACGTTAACCATCAGCGCTATATAAAAATAGTAAAAAATACAGGGGGGCTGCTACACTGCAAAAATTCATTATTGCACTTAAATTTTCAAATTTAATCAACTTGAAGTTACAATCAATTTAAACTTTCTTGACTAATGAGTAGTTGCTATAAATTAAAAAAGTAACGATTAAATAACTTGAGCTATATCACAAAAAGTCAAAATGTTATATTTATATTTGAAATTCTACCTTGGGCCTCCAATGTTGTTTTTGGAGGTCAGCTATCCTTTTACTCCAACACACCTCAAAATTTTAGCCCTGAACAACTTGATTAGCAGGTTCAGGTGTGTTTAATTGGGGTTGTAAATGAAACCTGCAGGACTTTCGGTTGGAGACCCATGCATTGCAAATCTTGCACAATTTCTTTACCAATTAAATCAGATGTTCTCAGCTGTGACCCTTGAGATCCACTTTCCTGCAGAATTACCTCCAACCATGATCAAACTCTCCTGCCCGCAATTTTCTGTCATTTCTAAATAGCTTGATTACCTTGCTCAGGTGTGTTTGATCAGGGCTGGAGCGAAAGTAAATTTCGAGGAACAGGCCGTTTCTCAATTTCAAGGATACTTCCTTGTCTGGACTAGCCCTTATAAGTCACTTCCTTCAGAGGCTATAGGCGAGGCTCCTCTTAAGCATTCAGAGAACACGTTAAACGGGCTGTTTCTCAATGTCAAGGATACTTCCTTGTCTGGACTAGTCCTTACAAGTCACTTCCTTCAGAGGCTAGGCGAGGCTCCTCTTAAGCATTCGAGAACACGTTAAATGGAACAGGCTAGCAAGTGCACGTCATTGCGTCAATGAAAGGTGAGCTTTCGGTGCTGCGCGCATATTGTGGGTGCATCCTTTCCTGTATATTGGCTATTTCTCGAACGAAGGACTCAGTCCTCGACATTGGAACAGCGGACGTCGATGACGTAACATCCTCGAAATTCCGCCAAGATCGCTGATCCCTGCAAATGCTGACGGTCTCAATCTGGTCCACGCGTATCCAATCAATTTCTAAAAATGACATACAGAAAGTTTACAACTAACAATATTTTACACAAAGAATCCTAATGTTTTTTGCTGTTTAGCATCAATCTCCAGAAAAATCCAAAAAAGAAATTCGTTGCATATATTGGAAGTCTTACCGTCAAATCACTGCACATCATCTGAGTTACTATTACAGTGTTCTTCACATCCAAGCCTGAAGAGCCGGTGCCCTGCAGAGTTTAGCTCCAACCTTGATCAAACACACCTGAGCAAGCTAATCAATGTCTTGTTGATCACTAGAAAATCACAGGTAGGTGTGTTTGATTAAGGTTTGAGCTAAACTCTGCAGGGCACCGGCTCTTCAGGCTTGGATGTGAAGAACACTGTACTATTACATAAGCATTTAGTGCTTAATGTAACTAACAAAAACGAGTAAACTCTTTTTCCTAAGATGGCTAAGGGATAGTGGGGTCTCAATTCTTATTCTTGTTCATCCTCATTTCCTTTCCATTAAGTTAAATTGTATATCCTCATTACTCACACTCCGTATAAAGTTAATTCTATATTATCACGTGCATTAAAACCCAAATTATTTAACAAGAAAAATAAAGCTAAATGCATGCTCGAGTCTTATCGCAATAAAATAAAGACATTCTTAAAAGTGCTGTAAATGTCTACTGATCTGTATAGATGGTCTGCATAAATATTTATTATAGGCTACTGGTTGAAACGAGTCTACATTTACAATAAGTTAATTATTAATATCAACACATGCGTTTAAAGACGCATGACGATGTAAAGGGAGGAGGAGGAGATTTTGGCCCTGTCCCAAATGACGCACTTCATGTGGACTTTCAGTCTTAAATAGCTTATAGGCAGGGCTATTCAAATCTTACCCTGGAGGGCCGAGCACTAAAGAGTTTAGCTCCAACCCTAATCAAACTTAACCTGTGAGTGTCCAGTGATCATAAAGACCTTGATTAGCTTGATCAGGTGTGTTTTAGCCACACTAAACTCTGCAGTGCTCTGGCCCTCCAGGGTAAGATTGGAATAGCCATGCTGTAGGGTGTCCCATCTGTCATTTTTATGACATCATCAGCACCCTCTTTGCCCCCTTGATGCGGTCTTTGGTGAAGCCCGCACTGCAGCAGGCTTCATGCACTTTACCAACCCAGAAGTCCTTGCAAAAAAGTAATCCGGGAGGAGCTCACACTGCAAGAGAAACACAGCCTAAAGCCATGCATTTTTTTGTAGATTATTAAGATTAAGGGCCCTGACTGCTTTTCCATTGCAAAGACAGCCCGTTAAGCAGGTAACACTCGATAGGGCTGTCAAATATTTTGTGATTTCGCCATAATGTAATGCAGTTACTGTAGGTTCGGAAAGCTTTTTTAGATCATGAAAATGCCTCATCAATTGTATGTATTTTAATTAGGCCCTAATTTTCCACGTAAAATTATTCAACCCAATATCACGCAATGGACCAACGTGAAAATGTCACGTTTTGCCGCGTTTGAACGTGAGCATGTCACGTTTTCTGTTTGTGTCACTTTCACGTTTTGGTTACTCAACATTCTTGTCCTAATTTCTTACCATTGTCGCTTCGGTTTAGGGTTAGATTTACATAAAATGACATCCTTACCTAAACAAACTCTAACCCCAACGTCAGGCGACAATTGGTTTAAGTTTAGAAAATATAAAAGAATAAGTCTTGTATCTTTTTTTTATAAACCAATACTTAAAGTGACAAATAGTTAAAGTGACATATAACACAAGCACCAAATCTAACCCTAAACCGAAGCGAAAAATGGTTTAAAAAAGGACAAAAAAGTTGAGTAACCAAAACGTGAAAGTGACACAAACAGAAAACGTGACATGCTCACGTTCAAACCCGGCAAAACGTGACATTTTCACGTTGGTCCATACGTGAAATAGTCACGTATTTGCGTGATATAGGGTTGAATTATTACATAGCTGTATTTAATCATATTAGTTGGATGCAACTAGTCTTTTTATGTTTACCTAATGGAATAATTTTGTGGACGTTGCTAATAAAAATACATGTTTTGTAAAACTGTTTAGGCATTTTTTTGTGTGTGTAAATTAATGAAGCAGTATTTTTTCTATATACAAGTTTCTACTTTCTTGTATTAGCCTACTGTAGCCTATTGATCACATAGAAAGTTTGACTTTTCAGAGGTTTTCAGTATTAAAGTTGACTAAATCAAGTTTAAATGTCCCACTGCTAATTTATTATGATGAGAATTGATATGTTTAATTTTATTTTTATAGTGTTCATAATGTTTAAAAATGTTTTGTTCTCAACATTTCAACTTTGTTCTGTCGGGTTGCGCTTGTAACATTTGATGAAATTGAAATTTAAAATGTAATAAAAAAAGTAAATGGTAAAGTTTGCCCCCGCTCTTCCCTACCACATTTCAAAATTTGATAGATAAGAAGATGAATCAAGGGTGTATTTATCAATCAAGTGTTCACAGGTAACTTAACTGATTTTTAATAACGAGGAATGGAAGTACATTAATCAAAACATACTTAAGTAAAATTACAGATTTTAAAAACGACTTAAAGTAGAAGTTCACAAAAAAACTAAATTACAGTAATGTGGGTAAATGTAATTCGTTACTTTCCACCTCTGGAAGTGTCTTAGCATGACATGTAGACTTTGATCATGCTTTTGTACAAAATAAGCAAGAAAAATGCATTGCGTTCTAAATCCCTCAATATAAATGGTATCAATCAGATTAGAAAGCTATTCGACCTATACATGACGTCATAGTTGAACTAGCATATTCTTGGACTTGAACCATTTATTATTTTGCTGCTTGTAATTGATGTTATATTTTTGTGTTCGATTTCTTTTGTTTAACACTTTCAGTTGTTTTAAAATGTGGCATATAAATAAACATCATATTGTGTTATAATTTAATTTTTTCATATAGACACACATCTGATCTACAATGTGTTGGTATCAACTGGTGGTGTGGGAGTAAGGGATTTTGCCCTGACACTGCTGGACTCAAACAATCATTGCAGTGTCAAAACAATGGTGAATAAACCCGTATTTGGTGGTTTTAGCAAGGTAAGAACATGGTTATTTTAATGTCATTTATAAATATGGTTTTGTGTGGTCTAAACATTGCATTGACTATTAAAACAGTATGAATATGGATATTAATGAAAATGGAACATGGTGGATGTAGTACATCACATGATCACCCGTTCTCACCAAAAAGCGTACAAATGACACGCAGTGTGATTATCGTGCAATAGATACGCCAAATTCCGATTTTGCGTGCATATGATATGCCAGTCCTTCCCATTCACTTATATGGCGAATCGTTTCGTGACGTTTTATTTATTGTTTTCTAATTTGTTTTCTGTTTTTTTTACCATTTTCGCTTGGGTTTAGGGTTAGAACAACTTTTTGTTATATAAAAATGACATCCTAACCCAAACCCCAACTCTAACCCCAACTCCAAGCGACCATGGCTTAAATATAGATAAAAACATAGAGAAACCTGTATATTAAATAACCTGCTTAAATAAATGTGAAATCTAACCCTAAACCCAAGCGAAAATGGTTTAAAAAACAGAAAACAAATTAGAAAACAATAAATAAAACGTCACGAAACGATTCGCCATATAAGTAAATGGGAAGGACTGGCGTATCATATGCACGCAAAATCGGAATTTGGCGTATCTATTGCACGATAATCACACTGCGTGTCATTTGTACGCAGCTTGGTGAGAACGGGTAGCACATGATATATGTTGTCATAACAACAAGCAGTTTTCCTAATGATTTTACATTTGAATAGTGTAATGAGTGTGGACAATGACATTTAGGGCCCTATTTTAACGATCTAAGCGCATTGTCTAAAGCGCAAATCGCAACGTCTAAATGGGCGTGTCCGAATCCACTTTTGCTAATTTAACGACGTGAAAAATGGTTTGTGCGCCGAGCGCATGGTTGAAAAGGGTTGGTCCTATTGTAATGGGAGTATTTTGGGCGTAACGTGCAGTAAACCAATGAGAGACTCAGCTCTCATCCCCTTTAAAAGCAAGTTGCGCTGGCGCTATGTCTAATCCCTATTTAGATGACGAACTTTGTAAACTGAAAAACTAAGCGGAGGAAGAAGATCCCCAGTTTAATATGAATGTTAAATAATTGTGTTGTTTTTCACTTGTATGGAAATTGTTATTTTTTTCTTAAAACCTTTAAAACCCGTTTTCTTTTAGTCATGGAAGTAAAAAGCAGGCTTGTAATTGCTTTAAATGTATGGCTATCCAATATCATCAAAACATAATTTACAAGTATGTAAGATAAGGTTTGTACTCTAAAAATACTTTATTTGTAACAAACAGGAGATAAAGAATTTACAATCGGCTCTCCTCACGTTTCAGCACTTTGGACAGCGTTTTTTTAGCTAAAAGTTTTTTAAGCATTACTTAAAAATGTTTCTCATCTCACCATATCCGCAGGTACAGAGTCATCATATACAATAAATCCGTGAGGTAGCATTAAAAAAAACATTTAAAAACAAATGCATTTGTTCAAAGCAAAGCATTTATTTACTTACCAGGCTGCAGGTGAAGCAGCTCTTTGCGCCTTCTAACGTCTCATAATTAGTCCTCATTTATGTCCAAGAGATTCAATAATAATCTTTTACATTCAATCCTTTAATCTTTCATATTTAAAAGCATTTTTGTGATGCTGCGCATTCATGTACTTTGTGATAAGCAAGCATTGTCCTCCCGTTTATAGGCGCATTTTACTAACGCGCTCTTTAAATAACATAAAACATATTGCGCCACTGACTTTAGACCAGGTTTTTGTTGGTCAATGGCGTAGTCTATTTTAGTTGCCTCAAAATAGCAACGCGCCAACAATGCGCCTTTACACACCTCGTTTTCAGACCAGAACGCCCATGGGTGCAACATTGGGCGCAAATGCATTGCTATTTAAACAACGCGGTGCTAAACGTGAAAATTAGGGTGGAAACTAGCGAAAGACACTTGCGTCGCGCATTGCGCCGGGTGTAAGATAGAGCCCTTAATGTTAACAAATGTGTAACTGGTATTGATATGAATAGGGGAAAACAGTGTTGCCAGATTGGAAATGTCCAAGGATCCTACCAGAAGCTCAAAACAATGGCATTTGGAAGAAAATAATCGTCGAATGTGCAGAATACAGCTATTAATTTAGACAAACAGTGTTGATAGCCAGCAAATTTTCCCAGTAGATAAATAACTAGGTGTACCTTGGTGGGAGGGTCAAAATAACTAACTGTAAACCACTGAGCTATGCGCCATGGCTGGGACGTCATAGCAGGGACTCTAATCATTCTCAACAATGATTGGCTGAAAAAACAACGTAAGAGATGGAGTTGTGGCTAGAAGTGAAACAGCAACTGCCCAAATAATGTGAAATTTTTCATTCTAATCCTACCACAAACCTAACTTTAAACCTAACATCTCGGGAGATTTGCCTGTGGCTGTATCCCAAACCAAGCAATAGAAGACATGAGCCACTGTCGGAATGGCCGCCTTGCCCCGCTTCCCAATAAAAAGAGGCAGTCGTCAATCGAAATCCTCTGAGAGAGAGAGACTTTACCAGCCTGATCTCACAAAATACGTGAAATGGTCATGCATTACTTTGCTCAGTTTTGCATGACATTATCACGTATTTACACCATTTTACGTGCCCTCTTTTCCGTGACAGTTTCCTATTTTATTTCAATTGGCACTTCGGTTAGGAGTTAGAACAACTTATTGTTAGATAAAATGACATCCTTACCCAAACCCAACTCTAACCTTAACGGCGACAATAGTTTAAAAAGCATACGAAAAAATTGTATAAATCAATACTTTAAGTGACATCACAACGCAAACATCAAATCTAATCCCAAACCGAAGGAACAAATGTTTAAAAATAAGAAAAACCGCCGAGTAACCAATACGTGAAACTGTCACGGAAAAGAAAGTCGTGGCAGGGGCATGTAAAATGGTGGAAATACGTGACAATGTCACGCAAAACTAAGCAAAATAATGCGTGTATATTTCACAGAAATTTGTGAGATCAGGTTGCACTTTACACATGCAATGGCTATGTCAAATCTCTGAAATGCTGCCTTCTTAGGCAGCATTCCAAGGCAGGACGGCATCAAGGCACGACCGATTCCAATGTTTTACTTCATGACTCCTGAGATACGTTCATCATCTTGTCCCACAATTCTGTGCGTGTGTGTGTGCGGGGAATGTAATTGGTCTATCCTGGTAGAGTTCGAAAAAATGCAATGGCAGACAAGAAAGCATCGGGAGCACAAATTTAGTGTAAATTAATTTATATTTTCACTTTTTATACCATTTTAATTGCATTTTTATTGAGAAATTAGTAGTGTAGTCTACAAATATTGGATTAGTTTTCACAAAGGCATTCTCTGTTTATATTTCATTACGCTGCCTATGAAGTATGTCTGAATGTGTTTCTCAGAGCTGCCTTCATGCCTCCAAAGTCATTGTCTCATGAGGCCTGATGATCACTGCTTACATATACATGAAATTGTATTTTCTCGTCCACAAATTTTTTCTCATAAACATTAGACAAAAGAAAACAAGCCTGCATCTTAATGATAAGGTGGCAAAAGTATGATTAATATCTCCTCACCAAAGCTTGTGTGTGAGATGTTTGTTTTCCCTTTTTTTTTTTTGTACAGTATGTCTAATAAAAGATGTCATTACAGGAGATCTCTGTTGAAATCTCTGGGACGAAGGATCTTGGAGACATTGCCCTTGTGAAAATTGAACAAGACAATTGTCAGTGGTTCTGTATGCGAATCAAAGTGAAAACTCCTTCTGGAAAGTGCTTTGAGTTCCCCTGTTATCGCTGGATAGAAAAAAATGAAGTGTTTGTCAGAGAGGGCAGTGGTATGTACAGATTTACTTTTTTCATTATCTAGTTGTTAATGAAGAGTTGTTGTTGTTGTGTTATGTTATGTTGTTCTTTGTATGTTCACTTAGCTCGATTGCCTCAGGATGAGACGGAATTTCTTAAAAAGCGAAGACAAGAAGAACTGGAATCCAGAAAGGAAATATTCAGGTTTGATAAAACAGTTACAGTCTTCGACGTGATTTTTTATAATGATATTATTCCTCCATTCACGCAGTCTATTCTGATATGCTAATTTATTATCAATGTTGGAAACCGTTTTAGATTAGGCTTACTTATTTTTAGGATCATTTGAATGAGAGGTTAAAGTCCCTATCTGGTTAAAATCATTGTCTGTGGTGTTTTTTAACATGTTTTAAAACAAACCATGTGCAAATTCACCATTGCTGACTATTTTATCTATAAAATTGAAGTGTTCAAAGACCGTCTCATTTCCACAGTTTAAAATCTGCTTGATTTACTTGTACCCAATCACATCATCACGGTTGGTTGGCGGGGACTAATTTGCATATTCATATCTATAGAGACAGAGCGAAGCGCGTCATAACCTGAAAACCACGCCCACCGGGGGGGAAAGCAATCCAACCGTCTTCATTGACTTTGTGTTGCGAGAGGACGCCTCGTTGTCATTTCTGGCTTATAACAAAAAACGAGCGTTTAAAGACACAAAAATGGATACAGGCAACTTTTCATAGTACTTCTATTAGTAGAACTGCGTCCACTAGGGGGAAACGTAGTCGGCGATCCACTTTATTCTCCTTAAAGACTGGGTTTTACGGCTCGACAGCTTATAAAAACTTATTTCTGGGTTCTTTGGCTTGTTAGCTGTACATATTGTCACACAGCAGCTTTTAGGCATTATTCTGTTTTTTTTGTTATAAGCCAGAAATGACAAGGAGGCGGCTTCTCGCAATACAAAGTCAATGGAGACGGTTGGATTGAATCCCCCCCCCCCCCCCCGGTGGGCGTGTTTTTCAAATTTGCATAACTGCGCTCTGTCTCTATCCTAGTAGAGGTGGGGATTAATTTGCATATTCATAGATCCACACATACTAAATGAGGCAAGTGTGTAGAGTTACATTAAAGCTGTTTTAAAGAGTGAAGAAATTATCAGAGAGAAAACTTTTATATGCTATTATGATGCACAAAAATACGTTTTAAGTGATAAAATGATTGACTACAGGGGGACTTTAAAAATGAACAAATATAAAAAAAATTCAAGAAATTGCTACTATCAATTTATTATCATTTTAATGAATCCTTTCTAAAGAAAAGCATTGATTTCTTCTTTCAAAAAAATAAATAAATAATACATATATATTTATATATATATATATATATATATATATATATATATATATATATATATATATATATATAAATATATATGTATTATTTATTTTTTTTTTTTTGAAAGAAGAAATCAATGCTTTTCTTTAGACTGATAATAAATTGATAGTAGCGATTTCTTGGATTTAGTCAATCATTTTATCACTTAAAACTATATATACTGACAAACTTCCAGCTGTAGTGTACTGCACTGTAAGAAAAAATTACATCATATCAACATCAATTTTTATATTACTTTATCTTACCAAATTAACTTGTTGAAAGAAGTTGAAATTGTTTAACAAATCAAAACTTTAAAAAGTAAGGTTAAATTAACTTTCATATTCAGTCGAAGACTAAAATGCTGTCTGAAAATATATTTTACTGACAAAAAATAGTAAAATATCATTTTAAATATTCTTGTAATTGTTTTGTCGAAAGCATTTTTATGAAAAATAATGTAAATATCCTAATTTACTTGAGGCCTAAGCTATGCACTGCTTATGAAACCGGACCAATATTTAATAGAAATGTAATATACTAAGAAAATAATTAAAAAGAACTTTAAATGTAATTCTTGACATAATTGTAAAAGTATTATGATGTCATTTTTTTTTGTTTAAGATGGATCCAGAGGCGCCCAGGCTTCCCTAAGTCCATAGAACCCACACTGAATAAACTTCCTTTAGACGTTCAGTTTGATGAAGAAAAACAATCAGAGTTCACTAAGAATACATATGAAGTGTAAGTTTAGGAGAATGTGTCATGAGTACGATGGTTTTTTATTTTACACAGATTATTTTCTCCAAATTTTCCTGTCTATAATTATACAATATGCATTCTGTTTCAGGTTTGTGAAATTAGACTTGGGCAGATATAAAGATTCCTTTCAGTCCTGGAAAGATTTTGCAGATTTTGAGAAGATATTTACAAATTATGAAACCAAGAACACTCTACTAGGTTTGGATTGTTACTTTATAATGGTTGTTTGTTTGTTTTTCTCTCTTCATTTAATCAAAATCTATATATCCAAACACAATCGCTTTAAAAAAAATTAACAATTTGGGGACATTTTCTTCACACCTGTAAAGCCTTTGACATTTGACTCAATTTTCTTTTGCACAGAGAACGTGATCCAAGACTGGAATACGGATTACATGTTTGGCTATCAGTTCTTGAATGGCTGCAATCCTGTGATGATCAGGAAATGCATAAAACTTCCAGACAAATTTCCAGTCACACATGAGATGGTGAAGGGCTTTCTGCAGAGAGGTCTCACACTACAAGAGGAAATAAAGGCAGAAACATTAACCCGTAAATCACTACAAGCGCTGGTCAGTAATCGGACCCAATACTTGCTTGATTGTGACATCCTTTACAGTCCTATAGTATTTTAACCTAAAAACCTTTTGTTCTCCCTGTGTACATGAAATAAAATATCTCTGTGTTTACAGAAAGGAAACATCTACATAGCAGATTATGAAATCTTGGCAGGATTGCCAGCCAATAAAGCAAAAAATACCCAGTACTATTTGACTGCACCCATCTGCCTACTGTACAACAACAGACTGAACCAAATTGTGCCAATTGCTATTCAGGTACATTATGTGTCCCATATAGAATCAGTGTTGACTGAAACATAATTCACATTTAAGAAAATGTGCTTTTGCTGTGACTTCATTCATTAATTTTAAAGTTAAAAAAATTTCTGCTTGGCTAAAACAGCTCAGTCAAACACCAGGGGAAAAGAGCCCAATCTTTCTCCCAGACGATAATGAATACGATTGGATGCTTGCCAAGATGTGGGTGAAATCTTCTGACTTCAATGTACACCAGCTGGTCACACACCTTCTCAAGACACATCTGATATCAGAGGTTTTTGAAGTAGCCATGTACAGACAGCTCTCTACAGCCCACCCTGTATACAAGTTACTGTATATGCATTATTACGAATTATTTCCCATTTGAAAGGGACACATTTGCACTTTTCAAATGCATTTTTATGATTTAATGCACAAGTTTAAATGGCTTGTTTGCTTCTTACAGTTACTGATACCTCATGTCCGTTTCACAATGGCAATCAATGCAGAGGCCCGTACAAGACTCATCAGCGATGAGGGCTTCTTCGGCAAGGTATTTTTAACCGAATTTAATATGTCCGTTAACAACATTCTGTTAGAATCCAAAGCAATTCTGTTTATGTGATCATATTCTCTTTGAGTGCATTCTTAAACATCATATATCAAGGGATGTCTAGCCAGATGTTTGTAGGCTTCATTGGCTGTGTTTACATTGTATGCACAATTTTACGAATTATTTCTAAACTCGTTCAACAACAACAGCTCGTTCACGGTGTGATACATCATTGCTTTTCTGTGTGTAATTGCACATGCGCAGCATCTTTAGTTTCTGGAGAGCCACCATCCTGTAGACTTCAAATCCTGAACTGCTCCAACATGGACAACTTGATTAATTGGTTCAGGTTTGTTTGATAGGGGTTGGAGTTGAACACTGCAGGACGGTAGTTCTCTAGGAGCAAGGTTGGAGATCGCTGGATGATCCCCCACTGATTATTTTATTGCATGTAAGCAGTGTATTTACGTAGCTGGTGTTTGCTCTATAGGCAAATACAGAAGCAGCGTTGCAAAAGGTATATTTAATTTGAATCATTTTTAAGACGATGTGTTAAGTTAATAAAAATTCAATTTTTCCACGCAGCTCATCTTAGTGTTGTAGTACTCGCATTTTTCGTCTCAGACGAAGAGGACTCTGAATTTTATTTCAAGACCGGTCAAGACCAAACTGATGGCATATCATTAATTATTATTAAATAATTATTATAATTAATATAATTTACTGATTTTTACAGTGCCAATTACGCAAATTATTAGTTCTAAATAAATGGTTAAGTTGATTTCAGCTCTTTAGTGTTTGTTCAAATTTATTTGCTTGTAGACAAAGATAAATTCTTACATATCTGCAATGCATTTTGATTATTTTATCAACTTCTCTCATGGCACACACACACACACAAACGCGCACACACGCACACGCACACACACACACACACACACACACACACACGAGAAGTGCCTAATCATATGCTTATTTCACATTTTATCATTAGTGTTTTAATGCAGTGACTTGCACTGGTCTCGGTCTGTCTTGGTCTTGACTTGGTCTCACCTTGACTTGAACTTGGTCTTGACTTGGTCTCACCTTGACTTGAACTTGGTCTTGACTTGGTCTCACCTTGACTTGAACTTGGTCTTGACTTGGTCTCACCTTGACTTGAACTTGGTCTTGACTTGGTCTCACCTTGACTTGATCTTGGTCTTGACTTGGTCTCACCTTGACTTGATCTTGGTCTTGACTTGGTCTCGGCCTGTCTTGGTCTTGGTCTTGACTTGGTCTCGGCCTGTCTTGATCTTGTTTCGAGGTATAACAAACAAATGCATTTTCAAAATACACAAAAATCCTGCGGTGTGACCCTTATGTGAGTGAAAGAAGTGAAGTAAACACAGGCCTTTATCTCCTGGAGATGATCACTTCAGTAGGTTTAATATTTTGCTTATAGTTTATTTGAAAATATTTTGGCAAATTATTAACTGATTTATCAATTTCCAGAGTAGTAGCATAACTGGAAATGGGATTGATCAATTGATGGAAAGGGCTACGAAAACTTTAACCCTCAAGTCCCTGTGTTTTCCTGAGACCATAAAAGCTCGAGGAATGGAAAATGCACCCAAGTACTATTATAGAGACGATGGCATGATGATCTGGAAGGCAATACACTGGTAGGTGGTAGGGTAACAACAGATTCTATACCCTACTATTAGTCAAAAGTAGCCCAGTGCAAATGTTTGGCCTCCAGGGTTTATTTTTTAACTTTGTCATACTTATTGATCTTCCTGTAGTTTTGTTTCTGATGTGGTCGAGATCTACTATGCCGGAGATGAGAAGGTTCAAAAAGATGTGGAGATTCAAGGATTTGTTAAGAACGTTTCCTTCGGCTTGCTTGATTCCAAGGGTGAAAGTGAGTACAGGTTGAGCTTTAACAGAATGATACTTGAATATGCATGTTTCTGTGTATCATCAAGACAAGATTAATGCATATTGCCACTGTTTCACAGAGTTTCCACAGTCTCTGAATACTCGAGCGGAGCTAACCGAGTACCTGACTGCTGTGATATTCAACGCTTCAGCACAACATGCTGCTGTCAACTTTGGTCAGGTGAGATAACACACTTCCAGATCATTAAAAGTGCTTCCCAAAGCACTGGATGACATCTATAAGCTAACATCTGCAAGTAAACTTTGCGTTCCAGTTTGAATGGGATGCCTGGATCCCCAACAGTCCTTCAACCATGCGCAAGCCGCCTCCCATAAAGAAGGGCGAAGTGGATTTGAAATATATCATGGATTCTTTGCCTGACCTTGACTCTTCCAGTGGGGCTCTAGGAATAACTTGGGCCCTCAGTCGGTTCCAGAAAAATGAGGTTTGACATTTGGTTTTGATGTATTTTTCCTCTTGAAATTGTAGAGGATATGGCAACAGCCTTGTCTAAATCAATCAGAATTAACATGAGGGTACTGTGCATCAAGGTATGAACTAAAGGTGCAGTGTGTAAATTTTAGGGGCATCTAGTGGTGAGGTTGCGAATTGCAACCAACGGCTCAGTCCACTGCTAAACTCTCGCTTTTGAAACACATAGAGAAGCGGTGTCCGGTGGTAGGCGCCACCGGACAAAAATGTCATTGTCGGAGACAACTTAGTAAAAAAGTTTGTCCATTAAGGCAAAATGGCAACTTCCATGTAAGGGGACCCTCAGTGTATGTAGATAAAAAGGTCTCATTCTAAGGTAATAAACACATAACGGTTCATTATGAAAGGTCTTTATACACCCCTGATAATATAGTTTTGTATATTATTTTGCATTTCTGTCAAGAGAAAAAACTAAGACATTTAAGACATAAAAGGCCAAAGATTGTTTAAAATGCATGTTAGACCTGGAACGTTTAACGAAGCAACTTTAAATTAATGGCTAGAAGCGAGAAAGTAATTGGAAGCCATGCATATCCATGCCATCACACTGCAATATAATTATCCTTATCTGATCTGTCCGCTTACATTGCGGACGTGAATGCATGCTTCAAATTTTTATTCAATTATTGTCCACATAATAAAGAGGTCGGAAACTGGTCTAAGGGCCTTTTTACACCTGGTCACTTCATGTGTTTTCTCTGTAACTGTTCCACTTACATTTGGCCACATAAATGCGTCTTGGCAAAACGGACATGAATCCGATCTTTTACCTCCTCCCATAATGCAAATACACTATTTATTACTCCGCCTTAAAAAAACTTAAGATGACGTTTATGCAAAAATAGGCGGCACTTACTGTATGTTGTACTGTATGTTGGGCAGGGGACGCGCGTCTCCTTGCTCGGCATGAGCTGAAGCACGCAGTACAGCGCAGCAGTAGAGTGACAGCGCGGTGATTTCATGTACAGGTCCATGACGGGAAAAGCATTCACAAAACTCTCTCTTAACGTTTATTTCTTTGTTTAATATCATTTGAGTTTGTCATTAGACTTCTATGAAGCTTTTTTACCCGCTGTCATCACCCCATAAGGCAATAAAGCGCTCTTCCAGCTTACTTGCGAGTGACGTGCTTACATTTGGGAGGAGTAAAGCGCTGACGTATGTGGTTTCATCAACCAGATGCATTTACACTTCTCTAGTTTCGTCTGAAATGCGTCCCAGACCACCTCCTGAAGTGGTTTGAGCGATCGGATTTAAATCCGTCTCGAAAACGTTTCAGAGGGCATTTACACCTGGTCTTTTTACGATCGGATGGCTATCCGATCAGAGAAAACGCATGAACTGACCAGGTGTAAAAAGCCCCTAAGAATATCAGAATATGTGCTTTTTCCTGTTTACATGTACGTAGGACATACGATCTGCATACATGCAGTGTAGCCTAAATGCTTAGAATCGTCATAACTTCTAGATTTAATCACTCTTACTGCGCCGTAATGAGGTTTTGCCCTAAAGATTCTGATTGCTGATCTTATCCTAATCTTAATTTTACAGGTTCTTTAAAGAAATATGGCAACAAACAAATAAGAAGTACTAGTAAACTGCTTTGCAATCTCATGTTCCAAGAGCACATTCCACTTGCCAGAGCTTTGAGAAAGGACAATTTTACCTTGAAAAAAAAATCACATGTTCTTTCTCATAAGAATGTGTTTGTTTCCACAGCGGTACTTAGGCATGTATCCAGATATGCGCTTCACGGAGCCAGCAGTGAAGGAAGCCATTAAGAAATTTCACAAGAAACTAAACGAGGTGATCGACAGCATCAAGCGCCGGAATGAAGGATTAACAATGGAGTATTGTTATCTGTCCCCAAACAAAATCCCCAACAGTGTTGCAATTTAAGAAAGTACTAGAAATATATTGTCAGGCCACAAACAGCTTCACTTAAAATATATGATATAGTAAAACACAGTAACAGTTTCAGAAATTGTCTTAGATTTTTTCTTCTTGTTTCTGGAAAGTAGGGGATATTATCTGAGAGGTAACCACTGCTCTGGCACATACTGGGAGAAACATTTATGCATGTTATACTCCATTTATTATTGTCTTTTTATTCTTTTTTGTATTCATATAAACTTGCATAATCATATCAGTTCTATACACTGAAAAAAAACTTCTGTACATCAGTTGCACATAGTTAAATGAGGTTTTCTTAAAATAAAATTAACATTAGTTAAAATGAATTTCATTTTAAGGAACCTTGATTCAATCATGTTGAACTGGTGTACATAATTAAATTACATAGATCCAACATTTTTTTTTTTTTTAAGAAAAATCATTTTAACAAAACTTAATTCAATCATGTGCAACCGGGTATTCATTAACACATCTTTTGATTCATATATCCAACTACATTACTCATGGTATAATGTTATAGTCTGTTTTACTTTGATTTAAAATGTATACCTTAAAGTTGATATTTTACATCTGTATTAATTTTGATCATCTTGTGTTTTGCTGTTGCAGTGGTGGTGGAAAGAATAATGCTCTAGCTTAATTTTGGTATAAGTAAGGGTTATCTATTACATATTATAATCGTGATTTTGTTGTGATCTCTTGACAATTGTTTTATTTTTCCCACACAAAGCATTTTTTTCTAATCTTTGTCATCTTGTAAATGCTAATGTGGCATTAGCAGCGGATTATGCCAGGTCAAACCTTTGGTGCATGTCTTTTTTGCAACTTAAATAAAATAAAATGTTTAACCCTAAATAAATACATTAAATAAAAAGTACTAAAACATTAATGAATGTGTCACATTATGCATTTAAAAATGGATTTTATTTTTAATATTAACCTAAGAATTTTATAGCCTACAAAGTTTTTCCCACAAAAATACCTTAATTGATAAAAGGTTTGGTAACACTTTATTTGGATAGTCCACTTTAGACATTTTATTAATTATATATAACTTTACAGATTGGTAGTTAAGTAATTGCAGAGTATTAGTAAACTGTCTGTTTAATATTTACTAACACTTTATTGTGATGGTTCCCCAACAACACAATATTCTACTGACTATCAGTATCCTTGCAGGTGCATGTCAACTAATTCCATTAACCCTTACCTCTTCCTTAACCCTACCCCTTACACAGTTAGTTGACATATAGTTTTAAAGTTATTTATAGTTAGAAAATGTATAAGTGGAATATCAAAATAAAGTGTAACCAAAGGTTTTATTTGCACCACCACGAGTTTTTGTTCTTGCATTCTTACGAGCATCAATAAAAAAAATCAATAATCATCTTTAAAAATTATTTTATGAAATTACATATCTTAAATTCTTCCGAAATATATTTTCGTATTAAGCATAGTTACAATACCATACCTGTGTAAATACAGCCACATGCCTGTTTTTGCGCTTAGTCTTATTATTTGCAGTTATGTTCTAACTCACTGTTAGGTAATGTCTCTCTCTAGCGGTCAATATGTGTAAAGTGCAGTTGATGAATCAATGAAAAGTTTGTTAAATTGTAACGCGTCTTCTTGACGCTAGAGATCTCTCTATGACTACTTTACCACTGAAAAAGGCATGTATTGTTCCCCCCAGAGTCTTTTACAAAATTTAACCACGTTTTTCTTGTAGTATCCATGTTTTTGGTTTACTGATTAATCATACAAACCTTATAAACCTAAAAAAACATATTTTATATGTAGTTTATCTTTGTTACACAATATTTGCTAATAAAGTTTTGGAATCTGTTATTTACAGATCTCTCTTCTGCAGAAGCATGCAGACAGCCTGAGGCTCAAACTGGTAAAGTATTGTGTTAGCAGTGCAAATAAGGACATTTGTTTATAACACATACTGATAAAATATAAAAACAAGTTGATAAATTGGCTTCATATGAATATGTTAAATACTGTATATACACAGATGAACCAAAACTTTGTGACCAGCTGCCTAATACTGATACTAATTCATCCTCTGTGTGCGGCCAAAGCACAGCAAAAAAAAAAAAAATTTATAATGCAAAAATAATTATTTTTGCAGGTAATGCTGAAAATAAACACACTGTAAAAATACTTTGCTGCCTTAAACTTTTTTGTTGAATCAACAAAAGTATTTATCTTGACTAGAGATGAGTTGTTATAACTACAGGTGAGTTGTTATAACTTATAAAATATAGTTGAAAAAAGTCAACTTAATTTTATAAGTTGTGACAACTCATCTGTGTTGACATGACTTGTAAATCTGAGTTGATTCAACAAAAATATTTAAGACAGCAAAGTATTTTTTACAGTGCAGACATTGTACAAAATTATTCTTAAAGGCGATCATGCAAAGTATGAGCTAAAAGAAGAAGTGACCTGCACTGTAAAACCTAACAGTTAACTTAACTCAAACCATTTAAGTAAACCGATTGCATTAGACCATTTAAGTTTTAAAACACATAAATTTAAGTTCTGTGAACTTGAGTCATGTGCAATTATGCACTTATATTTAAGTAGTGTGAACTTAAATATAAGTGCATAACTGCATATGACTTAATCTGTTTAAGTTCACAGTACTCAAATGTATCTGTTTTAAAACTGATGCAACCGATTTACTTAAATGGTTTGAGTTGAATTAACTTTTTTATGTTTTACAGTGTGGGTTGTTTCACTGTAATGTAGATTTATATATTTGATAAACAACAGTTAGAAAGTTTGGGGTCACTTTACTATTATTATAATTTGGAAAAGATAATAAACAAAGTGACACTTAACTGAAAGATATATATAGGGTTGTGATCAGTATGCTCTCATAACAATTCAATAAAAAAATCCCCACAACAATTCTAAAAATGTTCCATTTAAATTACAAATGACAAAAAAACGTACTAATGTTTTTACATACTATTCCTTGTGCATCAATTTACAAAAATTACACTTTTGTGTCTGCAGAGAAAAAAGTTAATTTTAAAAACTCATAAAAGCATGTAATAGCTTTTTTTCACATGTACTGACCAGAATTAATCCTAATATTAATTAATTATCAAATTTTAACAGTAAACACACGTACTGTTTGCATGAACACAACCAAAGTGATATGTAAACAAAAATGAAAAAGGACCCAAAAGGTTAATGTGATAATTTAAACATGATTTAAGAGTACTGTAGGTCAGTCACCATTAGACAAAATATCAACAATAAAAAATCATTTGCCAAAATGAGCTTCAAGGATCAAGTCCATCATTGTTTCAGAACACAATGTATGTTTTAACATACTGTAGATGTTTTTTTTCCAAATTTCAACCGTCTATACATTTTGCATGTTGTGCAAAGCCAGGATACAATTTTTTCTCATTGAATAAAAGTGTCTTTATGTAAGCAGTGTTAAATGTTCACAATGCACTTAAATCATGATGTGTTGATAACATGTAATGCGTATCATAATAATAATAATTCAGAGAAAAAGAAACATGTGAAACATTTGGGGAGAGTATGTGTTGGGGCAAGTTTATAATTGTTGAAGAGAGAACGAGACAGAATATCTGTCTGTGTTTATAGACACTTAACAATACAGAGGCTGTACAGAAGATTTACCAGCCGATTTCTCAATGCTAATAAAGTTTTGTTATGCAATGTTATTTACAGATCTCTCTCTCTCTCTCTCTCTCTCTCTCTCTCTCTCTCTCTCTCTCTCTCTCTCTCTCTCTCTCTCTCCTGCAGAAGCTTGCAGGCAGCCTGGCAGGGTCTCAAACGTTTAAAGTACTATTGTGTAAGCAGTGCAAAAAAGGGAACACATATATACTGAAAATGACTTATGAATACACAAAAGGGTTTTTATTCAGCGGTCTAAAAGCATTCGTCAGTGTCAAAATGTTGACACCTAACCCCAACCCATTTTCTGTTTAAAGATGCCGACAAAAATTCCTGCCAATCGAATTACAAAGCCTAGCAAGAATTTTAACCAATCCAATGAAAGACGGCAGAAATTTCTAAAGAAGAACATGATTTCCAGCCAATTAAATTACAGAGCCGTGAAAGAGTTACACATTTGCAGGTAGAGGCACGCAGGAAGCAACATTGACCTTAGTAGACCAGGGGTGCTTTTTTCATAAGCATTGTTACCCAACTACTCTTATGAGTTTTGTCGTTACTGAAAAAGTTCCATGATTTTGTGTTTTCCGAAACCATAGTTCAAACGAACATTCGTAAGCCGCATCTCAAACTTGTGTGGTTTGAACAACAGCTCTTCACCTGCGGTTAGGAGCGTAGTTCCTTGTTACTATAATATGTAGACATACGTTGATCAAACTTTTGAACAAAATAAGCAAACAATATGTAGTGCTTTCTATATCCATCATTCTAAATATATACAAATGTTATTTTACGTCTTTAAGTTTGTAAACAGAATAAAAAAGCGATGTATTTGAAAACTGCGCATGTGCGCAGATCTACTATTCAATTCAATTTTATTTATATAGCGCTTTTCACAATTGGTGATTGTTTCAAAGCAGCTTTACATTAATAGAAGCAGTGGAAAGCACAGAGAATCGACAGATAGCACAACATAATACACGATAGCACAAGCAGCTAAATTAGCCGGGGCTATGAATCAACATCATAAGCGTGCGTATTGCTAATGTAACGTAAAGAAGAGGGTGCTAAGTTAAGCCCAAGAAGGCTGCCTCCCCGGGTTGAAAAACCCCCTAGGAGAAAAAAAACCCAGGCTCAGCCGGGGAAGTAAAAAAAGTCCTAGGAGGGAAAAACCCTTGGGAGATATATTTATATATACATTGAAACGATTAAGGAGATTAGGCGGAGGTTAAGCGGGTTCTGCCGGTGGTCGTTGGTCATGCATCAGCTGGGCATCACGTTGAAGGTCTGCCGGTGGGTCAGAGGTGTGCCGACTTTCACATTTACCGGAACTGGGTCTGTTTGTCTCATTGTCCTCGGAGACAAGGACGAGACATGAAGAAAGAAAAACAAAACCCAATTAGCGTAGGGGCCATTCATATGTATGTATGTACTAGCTTTAAGACCCTTGGGAATGTTTGGGAGGAGTGAAATAAGAGGGAACTTGCACATGAATTAAATATCTTGAAATAGCAATAATATAACATTATCGATTTGAACAGATTAATTAGTAGGCCTACTCCTTACATGTGAAAAAATTAACTATGTTGTTGAACCAACATGGTTCATACGATATATATGCGACAAAGTTACTATGTTTTGGGGAAACAGTCTTGACTAGGTAGTTATTTTCTCCAACCATTCATCATGGTGGTTCAGCAGCGAATTACATCGTTGTTTGGGAAACAAACTCCTGTTTTATAAATCTGTAGGGAAGCAGGAATCATGCAAGTTTTGTTTGTAAAAAATTTTTCAGCATTCGATACCATTTTACCAAGCTTGTTGGTTAATGAGCTAAGGTTGGGTTTTGGTGTGGATGCAAGTATGGCTGTTTGGATAAGCTACTTGATTTCCTCACGAACAGGTTAATTAGTAGTTTGGCAAGTCATGTTAATAAATCTATTGGCTCCCTTCAGGGATGCATACTTTCACCTCTCTTATTGACGGTTACAGCAGAAGCAACATAAACAAACGGCTTTCGTGGAACAAACGTGACTTCTGGAAAACTCTGCAAAGAATCAATAACAACAAAATCCTTTTAGAGTAGTTTATTTCCTATAACAAACAAAATAAATCATATTTGGTTGTCGTCTGATCTGGTTTGTGGATTTTTTTAACGTGGCAGCCCGTTCTTCTCTCCCTTTACAAGGAATAGATTTTTTATGGGGAACAATATTGCAGGATGTAAAGTTATGCCTTTTATGCATGTCACTGATTCTCCCACTAATGATCCACAACCCGATGCGTTAGCCCAAAAATTTCCAAATGTGTTTGCCATGAATGCCGTAACGACACGTTTGCAAGTAAAAGGTCTGTCTAAACTTGGGTGAGTCTGTTTTGGCAGAGATGTTTGAAAATGATGTGCTTCCCGAGTCTTCCAAGAACCTTAAATCGATTCCGAAGCCTGCCATTTGTCCGGGTTCTGATGTGTGTTTGCCTGTCTCATGAAAAGCTCTTATACAGAGTCTCCCCCATGACAACCTGGGTGCACCTAAGTACATTACTAAACTCGATCTTTTGAAGGGATACTGGCAAGTGTGTTTGAGAGAGCCCACTTCTGAGATTTCTACGTTCGTAACGGCAGATTGTTGCCTCCAATATTTACGTATGCCATTTGGTTTGCCTGCGACATTTCAAAGATTAATGTGTATAGTTTGGGTGATCTGGCCAATTGTAAAGTTTACTTGGATGATGTTGTTATTTATTCATCTACCTGGGCTGATCACATTTCTACATTACGTGAAGCTTTTAGTCGGTTAGCAGCTGCATCTTTAAAGCTACACTTAGATAAATGTGAATTTGCAAAAGCTTTTGTCATGTTCCTGGGAAAAACGAGTTGGGAATGGTCAGGTATGTCCTGTGGATACAATAACCGGGGCTATCCTTGTGTATCCTGCACCGACTACACGTTGTGAGCTGCCCCTGTTTTTTAGGGATGGCTGGCTATTACAGATGTTTCTGTAAGAATTTTTCAATTGTGGTGTCTCCTTTAATGACAATGTGCAGCCCCAAGGTAGCTTTTAATTGGACTGAGGAATGTCAGAATGCCTTCATGTGTGCAAAATCTCTCCTTTGTGGTCCTCCAGTGTTAGCTGCTCCCGATATGGCTCGTTCGTTTAAGCTTGAGGTCGACGCCAGCGCAATCGGGGTCGTAGCTGTCCTGCTTCAGGATGGTGCTGATGGAATATTTCATCCAGTGTCTCAATTATTAAACCATCAAAACTATCTGGCTATGCTACTTGCTTTGCAGCACTTTGAAGTTTATATTGGATACTGCTCTTCCCCAGTTATTATCTATACTGATCACAACCCTTTATTTTATTTGAATCAAATGTATAACCATAACCAATGTTTAATGCGCTCTCTTTATAACGATATAAAATTCTTCACAAAAGGTGGAGTGACAATGTCGTGGCTGATGCCCTGTCTAGAGAGTAGGTAATTTGCTTATTTAATAATTTCGGGTTCCTGTTTGCTTTAACTGCTAATGCTATCCAGAACTAGCCTCTTTTTCTTAGAGAAGAGATTGTTTCTTTTTAGGTGGGATGTGTTACGGCTGATGCCTTGAGTGTGTCTTTCTTTGTGTGACATCATGTTTTTCTTTCCTATAGCTATTGAGCTTAAATTTTAAGTCCGCCTTTTGTTGTTTGTAATCAGGCATAAAAGGGACGCTAAATGGAACCATGGAGATGAGGAGAACCAGCTAACCAACGTTTTGTTTTTTGTTTGGTTTAATTTAAGGTTTTTTTTTTTTCATTCTTGGTTTGTGTTTGTTTAAATTTAGGGTGATGATTTAAATATTATAATATTGGTTGCGTATTCTTATTTAAGACACATACTTGCTTTATGCTGCTGTTTAGTTTTGGAGCATAACAATAAAGAAATGCTTCGTATTCGCATTTGTGCGTGTCCTTCCTTTATGTTGTGTCTCCCTCTTTACTGATTTTAGACAGAGGGTCATAACATCTCATAATAAAGTAATAAATAAAAAAGTTTAAGGCCTTAATGCTGTGGATGATTTTCCCTTGTGGTACCGAAAATGGTATCGAATACCGTAAATGCCCACACTGTAAAAAATTCCATAGAAATTTGCACCTGGGCTGCCGGTAACTTACCGTAGACTCAAATCTATGTTATTCACCGGCAACATTTTGTTCAAAGTCAAAATGAACATCAAACATTCACAAGTCTTTGTCTTTACAGAGCAAAACCAAAAAAAACAGCATCAAGCAAAACGTTCTGGGAAACAAAATCTGAAGCAAAAAACAGAAAAAGGTTGATGATGATTTCTGGTACCCAGAATGCTTTGCATGAGGCTGTCATTGTATAGTTTCATTCTGTAAAGACAAAGACTTGTTAATATTTAAAATGTATTTAACTTTGAACAAACTCTTGCCAGTAAATAACATAAATGTAAATCTACGGTAAATTACCGGCAACCCAGCTGCAATAACATTGAAATTTCTACGGACTTTTTTTACAGTGCAGGTATAGTACCGAAGTAAAAAATTCTAGTACCGTGACAGCAACAGCCTACTAAACTATGCGAAAAATCGTACTGCCAGACCCAGATATCGGCCGAATGGATTCCAAAACGGTAAAAATCATTCTAGATGAGCTGGAAAATGAGCATATTTAAAAAAAAGTGGAGTGTCACTTTAAAAATATCTTGAAGCTAAAACTTTCTAAAGCTCAGATTCTTTACAGTGAAACTGGGTGTGTGTTCGTCTGGAGTCTTCTAGATGTCTGTGGGAGTATCTGCTATTTACAGCTCTCTCTCCTGCAGAAGCATGTAGATGACCTGGGGCTCAAACTGTTACAGTATTGTGTTAGCAGTGCAAATAAGGTCACTAGTTTAATTCCCAGAGAATATTGCAAACTGATGAAATAACAAATTGATGAATATATGAATACACTGATGACCACATCCCTAATATGCTTTTCATCCTCTGAGTGATGGAGCAAACATTATTTCAATTATAATCAGGGCTGGAAAAAAATCGTCCCAGACCGACCCACTACATACAAGCACAAACACCATCTTTGTGCAGCATTTCTGTCAAATTATCATGTATTTTTATGTTTGTTTGTTTTTTGTGGCCATTTTGCTTTTATTTGACAGTGTGTAAGGAGAGGACAGGAAAGTACAGGGAGGAGAGAGGGGTACGGGATCGGCAAATGACCACAAGCCGGGAATCGAGCTTAAGTAGCCGCACACCATCGGCTCCGACATGTATTTTTATGTTACTTTAACTTAAAGTTAGACTTGTTTTTTTTCTAGTTATGTCAACGTATCACAAATCTTAAAATAGTAGGTTCAATTGACTTGCAAAACCAAGTTGTTTTAACATCATGCTGCATTTTTTTACAGTGTAAGAGCTGTCACATCAAATATGAATTGTGTGTACGTGTGTACATGTGTGTACGTGCGAGACAGAGAGGATTATCTTTCATGATGCCTCACAAACACCTTTTTTGTCAGGTCTGTCAGCTGACTCACTGTTAATGTTGATGAATAGATAATAGGGTTGTGACAGGAAACTTACCCCACGACACGAGACAAGATACGAGATTACAAGATTTTAACACTTCTGAAGAAATCCTTAATGATGAAATATATCAACATTTATGTTAAATAAATATTTTAACTCATCTACAGCTGTCAGTATTATTTTGGTGATTGATGATGATCACCTAATATAAAAATTTTTCATAGTAAAAATTGATCTAAGTCAGCAATAACCTTTAAAAGGACATTTTTTTAATAATTACTTGTAGCACCAATGTTAGTTTGCATTATCGTGGTTCTGGCTAGAGGGGATACAGCTAGATGTTGTGTTTAGAGTTAGGTTTGGGGCAGGATAAGAATAAAAACAGCACTCATCCTGTGAGATTTCACATGATTTTGGCCGTATCTGTATCCCTTCTAGCCACTACCCATTATTGCCCCCTTTCTTTCTTTACCTAAAGTGTAATCTGTAGTCATGCGAAGGTTCGAAGCCGCAGTTACACCATAGGTTATGCGTAGACATAGGCTGCGTAGCCTTGGTGCACCTCGCCAAAATTTTAACAACATGTTTGTTCTGAGCGGACCGCAAGCACTGTGACTGGATCCTCCCGTTAGGTAAAATAAAATTTGCTTCGCATTTCTTCATAGGCAATTCTGCTTGCGACGGTAAGAACAAAGATGAGCCAAGTTAAGGAGTGATTTAACTCAAACTGCAACAGAAGTCGCTGTCTATTTACCTCCATCAGCTGCTGGTCTCCTTAAATCATACACAACAAGCTGCTACTTCTTCGCAACTGTGGGTTACAGGCGTGTATAGTGTCAACTACAGTCTGCATGTGTATTTGCACGTCAACGCGAACAACGATGCAGAAGTTTATATGAAATCTGACGTATAGCCTACAGGCATCGAGGCTACACCATAGACCCCTTCAAGGTTTGTAAACATTGAATGACTATAGGGTGCGCGCGCAGCACGGGGTCGAACTGTTCATACCATTTAGGTTTTATAATTTAATCTAACAGTGCTGAAAAATTATGACTTACCTCAAATGAAGTGAGCACTACAAACACAAGCCTCTTTGATCTTTGCATTGTCCCAGTCTGCACGTTAATTGCTTGCAGACGCAGATGTTGTATTTTTTTGTTTTTGAGATTCTGCATGAATCACGAAAACTTAACGGAAGACCTGCTGCGATTTTCACAGCCCACGACGTAAGTAGGCATTTTTGACGATACCGAATAATACACAACTCAATCTGCTGTAATGACTTTTCTGACCCCGACATGCGCAGTGGGAACAGCCTGTGACGTGAACCGTGAAGGGGTATATAGGACCTACGCACAACTATAATGAGTATAGTAGCCACTCCAACACAGTAGGTGGCGATAATGCACCTTTCACATACCTGACATATGGCTATACTGATTTACTTCTCCTTTTAGTGTTTTTTGCAAATTTTTGTTGAATCTGTTAGCACAGTTGATCACGCAACTACTTTTCCCATTTTAGACGCATTTTTCATGCTAATGCTGTCGCTCAGACTTTTTGCCACTCAGTGGGCGTAACCGCATTCACTTTTATTGAAGGTGACGTCACATGCATACCCTCTATTATCGTTAGTGATACCCACCATTAAACGAAGAAGAAGCAGCTCTGTGAATGCACCTTGGCCGATACCGGAAGCTAGTTATCCTAGCTTATGTACAGTAGTTTTAAATTTCTTACAAAATCGCATCAATTTCCATTGAGACACATCTGTGGATTACATCTGTGAAGGACGGATGCAATTTTTGGGCTTCAAAGTCAGAAAGTTTTTTCCCTGGACCCTGTTTACTGCAGTTATAAAGTTTGAAACATAGACTGTAAAAAAAAGATGGACGACGCGACGTCACCTCCCACCATTGTAATGAATTGAAGCCAAAAATGTCCGACCACGGTCACCGCCATGTTACGTAAAAACGTCAGTTTGGAGCCAAGGCATGCACAGAAGGAATCGTCCGTGGAGACAGAGGCGGAGCCACGGTATCAAACTTCCGCCTAAATGCTCGCTCGACCAATTCAACCATGCCACTCATAACGACACGCCCCGTTTCTATAGCATCAAATTACTAGCTAAAATGAAACTTACCACAATAATGAACATGAACATATATCAGCGTGAAAACAACTACCTGAAAGGACCAAAACCATCTTTTGGGAACTTTTATTGGAAGTGTAAATAATTTTTTTATTTAGAGCAGAGTCCCATTAGTTTGAATGGAGAGGGCGGGGTTATGACTTGTACTGCAGCCAGCCACCAGGGGGCGATCAAAGAGCCAGAGGCTTCACTTTTCAAGGCTTATGAGGCACACCCAGTTTAAAACAGCCAGGACATATAAATCTGATTGTGTTCGACTGAATTGAGGATGGTAAATCATGGGGTAATTTTTTATTATTCGCTGGAGTATCCCTTTAAATACATGCTAAAATCTAGCAGTTTAATTTTTTTATTTTCTTGTGTCACTACATAATTCCCTGTTACACTTGTTTAATTCTTGTTAAGTTTAGTTTTGATGATGTTACTAATAAACCATGTTAATAAAAAATGAGTAAGTGACCCTAAACGTTTATATGAGTGTGTGTATAAATATATTTAAGATTGGTATAGATACATTTTTCCAAAAATGTTTGGTTATCATGGAAATGAAAAGTGATGCCAGAACACATTACTGTGCAGACAGCACAGCAACATATTATTAATGTAAAGATTTGATGTGTCATAATTTGAAAGTAAATGATTGTGCAATCGAACATAATATCACCTCAATAATCACACATTATACAAGAACAACACTTTAAATTTCATCAAATCTTTATTTCATGATGCATGCTTTAACACAGATGAAACACAGTTTTGAATCTGTTCTTTTATTTTCAGATTTTAAGCATTAAAACAGTTCATTCATTCTTTACTTTTTTATATGAATACAAGTTCTTTATCAAAGCAGATTTTAAATGATAAGAAAGATCACAGTACAGTCACTGTAAATCAAGGTAGATATGTTAAACCATATAATATTGCAGAGCCTGTTAAACATGGAAGGTGGTTGTTTACAATGTGTATAGAAGAGAAAATATACTTGATGTCTGTAATGCAGAATATCTGTCTGTGTATTTACAGCATCTCAGGTGCATAGCGGGTCTTGTTTAGGGTGCTGGAATGCAGTAAACTTCAGTGGCTCTGTTGCCTGTATAGGTTTAAACACCTTTAGATGTCCGTACTTGAGATCTCCTACATTTACCTGAGAGAGATATAGGGGTGGGGTTAATGCACAATTCTACTTTAAAAAAAAAATTCTTCATTCAGTGGTGCCATTAAGTAATCAAATGTTTTGTACATATAAAATACAATTGAGAATTTAAAACATTTTAATCATTATTCTTTACCTCATTAACAGTATAAATAATTTGTTATTACAAATGAAAATACATTTTTTGAGTGTTATTTGATCAAACAATATAAACAATTCACCAGGATCAGGTAGTTTGTTCCTGCAACAGTTTGCTCTTTATAACACACGGCAGTAAAATGAGCAAACTTGTGACCGGCTGCTTTCTCTGCACCTGCTTTCATCTAAATAAACACACAATTATAAAGAGAGCAACATTTTAGAGCAAAAAATTATATAAACACAATGAAAGATTCTGTCTATTTTTTTGTATAGTTGCAAAATAATTCAGTCATTATGAATGTTAATAAATTTGAGTGATTTGCTTTGGTTTACTGAAATCAGTATTTCTCACCTGATCACAGATTTTCTGAATCTGTGGAGTTGCAGCCTTCAGTTCACCAAAGCCTCCTGGCATTGCCATTGCTGTAATGTTCTTGTGATGGATTCAGAGATGAAGTAGAAATATGTTATCAGGTCTGGATTAACTCTCACCACTGACACTACTGCTCTATTTATATGATCCAGATCATGAAATCTGAGTCATCGTGACAGAACATCATGTCATGTCATGTGATCTTAACAAAGACGATGAAGAAAGTTAAGTCAAGTAAAATTTGTAAGTGTGACGCTATATGAAACTATTTGATCCATTGAAAAGAAGAAGAAAAATGCTGGCCCTCATCATTATATCCATATACTTTATATGCATAACAAGATGAGTGACAGCTCCATGCATCCTTTGCACATTTCTGCTCTTCAAACCAAATCAAATGTGGATTTCCATCTTTGTGCATTGCTTTAAACATGACGCCATCTGCTGGTCAAATGTGCAGCCCTCAACCAATCTGGGCTTCTCAGTGCAAAACACATGAAAGCTCACTTAGAGTTTGCAAAAAGCTTAAGGGGTGCTTTAGGTGCTTTTGTGCAAATTCCAAGCAAGGTTTTGTGTGATCTACAGAAACATTTCACTCAAGTTACCCTAAACTTTCAATCGTAATGTATGCATTAAAAGTGAATATAAAATATTAACAGGACATCTTGTGAAATGTGACTGACCACAGAAACGTTGTAAGGGGGTGAAGAAACTATTCAATGATTATGGTTTCATATAATTTCAGGAGGTTGAGGTAACTCCTTCAAGTTTGTGGGCTGATGTTGCAAAACTCAGATATTGTTTTTATCTGGAAATATAGGGGTCTTGAGAAGTGCAAGTTATCTTTGTTACTCTCAGATTTCTCAATAATGTGGCTACAAAAAATATTTCACAAAAATTTCCCAGACCATTGTTAAGCTCGTGAGCTCTTCTGGCCAAAGAAAAATAATGACTGTTTGGCATTTAAAATGTATTTCTTTATTTAGTATCGTGTTATATTTTTGATAGCTCTTAAATTAGATGATTATAACATAAGTATTACAGATAAATTACTAAACCTAAATGTGACCCTGGACCACAAAACCAGTTTTAAGGCTCAGTTATTTTTGTAAACTGAGATTTATACATTATATTAAAGTTTTATATTTTTGTTATGCAAAAAATAAATTGAGAAAATCGCCTTTAAAGTTCAAGTCCAAAGAAAGTCTTTAGCAACTTCATCCACTCACAAAAATTAAGTTTTGATATATTTATAGTAGACAATTTACAAAATATCTTCATGTAACATAATCTTTACTTAATTTTCTAATAATTTTTGGCATAAAAATCAATAAGTTTGACATGCTACAGGGTCACACACACGTCTTTTATTGTTTCTCTTTAATAACTTACTACACTGAAAAAAATGATTAATTGAATTTAATCCATTTTTACAAGGTAAGTGGTTGCAATCAATTTATTTAAGCTACATTTAAACAAAAAAGATTAGTAAAGTAAAATAAAATATAAAACTTTTGTTTAAATGTAGCTTAAATAAATTGATTGCAACCACTTACCTTAAAATTTTTTTTTAAATTCAATGAATATTTTTTTTCAGTGTACAATTTTTTTAATTGGTATTACTGTATTTTCCCTATACTGTAAATTGTTTTCTAATATATGTGATGTATATAATTTGTTTTTATCTACAAAACTGATCAAAAGTCTCTTCAGTCAGGACCACTTTCGTCAAATGTATTTTTATTAAATACAGCATTTAGTTTGGTTGGTGGTATGGTTCTGTTCTTTAAAAAAAACTGCTATGATGAATGTTGAATCTGGATTGGTAAATGTCAAGCCAATGCAAGCTTGACTGACGTGGCCTACCTGAACTGAAGCAGTGCTTGATTTTACTGACCTTTGCTTACTTTATTCAGAATACTATGATTTCATATACATACTTGCCTCGCACACTGATTTTTGCCCACTATAAAACATTTCTGTAGAAATTACAGTATTACTGGCAACTTAGTCTCGCGTAGCCAGACGTTCAATACTGTGGGCAGAGGCGTCATGCCCATTCAAATTGAGGGGGCACGTGCCCCCTTGGTTTTTTTGAGCCAATGGATTTTGCATCCAACCTCAAAATCAAATAAGCGTCCATTAATCTGTTATTTGACTTTTAATCTGTTTAATATGCACAATATTATACATTCTGTGCTGCATCCTTGTCACTTTTTCGGAGATTTTCGCCGTTTTGATAGTGTTTTGATCATGGTACATTACTTTTATTCTGGCGGCAGCTGGCGCTGCAGTCAGAGCGCAGTCGCAGACGTCATCAGCGTCTGGGCGCGCTCACGGGCTCTCTCCTGTTGCTGGCTTGCTGCTGCATTTGGCTATCTGAGGAATTAAAACGTAAATATTGACGCCATGGGTGTGAGACCGTGTTACACATTTCCAAACCCCAGTACGATAATGTGCAGTTAACCTCCTCTGTGTAGAAAATGTATGGTTTTAAATGCGTCTCAACGTTATATTAGTAGAGATTCATCTTCTTGGCACAACGCCAAAGTTCGCCAGAGTTTACGCGGGCGCGGAATCTCACATGCTCACATATGAGGTCAAATTTAATGCAAAAATCCGTTCCTCTATTAATTTTATCTAAACATATTTTTTAAAATCATTATTGAACATTAAAATCAATCACGTGGCTATAGCTTATGTTATTTTCGTTGTTTATATTCTTTATGGATTTAAAATTACATTAATTTATATGATGCAGTTGTTGTGCAAAATGCATAATGACACAATTAAACAAGCCATTGAGACTTTCAGATGTAAATATGATGCAAATGTGTTATTGATTGAATGGTATTTGATATTAAAGTTAGTCATCACTTTTATTTTGGAGGTTTTTGCATGAAAGCAAAAGGGGTTTTCAGATTGTTAGAACTGTAAGTGCCATGGAAAAGACTGAAAGCTCTATAATATTTCGTTTGATGTCTGTGTATGCACAAAATTCTGTGAGCTGTTGACACTGTGCCCCCTTAAAAAAAATTGGTGCATGACGCCCCTGACTGTGGGTGTGACGTCTGAGGCTGAGACTACTGGCATAGCTGCAGTAACTTACTGTAGATTTTACATTTATGTTATTTACTGGCAACAGTTTGTTCAAAGTTTAATGAACATGAAACATTTTCAGTCTTTATTTTCTACAGTAAGTAACTGGCAACCATCTGCATAATTACAGCAATTTTTACAGTTTATAGTATGGAAGTAGGCAATTCAGCTTTTGTGTTTCTGTGAAATATACAAAGGTATGTAAACTTTTAATCATGGTCATTTTGGGTGATTTCTGTTATCACTATGTATTAAAAATGAGACAGTTTTTTGCATGAAGTCATATTTTCGAAATCAATGCTGAAAGTACACAATTTCTGCCAGGGTATGCAAACTTTGAGCACAACTGTCATGCTGTATCAGCAATCCATAACATCACACAAAATACCAAATTTAAAGTCCAAGAACATCATATTTTAATTTCAAGACATGATGCATGTTTTAAGACAGATGAAACATAATATGAAGCTGTTCATTTATTTCCAGATTTCAAGCATTGAAAACAGTTCATCTATTCTCTAAGATACAGAAATTCAGACATTTTACATCTTGAGGCAAAACTATTTCTAATTGAACAAAGGTCCTTTATTAAAACAGGTATATCATAATATTGTTACAAAGGAAGAAACCTGTAAAACATTGCATCTGGTTTATGTGTGTAGAAGAGAAATAGATACAAGATTGTTTTTAATGCTGATCGTCTGTCTTTACAGCCTCTTAGAAGGGTGTTAGAGGGTCATCGTGGGTTTTGGGGTACTGGAATCCAGAAAGCTCCATTTTCCTGTCATCACATGGCAGACATTGAATCACTTTCAGATGTGTGTGCTCACCATCTCCTACATAAACCTGAGAGAGAGAGGTAATCATGTAAAACATGTATTTTATTATTTTAAACACTTTTTTTAAAGCTGAATAATATCATGAACAGCTCAAATTTAAGGATGTTATATTTGTGCTCATGTACAGCTCAGTGCATTGCTTTAGCAGTTCATGGGTTTGATGGGTTTGCTGATAATATTTTCTAACTCACCTTGATCAAGTACTGCTTTCCTGAAGAAAATTGTTCAGTGAAACGTTTTGCAATGAAAGCACTAAACTTTTGACCGACAGCCTTCTCTGTATCTGCCTTTATCTAAAGAGAGCAAAATTTCTAGTATGAGAACAACTACATACATTTAAAGAAATACAGCGGTTGGACATCATCGAAGAAGAATATGAAAATCAAAACTTAATGATAGGGACTGTAGGGACACTAGAAAGGTAAGTGTCCAAATAATGCAGCAGAAGTTAATATCCACAAAAGCTGTCACTGGGACGGTATTCTTTAAAAGGTCCTATATGTGACATTTAAGTATTTAAGTTATAAATATAGATTTGATTATATATGCACTCTTTAGGTCTGTCTCTCACCTGATCGCAGATCTTCTGGATCTCTGGAGTTGCCTGCTTTTCATCACTCCAACTTCCTGACATTGTTGTAATGTGCTGCTGATGGATTCAGATATGAAGTAGAAATATGTTGTCAGGTCTGGATTAACTTTCACCACAGACACCGCTGCTTTATTTATATGATCCATGTAATCTGAGTCATCATCAGAATATGTCATGTGGTCTTAACAAAGTGGCTTTATTTAGATAGATATATGTTTGATATAACTATAAAAAAACATATAAAAATAACCAAAATATACATAAAAATACTTGAAAATGTTTATATTGAAACTCATTATTCAATATTAGTTTTAGTTTAATTGGAGGTGTGGTCACCTTAAATCTTTGCTTCTTATTTGGAATTTTCTAACCACATTTTTTAAGAGGAATTGAGTCATTTAACTTAGTATTCACCACTTTAGGTGAATACTCCTTTGTAACACCTAAACTATTTCAACATTTACTAAAATTTAAGTTGAAAAAACTTCATATTTTAGACATTACCAAAGGAATAATTTTTTTAATGTGATCCAGTTTTTTATTGTTTTTTACAGTGCACACCTAGATGATTGAAGCGACCATCATTTTGATCAGTTTAGTTTGAGTTGATGCCAACTCACACTTGGTCACATTTGATATCATCTTTCAGCTCTTTTCCAATTGTGTGATAATTACATACAGGTGTCAGTGTATAAAGGTCCATGCTGTTAGATTAATAAAAACTTTATGAATAGTTAAACAAAATCAACCATTGGATGTTTAATAGCATGTTAACTCATGGAATGTTTTGCAATTTCACAGATTGGTCTGTACAAACTATCCTAACTCCTACTCGGTTTCACACGAACACAATACTTGTCACGTTCAAAGCCATTATCTGGAAACCTCATACAGTAATTCATAAAACTGACACACTGGATTGGGCCATACAACACTCATACCTGAAAGCTTAAGTCAGTACAACGAAAAAATCGTAGTACCAATTTCCTCTAGATTTTTCTTGTTAATTCAACTTTTGGGCCAAGAACTTTACCCAACTTAATTTAATGAATTATGTCAACCTCAATACTAAAAAGATTAGTTTGAATTAGTTGAGCCAACTTAAAATAAATAGCCAATCAACAAATTTCTGAGTTTACAACTAGAGACTTCAGTCCACACAACTAAAAAATATTTGAAGAGTTTCGTTGCAAAACGAGATAAATCCATTTTTAACATTTTTGACAAAACATGTTTATTATTATGTTATCATGTTATTATTTTGTTTTATGGTTCTACTTAGCTGTATTTTTTTAAGTTATGAAGGTTTAAATCAAAACAAACCAACTGCAGTTGCATTGAAATTAATTGGAATGCACAACCAAAAAACGAGATTTCTGAACAATCAAAAAAACGGTGGTTATCTCGTTTTCCAACGAAACTCTTCAGTTGTATCTTAATTTCTTTATTTCACTTATATTATATTCACTGTCCTTGAGAGAGATCAAACTGCATGACCATGCCTTTTCAACCAATCACATCACTATGTCATGCATTCACAGAGACCTCAGAATTTAAAGGAATATTCCATTTTCTTAAAAGAAAAATCCGGGTGGTTTGCTCACCACCATGTCATCCAGGGTGTTGGTGTCTTTCTTTGTTCGGTCGAGAGGAGGTTGTGTTTTTTGAGAAAAACATTGGAGGATTTTTCTAGTTTTAATGGACTTTAGTAGAGCCCAACATTTAATCCTTAACTCAACACTTAACAGTTTTTTTCAACGGAGTTTCAAAGGACTAAAAACAATCCCCAACAGGGCATAAGGGTCGTATCTAGCAAAAGGATTGTCATTTTTGACAATAAAAATAACAAATATACACTTTTAAAGCACAACTTTTCGTTTAGGTCCGGTCCAGCGCGACCTAACGTAAATGCGTAGTGACGTAGGGAGGTCACGTGTTACATATATAAAACGCACATTTGCGGACCATTTTAAACAATAAACTGACACAAAGACATTAATTAGTATCAGTTGACATACAACAACGTAGGAATGGTCTTCTTTCACCACACTTGTAAACACTGGGGCGGAGTTTTGCGTTCGTCCTCTGCGACCTCTTGACGTGATGACGTATTGCGTCGGGTCACGCTAGCATATGACGACCGGATCTAAACGAGAAGTTGTGCTTTAAAAGTACATATTTGTTATTTTTCTTGTCAATAATGACAATCGTTTTGCTAGATAAGACCCTTATGCCTCTTTGGGATTGTTTATAGTCCTTTGAAACTCCGTTGAAAAAAACTGTTAAGTGTTGAGTTAAAGGAACAGTATGTAGGATTGTGGCCAAAACTGGTATTGCAATCACAAAACTTGTGGCTAAAACTGGTACTGCAATCAAACAACTGGTGGTCAATACACAAAATGACAACATAAACATCAGTTGAGGGCTGCAACTCCACTTTTTAAATGACAATATCCTGGCCATACCACTGTTGTCAGTGATATAAGTATTTGAAATGAAAATGATTTCTTAATGTCTAGTGACATATAAGGGCCATTTTATGATTAATTGATATACATTTCTTACATACTGTTCCTTTAAGTATTAATTGTTGGTGTCTATTAAAGTCCATTAAAATTAGAAAAATCCTGCAATGTTTTCCTCAAAAAACATAATTTCTTCTCGACTGAACAAAGAAAGACATCAACATTTTGGATGACATGGTGGTGAGTAAATTATCTGGATTTTTCTTTTAAGAAAATGGACTATTCCTTTAACACACAACATAGGCTACTGTACCTCAATAATGGTTTCAATCAACATGATTTACTACAAAACAAATCAAACATAGACAACATCAACGGCATAAATAAAATAAAGCTAGCGAACACTAAAACATTTCATCATCTTTTGATAATTTTAACCACAGAATTTAACATGATGCAATGCATGCTGGGAACACTTGTTTACTTTTAAATAGTTTGTTCAGATAACTCAGTTTTGTAAGTTTAGCAAACTTTTTGACAAATTTTGGTCAAATACTTATAAATATAAGTATTTAAGTCCAGTGAACAACATGTTGAGAGCTAATCTTATTCATTACTGTATATACACAAAATAATTAATGGACTTTTTCCACTTTGTTTAATATATTTGATTATGTTTGTTACATGAACATTCTTAAGTAGAATTTTTTGTGAGTTTTCACAGTTTGAATTTGGTCCACTTAACCTTGTTGGAGTTCGTGAGTCAACATCAAATATGAACAGAAGATACAGGGATTACATGGATAGTGTGGTCAATAGTGCAAAGTCTAGTTGATGAATCAACTTCACCAAAATCGCATGCAACATACAGGGAGGAGAGCACTAGTCATACTTTAAACCTCACACTTTTACTACACACATTTTGGTATCTCCAGTTTATCTTAAATGCATGTTTTTAGATGAGCCACTGTGCATTCTGATTAACCCTCAAACTCTCCCAAAATATTATTTATATTTGAGGTTTTTGGGGTCATGGTGACCCTTAAGTACAGAGTCGTGGTAAAAAATTATACATTTTTATTAATACAAATTATAACTTACACAATTACACAAAATATTTTTTTAGGATTTGCAGTTATAGAAAAAGTGTAATGGCCGAAAGATGTCCATAGAGATCCATTCATTTTTTTCTGAATGTGGCCAACTGCTCCAATTACAACCATGGGTACACTTCATTTCTTGCATTTCTTTATTAAAGGGATAAATGTTTGGCAATGAAATCAGCAAAGATCAGACCTGCATCAGCAAATATTACAATGATATAAAAAATGTAAAATAATGTAGGGTGGTTTCCCGGGCAGGGATTATTTTAAGCCAGGACTAGGCCTTATATTTAAGTATTTTTTAAGTTATTTTTAAAAGCATAGTTTATAAATAAACATTACTGATGTGCTTCTTGAGACACAACACTAGTACTGATTTATTTTTTGATATGTCAGAGCAAGTTGTTTTTGATCAAGACAACACTAACATTTAAGGTCTTGCTTAAATGTGAATGTCAATCAATTGAAGTACATTAACTTTGGTTCACTGAAATCAAAATATTCAAAACTCTTCTCCCAGCTCTTCATAATTCATCTGAGATAGCAGGAATTTATTTTCAATTATCTTTATTTTCATATAATCATTTTTACTATACCCTATAGCTTCTTACAATCGTGCTGATATTATTGTGGTATATAATATTATATATGCTGATTTGTGAATCTTTAAGTACTGATGACCAGATCTGTTTTGGTTTCACTTCATCTGTGGAAGCACGTTTTTCTCCTCAGCTCACTAAAACGAAAAAGAAATTCAAACAGAGACAATATATAATGTACTTTATACTTTACATACCTGTATACAGATAGATATACATTTGAACATGTCGCCATCTGCCGGCCAATTAGAGGTATTAATGTGCCTTATCTCTCTGCTGTTTAAGATAAATCTGGTATACATTTGGAGTTCACTTATTTGTAATACCCTTACCATAAAATTTCTCTGTGAATAATGCATAAAACCTTTATTATGTATCCGTCTCTTTTCAACTTCGTTATTCAGTCTCTGTTATTGTGCGTTCTGTGGAGGAGTCTCTGTGTGTCTATCAGTGTTACTCAAGTGAGCTCAAGTGTCCATCTGTAGATTAGCCATTATCCTCTTATCTCACAGAGTCTTTCCGCTTTTCTTTCAAATACTCCACAACAAGAAGAAACACGCGTCTCAGTCTTTGGTTAGCTGCTTTGCAATGCTGTGACTCTTTACCCGAACTTTTGTAGGGGTTAGTCCCGTTTGTTTGGGCTCTTCGGTGCCATAAAGTAAACGTGCGCCTGAGCTTCATACAGTAATCTCTTCAGACTGCCTTCAACGTGCATGCAAAAAGCAAGCCTTTTCAACACAGCTGTATTGTTGGTTAGGATGAGGAATAGCGCCATTTAAAAGTCGGATTGATGCAAGACGGGATTTTAAAATGCGCCCGGTGAAAGCAGTGACCCTTCTTCTTTCATTGATATGGATGCTTAATGCTGTGCTGTGCGCAAAAAGGTCGGGAGGACAAAAGTCTGGTGAGTGTTGTGTTATTTATATTCTTTTTTTATTGTCCTTTTTTTATTTGTAGCCTATTGGTAATGCGTTATGATGATAATAAGATTAATAGTTGCGCGCCATACATTTCTGGAAACTTGGACAAAATATAATGTCAAACAAATGATGCTTGAACTTTATCCTCAGAATTAACTTCGTATGGGTCATTTTTTCTGTTTACTTTGTGATTTTATGAATGTGATGTTAGTTAATCGTGTAGGCCTACCCACAAATGTGCCCAAATACGCATTTAAAAGGTATCATTACAACCTAATTTTCTTCTTTTTTGTGTGTTTTGCTAGAAGGGTTAGACTATTAGGATTGAGCAAGCTTTCTTTCAGTTGTTTTTGGCATTTTGTTAGTTAATGCAATCATATAACATTTCATGAGTGGATTTCATGTCTAAATATTTTTTGTTTTTGGAGCCATTAAATCGGAATAATCATTTAAAAAATTGCAGATTAGTTTTTCCTTAATTTGGACTGATGCACAGGTGAAATACAGTATGTATAGTATATGCCTATACGTTATTTTGGTAATATTGATAAATAATATTGATTTTAGTCTTTATTAAAAGAAGCCATAAACAGACAGAAGTCTGTATAAGAGCACAGAATCAATTTAGTTTTGATTTTGAGATGATTGATTTTAAAAATACCTTAAACATGGTCTGTTTATGCTGAAATAAATCTTTGTCTGGTCTTTTCACATTTGTGTGCATCGATTTTAAGTTGTAAATTTGCTCTGATATGCCATTGAAGATTTTCTTTGTGTTTCACAAACTTTAACATCAATTTCAATTTTCTTTCACAGTTATTTGTCCTCTAAAGATCAATACTTTAATGATATCAACATAGCTCTAGGTTGCTCTCAGATGAAATACTCAATAAAATCTCATTTATAGGTTTTGTTGTGTTTAATTTGTCTGTTTTATAGTTTTAAGTCCATACTGTGTACTGCTAGGACATGTTGGGAAGGACAAACATTTATACACATTTTTATTTTTATATATATATATATATATATATATATATATATATATATATATATATATATATATATATATATATATATATATATATATATATATATATAGTAGTTTTCTTCAGGGAAAATGAACCATTTCTTTCATACCTTTTTCTAATCTAAATTACCCTGTTCAACATTTTTTGAAATCATGACACATAATGAGGTAAAAAAATGATGGTACCATCTGAAAATCCGTCATCTCTCATCTCCTCCATGTTCCCAGATGCACTTGATCAAGTTCAAAGTCAGCTAATTTATTAAAGAAAAACTAATTTCATTTCATTAATCTTCTTTAGTGGTCAGCTCAACACAATTGTCTGTAAATATCACTATTATTTAGCCAAGGGTCTTTCAGAACTAATATTTTCTTAGACCCTATTACAGTACGTTGTTATTTTGCTTATAGTGCCCAATTAATTGTCTGGTTTGTATGTTCCTTAAGTGTCAGAAAGCATCATTTTATTGCATATGAATTGTTCTACATACTTCTGCTCCTCGATCCGTTCAAAAAAAAGTTTGAGTTTTGTTAATGATAATAAAAAAGCGAATGTTTCGATCTATGTTTATTTCTAGAAAACATTCTTGTAAATGTGATCTAGGGGGTGGTGATGTGTCATATAATAATCTGTTTGCGGGTTAATAATTCAATAAAATATTCCAGTGTAAGTGGAAATAGGTGTCAACTTTGTCCTTGACCTTTCCAGAGAGATTGAAAAGCTTCAGACAGGATTGTTGTTGTCTATCTATGATGAGAGCTATAGAGACATGAGGACATTCACATGTACACATACACACAGTCCATTAGTGCTGTAGGCATCTGGTTTTTATTCTGAATGGGAGATTTTAGGAATGACCTTGTCAATGTGCATCATCTGAAATCCTTTTGCTTTGCTTCACTCTTGAGGGCTGTGAGATATATTAAACTATTGGGTAATATATATTATACTCTAAGTTTTAGGTTCATTGTTTTTATAGACTTATACCATTGTCGTATTGCATACCATACTGTATATCACGTTATTTAGAAAATTATTACATATAGGATTTTTTCAATATCGTGCAGCCCTGTCTGATGCATTTATTTTACATGTTTTACTTTTATTTTCTGTGTAACATTAGGCTCATATTTGGACGTATAGTAAGTGTCCAAATACGTCTGTGTATGTGTTTTGAAATATGTAATTTGTTGTTAAACAGTTCATTCATCTGTTCTGTCCTATCAGAAAGGTTGAGTCCACCTTTGGATATTCAGTTGGAGACGGTGAACTGCACTGCGTTCAGTGTTCGATGGAAAATGCCCCGCAGACACGTCAGTACTATCACAGGCTATAAGGTACAAATCTCTCACTTTATCATCTTCCCTCTTGTTTTATATTTCTATTTTTTCATTTCGCTGACACTAGCGCCAGCCAGTGATGTTTAATTTTTTTTGCACAGTTAAAAATAAATGTTTTAAAATGCTTTTAAATTGCTGCCTTTTGAAATATAAACCTTTATCTTGACATACTACTATGATTGTATAACATTGATTTTTGATTCCCAGGGTTTACTGTATGTCAATATTAACCAAATATCAGAAAAATATTTCGAATCAGTTTCTCAGCTGTTCACTTACAATACATACAGTAGTTCTACCATTGTAATGTTGTATGTCAATACTAGACAATGTTAAAAAAAAACAGTTTAATCATTTGTGAAAACCCAGAAAAGTCCTTTTTTGTGTGTTATTGTTTTTCATAAGAACATTCGGTGAAAATATAACCTTCATATCTTTAATATTGACTAAGATCATGTCAAAATTGCGTGAAGACAGACAGGATTACACTTAAAAATGGTCTCACTCATTCATTTACTCTGTCTTTCTCTCTTCCTTTCATTTTTTTACCAATTATTTTCCTTTTTTTCATTTTACTGTACTCTATTTTCTGATCAGGGGTTTTGCTTATCACACCAAGATGTGTATTACATAAACTTTTAGTTAGTAATTCCTTGCTCTTATTAGATCACAAAGCAGATAACTGGTTGCTTTTAAAGGAAAACACCACAGTTTTTCAATATTTACTATGTTCTTACCTGAGCTTAGACAAATTAATACATCCATATCTTTTTTCAATGTGTGCACTTAATCTTTGTACAGCGCCTTGTGAATATGTTAGCATTTAGCCTAGCGCCATTCATTCCTTAGGATCCAAACAGGGATGAATTTAGAAGCCACCAAACACTTCCATATTTTTCCTATTTAAAGACTCTTACATGGGAAGTTACACGGTGATTTTTTAAGCGGATAAAAAATTAGAACTATACTGTATGGCGGAAGAGCACTTAGTTTGCAGCACTTTGACCTCGGGCACAGTAATATTGATGGAAGTTTGAGCGAGAGGGGGAGTGATGATATTACTGCGTGCGTTTTATTTTATGCCACTATACTTACTTGTGTACCTACTCATGTAACAGTCTTAAATAGGGAAAACAGGGAAGTGTTTGGTGGCTTTTAAATTCATCTTTGTTTGGATCCTAAGGAATGAATGGGGCTAGGCTAAATGCTAACACATTCACGACGCGCTGTACAAAGATTAAGTGCACGCATTGAATAAAGATAGGGATGTATTAAAGGCGGAGTGCACAATGTTTGAAAAACGCTTTGGAAAAGGGAGTCGGGCCGATTACCAAAACACACTTGTAGCCAATCAGCAGTAAGGGCCGTGTTTACTAACCGACATCCTTGCTGGGGTTGCGTATGTGTGGGGCGGGTCTATCAAAAGAAGGTCCAGATTCTATTGGGAAAGGGGGGTGTATGTTTAGGTGATTTCAAATATCAACATTGGCTTTCAAACATTGTGCACTCCGCCTTTAATTCGTTAAAGTTGAGGTAAGAATATAGTAAAATATTAAAAATCGGTGGTGTTTTCCTTTATCCAGGTAGCTTATGCCAGATTACTCACTGATGTTTGTGCATGTCAAGTTAAACTTTTAATATTTGATTTGAAGAGAAATTAAATATCTTGAGGCGCTATGTGGTTTATTTCATTCGTTATTTCAGGTGTTTTACACAGAAATAAGAAATAATCGTCCGGTCAGCGCTACTGTTGTCCTGGAAGTGCCCTTGAGTTTGGAAATGCTCACAACGGTAAGTGATTAACCTTTTTTAACTGCAATTATATAAATATGTTTAATAAAATATGTTTAAAAGTGAGTAAATTATACGGTTCTTGATGAGCATCCCCTTAAACAATATGACCTCAATCGATTGCATTGTGTTTTACCCCAGGGGCAATTTGATGGACAAGCAAACTCTGTGAGTAGATTAAATGTTTTTTATTTTATTTTATTGATATCATACACAACTGACTGATTCTCGTGTGTCTGCTAGGATGTTGTGATAGGGAACCTGAAGGTGGCCACGCGGTATCGTGTCAGTGTCGGGGCGTTTGGATGGGCGGGTGAGGGCAGACCCAGCATGCCCAGAGATATCAGCACTGCTTCACACGGTGATCTGGCAAATCCGAAACACGGTGAAATTATATCGATAATGATTTTATTGACCTAATAAATCCATAACTACTATATAAATCTTTTCTATAACAGAAACGTGCATGCCTCCATCACCTCCGACGCAGCCTCACGTGATCGCCGTGTCAGACACAGAGCTGGCGTTGTCATGGCAACACAGAGAGAGTGATGAAAGCACGCCTGTGCTGTACTTCCTGGTGGCGTATATCAGGTAAAAGTGCTTTATTTGAATGCACGTGTCTCTATGGACCGAACGGATGCGATGTAGCGTTTTTAAAGGGATGGTTAGGCCCATTTACTCACCCTCATTTGACATTCAGCCTCAGTCCATTCACTTTGTTGTATGCAATAACAGAGATCATTTACAAAGAAGTCTTAAAGAGACAGTAGCAGAAATAGCATGTGTGAAAATAATAAGGGGAATCAAAATGCATTGACTGAATGTAAAATGTGACATTTTGAACAATGAACATTCTGAAAGTTTAGCGTGTACACTAGAAAGACGGATGTATGTTTTTGCATGTGACCTTTTTCCTGATTGATATCTGGTTGAATAAAAGGACCGATGCATTTCTTACTGTGCTCGAACACAACCAACCCATTCAGTTCACTTCAACATCAAACACAGCCCTAATATGACCGCAGGCCAGGGGGACAAAACGACCAATGCTGTATCTGTGTGTGACACAGTTCTTCAAAAATATCTCATGATTGCTTTTCCTCGTTGTGTATGGTTTCTGTTTTCCAGATTTCAAATTGTAGTAAAGCCTTCAAAACGATTAAATAACACAAATGGATTAGAGAATATTATGCAATGACCAAAAACATTCAACGACTCAATAATTTTCTTATGTTTAGCTTTTTCAGAAGACTCCGATTTCTCCTTCCACCCTCAAAGCATTCCAGTCAGTTGCATGGTCAAATCTTAACTCACCAAGACAATGTTTTGTCTTGATAACTGTGGCCATCTTGAAAATGACATCAGATGATTCATTGAGGTTCGAGTGGATTCTTCTGTTTAATTTAATTGTTAAATTGTTAAAAGTAGAAAGTTGACAATTTAATACTGAAAGAGTTTCAATTCCTGTTTTCTCCCTACTAAAAAACAGCTAAAACCAGATTTTCTGGACCACGTTAGACCAGCTACTTCAGGGTCAGCTGGTCTTCCAGTTAAGATTAGCTAAAAAGTGTCCAAGACCCCTCTAAAACCAGCCTGTTACACCAGCTAAAACCAGGCCTTTTCAGTAGGGCCATTACCATCTTAATGGGGACATTTGACAATAATTTTTTAAGATGTAAGATTAAATGGTGTCCCGACAGTATGTATGTATGTATGTGAAGTTTTAGCTCCAAATAGCATATAGATAATTAGATAATAGATAGATAATTTATTACAGCTAAAATTACCCCTTTGTAGGTGTGAGCAAAAATGTGCTGTTTTTGGGGTGTGTCCTTTAAAATGCAAATGAGTTTATCTCTGCACTAAATGGCAGTGCCGTGGTTGGATAGTGCAGATTGAGGGGCGGTATTAACCCCCTTTGACATCACAAGGGGAAACAAATTTCAATGACCTATTTTTTCATATGCACAAGTTACTGTGTTGTTCTTTTTCACATTTTCTAGGTTGACACAAGCACTGGGGACCCAATTATAACACTTAAACTTGAGTGTCACATTAAAATTCACATGTTTACATTTCTACATTGTAAAAAATACTTTGCTGCCTTAAATTGTTAAGTTTAATCAACTCAGATTTGCAAGTCATTGCAACTAACTATTATCTTGACAATTAAGGGATGAGTTGCTACAACTGAAGTGTACTTATTTCAACTATATTTTAAAAGTTATAACAACTCATCTCTTGTCAAGATAAATAACAGTAATTTGAAATGACTTTTAAATCTGAGTTGATTAAACAAAAAAAATAAAGGCAGTGTACGCAATCACAATTTATATGTCAACCACATTTCAAATGTCAAATATGTAAATATACAACACATTTTGCATTTAACCATAAGCCTTTAAATCACAAGGTTTATAAGATCACAGTGTTTTGACTGGTAGACAGTGTTCATCCACTTACAGTGTTTGTGTGTGCAGGGCCGGATTATCCATAAACGAGATAGGGTGAGTGCCCTGGGCCACCAGGCAATAGGGGGCACCAAGGGCTCCAGACAGTGACCAAAATGTTTTTTTATAAGTACTCGCGCATGTGTGGGAACCCATGACAAAAATTGGGTTTTAACCACTTATTTGCATTACGCATCAATTAGTCTGGAACCCTGAATGACTAGAGTTTTAAAGTGTTTTTGGGGGGGACTTCAAATGTGGTCACCCCTGGGGCACTACACTGTGTTAATCCGGGCCTGTGTGTGTGTGAAATGAGCAAATTTGTAATCCTCATTGACAAAAGGAGTCAAAGGACTGTGGCCTTTATCAGATTAAGACTGAACATAACCCACTCCCACCCAACCGGGTAAACCCAGGATAGTCTGCTTCATAGATTAAGAACTCATTACATAATCCAACCAATTTATTGGGCATCTAAAATGTAAAAACATGAAACTTAAACTATCTGTTTAAATATAGTGCCACATAATCTGGCTTGGCCAGTTGATAAGTAAAACACAACTCTCACCTAGGTTTAATGATGTTTGTGTTTGCTGTGCGTGCGTGCGTGCGTGCGTGCGTGTTGTGTGTTTTAGGCCTGAGATGGACACTGAATGGACGTACATCAGGGAGGCTGTAGAGTCGACCTCAATGGTTCTCAAAGGTCTGAACCCTGATACAGAATATCAGTTTGTCATCAGAGCTGTTAATGTGTATGGCATCAGTCCTCCCAGTCCCATTAACAGCCCAGTACGCACACACGGTAAGTTACAGTACAGAGTTTAGTGGTGCAGAAGATAAGGTGAAGATTAATGGTTCAAACTCTCGAAATATGAACCACTGTTAACTTAAAACAAGATGCTCCATTACAACGTGTGTCTATTTTTTATGTCCATTTGTCTCTGTATACCCATAACTGTAAGCTATTTGTAGGTTGTTTTGAATTTATATGTGTTGATTTGTGGATGAAATTACACACTAAAATGTCAATTTTCATCCTTTGAATCTGTCTCATAATCAGTGATGTAAAATTGCTGCATATCATACTACAGTGTCTAAGTGTGAGACTGCTTTAAAGATCTTAACACTAAAAATAAACAGAATGTTTTTGAAAAATATATATTATTAAAATGTCAAAAAAAAAATTTTTTAAACAGGTCCTGTGGATATGGGGAGTGGAGATTATGATGTCTTCATCTCAAACTCTGGCACTAAAAACCAGTTTGAAAGTGATGATTCGGATTATGACATCTTAATCGAAAAGGTGTGTGAAATTTTAATGTTTTATAGAAAATTAAAATCAACCAAATAAAAAGTTACACAATTTTTGTAGGCCTTGCAAAGATGTGCAGTGGGAAAAGTGCTATATCAATAAATGAAGAGTTTCGTTGTAATACGAGATAAATCCATTTTTTAACATTTTTTGTCAAAACATGTTTATTATTATGTTATCATGTTATTATTTTGTTTTATGGTGCTACTTAGCTGTATTTTTTAAGTTATGAAGGTTTAAATAAAAAATTTATTGGAATGCACAACCAAAAAAACGAGATTTCTGAACAATTAAAAAAACGGTGGTTATCTCGTTTTGCAACGAAACTCTTCAAATTGTAGTCAAACTGACAACGTTTTATCTTGCATTTGTCTACATAATTCTTGCAGATGAAGTCGTTTTCTACCGGTAGGGAAAGTGACAGGCGATCTCCGCTCCGCTCCCGCACCGGGACTCCCGCGAACGGAAATGTTATTTACCGGATGCGCACACCAGCATCAAGAAATATCAGCTTTACTTCAACAACTACAATAGCGTGGACCACATCAACATCACCTGTTACCACGACAACAGTTGCTAGCTCCACCCACACTACAACCACACCCACTGTGATGCACATCACTGCCCCACCCACCACCGTGCTATCTCCGAATCCGTCCCTGACCCCGTGGAAAGGAGAACAGCCGCGGGTCTATGATGTGTCATGTGATGAGACCGTTTGCCCTCCTGACAGCTTCTGCATCAATGATTATGATACGGGCGGCTCACGATGCCACTGTAACCTCGGACGACAGGGAGACTTCTGCTCTGAAGGTTTGACATTGTGTCAGTAAAAAGGAAAAAAATTAAAGGTGCACTGTGTAACTTTTAGAAGGATTTCTTGACAGAATGTTCAGAGTGTCATGTGTGTGGTTCCTTCTTCCAAAATATGTGTTCAGCGCTTTGAGAGATCCTGTGTGCATCACGTGTCTTGTTAAGGTGGGTGCCTGCTGCACACGCGTTAAAATCGTTTATGATAAAATAGACGCTCACGTTTACAAAATACACGCAAGACACTTCCTTAACAGTAAACTCTGATTACGCATGAGATTATGCCAGTATCTGGCAAACGCCAGCGTCTCTTTTATTATAAACCCTTTAGATGCATCTGCACCAGGCACTTATTTTGACAAGACACGTGATGCACATAGGATCTCATATTTTGAAAAAAGGAACCATACACATGACGGGCCACATGTACATATATCAAGCGCCCTCGAAAAAAATCACCGGCGGCCACTGACCGCAGGTCCAATTACATGGAAGTTGCCTTTTTGCCCTACAGAGAACGTTTTGCCATGTGTTGTCTTAGACAATTACATGTTTGTCCTGTGGCGGCTACCGTAGCTTCTTTATGAGTTTTGAATGGGAGGGGTGAGCCGTGGTTGCATTTCACAATCTTACCACTGGATGTCGCTAAAAATCTGCACAGTGGACATTTCACAGGGGACATTTTACAAGACTTTTTAACTCATTTCCTGCACTGCAAAAAAATTATTTAAGAAAAAAAATTCTAAGTAGTTTTGTCTTGTTTTCAATAAAAAATATCTAAAAATTCTTAAATTAAGATTTTTTTTCTTGATGAGCAAAACAACCCAAGAAAATAAGTCTATAGTTTTTATCAACTTTAAATGATTTTGTGCATAAAACAAGCAAACAAAAAATCTGCCAATGGAGTAAGCAAAAAAATTAAAAAAAAAATTGCTTACCCCATTGGCAGATTTGTTTGCTTGTTTTATGCAAAAAATCACTTATATTTGATATTTTTAGATATATCAAATTATAAATTGAAAAATAAATTAAATTTATTTTCTTGGGTCGTTTTGCTTATCAAGAAAAAGCATCTTAATTTAAGAATTTTTAGATAGTATTTTTGTCTTGTTTTCGGTAAAAATAAGATTTTTTTTCTTGAAAATATTTTTTTGCAGTGTGACAGCCATTTTTTGCGATTTTCACAAAAGTTTCACAAAAGGCCTTCCAGGAAAAATTTCTTCTAAAAATCTATAAACATACAAATATATCAAATGAAAGAACAGACCCTCTGCTTTCAAACAAACAATAAACATACAAACAAAACGGGGAAAAACTTTTCATCCTATCTATATTTTTTCTCTGCTTATAAACTCTTAAATATAGGTATCTTTCTTAAAAAATATTTTTTTAGCAAAAAACTGAAAAAATTGCATTTTTGTAAAGGAATTTTGTTAGAGATCAGATTCAGAATGATTATCAAAACATACACACAGTTTAAAATATAAAAAATATGCTTCATATTTTTTATAAATTGGGTAAGTGTGGTATTACAGATTAACATAAAACCTCATCAGGAACACTTTTTTATGCAATTTTTTTCTCTTAAAGGTGACATAGAATGATTGAACGGAGTATTTATCCTTGTTCTGTGATGTGACATGTAGACAATTTTTTTGTTTGGGTCTGTAATGCCTTAGAAGCTTTCTAAAAACCTCTCAGATAGCTATATTAGGGTGGGGAGTTTAAACAAGTGGTTTTGCACCTATTTGGCTCCCCCTACTGGCTTAACTTGCCATCTCATTACTGATTGGCTGACTTTGCTGCCACTCAAAAAATGTAGCCAATTATTTTAAAGTGGAGGGGCAGGGAGATGCCTGTGATGTCATAAGCATCAGTTTTTCAGATTGGGCTGTTTTCTGGCTGACATTTCTAAAAGAGGAATTTCTATGAGACTGCATGTCTAGCACTTTTTGTATGTTCGTGACTACAATTATTCAACAAAGACAAGCTAAAAATGGTTTTTCATTCTCTGTCCCCTTTAATTGCTGAGACAACTTGTCAATGGTGGGAAAAGAGTTAAATATGTTGAATAAATCTTTGGTGTCCCCATGCAGACTACGTATGTGAAGTTTTAGCTCAAAATACCACATATAATTTAAAGGGGTCATATTATGAGTTTTTTTAAAAGATGTAAAATAAGTCGTTGGTGTCCTCAGAGTATGTATGTGAAGTTTTAGCTCAAAATACCATATAGATAATTTATTATAACATGTTAAAATTGCCACTTTGTAGGTGTTCATTTTTGGGGCTGTCCATTTAAATGCAAATGAGCTGATGACATGCAAACACTAGCCTCTTTCACACAGTAATTCTGGTAAATTACCATGAATTTACCAGAATGAATTTACCAGTGAATACAAAAATGTGCTGTTCACACACGAAGTGGCGTTCCGTTATTTTACCAGTAAGACATCATTCACACATCAGTATCAAAATACCGGTAAATTCGTTGAGAAAGCGGAAGTACCTGTAGCACGCGGCGAGCTCAGTGTTGTATTTGTAAACAATCCACTTCGTTCATATCCACGGTCCGTATTTTGCTGTTTTCACGTCTGTGGTAAACAGTCGCGAAGTTGCTCATGACCAAACAACATTGAATGAGACGACGTAAAACCGAAAATGCGTTTTTAACAACACTACTGTTTGCACGTTGGCTTCACAGAGGGCGTGCTAAGGACGTCGGCAATTCGGCGGTAAGCTGTTTTAAACAACTTTGGTGAAGAAATGTGGACGTAAACTTCAGGTGTGCTCAACTTTCAAGCAGCATGTGTTTGGAAACGTCCGTAAACAGTGCGGGGGTAAACGCGTCATCTGTATTAAAACGCTATGATTGGCCCGAAGCTGTCAGCACGGTCTGACGTCGTCCGTTCTAAATGCCGGTAATCCTATAATTTTCGTTCACACATAGCGCTTACCGGTAAATTACTGGTAATCTTACAACCTGTCTTACTGATCTGTTAACTGCAATTTACCAGTAAATTACCAGTAAAGACTGTATGTGTGAAAGGGACTACTGATTGCCATAATGGTGCTTTGTTGAAATTAAAACTCAATTGTGCTGTCAATTATTTCTCTCTCTCTTTCTTTTAATACCATGTAATAATGTTGAAATATTTTAAATGTGACTGTAATAGAGTGATATATATTTGTGTCCGACAGGTCTGATGGTAAATTTCCCAAAGTTTTACGGCTTTTCACACATGACATTTGAACCTCTTAAAAACTCTTACCAGAGCTTCCAAATCAGCCTGGAGTTTAAGGTATAATCTGAGTTAGACTGCAGAATGATTACTGAATGAAAATCAATGTGTCTATGAGCCAGAATATGAATATACCGCTTTGATTTCAGACAGAAGCTGAAGATGGTATGCTGTTATATTGTGGTGAAAACGAACACGGGAGAGGAGATTTTACCTCTCTGGCTCTTGTGCGGAGAAAACTACATTACAGGTGATTGCACAAAAGAGCTAAAGCTTTATTAACTTTTGAACATTATTAACTTTCATTCAGTACAGTTTACACTTCTGACATTAATAATATAATACAAATGATTTCTTTGATATTGCTTTAATATTTTTGTTATTGATGACGTTATTTGTGCACAGGTTTAACTGTGGTACCGGAGCGGCACAGATTGTGAGCGATAGCTCTGTTGTGATTGGACAGTGGCACACGGTAACTATATTTAGAGACGGTATGAACGGATGGCTGCGACTAGACAACGACACACCTGTGTCTGGACGTTCTCAGGTATTTCTTAATACATCACAAAAAATGTATGTCAGTGTAGGCTGTGTATTGAATTTAATGGTAGAGGGCTGTAAAAGTCAGAATTCAATATTATACATTCAAGCTCTTTTTCTTTGTTTGTTTATCTTTTTGTCTCAGGGCCAGTATACTAAAATAACTTTCCGCTCGCCTCTGTTTTTGGGCGGCGCTCCGAATGCCTACTGGTTGGTGAGGGCGGTGGGGACGAATCGTAGATTTCAGGGCTGCATTCAGAGTCTGACTGTCAACCGTAAAGCCATCGACCTCCGACCTTGGCCCAAAGGAAATGCATTGAGTGGAGCGGACATCGGTCAGTTCACATTCACATATATATATATATATATGGATGTATGAATATGCTAATTAGTTCCCGCCTCCACTTAATCACATTGGCTTGGACTACCTTATCCTTTCAGTCAATACATTGACATGATTGGTAACAACATGGGTGACGTAAAAATCTGATGGTTTTGAACTGCATCTTTGGTAAACTGCAATTTATGGAGAAAATACTCAGCAGTGGGGTTGACTATGAATTTGCATATGGTTTGCTTTAAAATGTACCCCGACTATTAATACTTGTATGCTTTAATACTTTATATTTGCCTTCAACTATTTAAATTCATTGATAGACACATTAAATATTTCCATTACTTAAAAAACACATGTAATGCGCATTTTAACCCATAGAGGCCGCCATTGTGTTTCTCGTTCTGAAATTGATGGGGTGTAATGGTTGTTGTGAAATATTACTACAGTTTACTATAGTAATTACTATGGTATCTTCTATAGTTTTTCAAGTGTGAATTTTTTATTTCCCACTCACACATTTTTTATTTCTTCTTTCATTAGTATGTTTTCTGTATTATTTTTCATTTATGTTACTCTCTGTTAGTGGTGGCTGGTGACTTCTCTTCCAAGGGGCGCAAATTCAACATATGTGTTCTGAGTTTCGTGTGGTGCCCTTCATGTCATAATATGTGTTCGTCGCATCATGTGGACCATGTGCATCATGCGTCATGTCAAAATAAGTGCCTACTGCACACTTGTCAAAAGGGTTTTATCATAAACCCATTCGACGCGTGTGCAACAGGCACTTATTTTGACATGACACGTGATGCACATAAGTGAACATGACGTGCCAAACACATATTTTGAAATGATGAGCCACACACATGACGGGCTAAAAACATGTTGTGGCGAAGCTTCGCATCGTAGCCCTAAAAAAAAGTAGTCACCGGCCGTCACTGATCTCTGTGAAAGGGCTGAACAGAAGACCTGATGCTATATTTTAAAAAATGTGGACCAAATACAGCCACCTGCTGTCTGTGTGCATTTTTGTTGTGTTTTTTGCATTTGTACATAATTTCTTAATCTACTGTTTGAAACCTTGTTTATATGTTTACCTCGCTGTAGCATAAAAAAACAGGTTTTAGTGCAACCATTTTGCGTCATGTATGGTGATGAAAAACAAAATGGCAGCCTCAGATTTAAAACGATTTTCAAGTTTATTAAAACTATGACATTTATACAGTTTTTTTTTTCAGATTCATGTTTTTATACAGGGGTAAGCATATTAAAAACACCACACAGACATATGAACAACATTAAAACCTTCACAACAGGGGGACTTTAAATAAAATAAAATATGGTTTTTTTAGATATTATTATACACTTAAAGCACAATTTCTGTCAGTGTTTATTGTATGTATGTTGTTTTTAAAGTGTGTTTTGTCTGTTTCAGGTGAGTGTAGTGACAGTGTTTGTGATGAAGTCACCTGTGCTAATGGAGGAATCTGCTTTGCCAGTCGAGCTGATGGTTTCATCTGTTTGTGTCCGCTGGGTTATAAGGGCGTCCTCTGTGAGGAGAGTGAGTCTCACACACACATAGACACCCAACTAATAAAGTCTGCTTGTTTATATTTGGGCCATTGCAAAATAATCTATAGGTGAATGTATACAGTACTGCACTGTACATGTACACACACACCCAGACACATCCATAATGTACATTTACATTTATGCATTTGGGAGACGGTGTCATGAGCAATTCAGTCTCCCCTAGGACCCCGATTGGTACCTAGCACTAATGCCTGTTCAAAAAAAATTCATTGCGATATCTCGTCTGCGTTAGCGGTTTAGCAAGCTAATTACGTTGTACAAAATAGAAGCATAATTTTTTTTTTTTAAATAAAAGTTAACAAAAAATAATATAATAAACTTATATTCATGTTGCAGACACGTCAGTACCTTTGTGTCATCATCTGCTTTTCAAAAACAATACTTTTATTTTTGTAAATTATTAACATACCTTACGAAATGTATTTTTTTAAATAGTAAAAGTGTAGTAATCATGGCTTATAAATTATAATTTTAATGTGTGATTCAGCTATGTAGTAATCATGTTTTTTAAGTAATTTATTAACTTTACACAGTACAAAAGTGGATAGGGTACAGTATAATAATCTAAATAATAAAATCTCACAAGCAATGTGTAGATCTCCCACCTATAGCCTCATTTACTATATAAAACATATCATTTAAAAGACATCAACTGTAATTTTAACAACGTTCTAACTACATAAATCATAACGGGATTTTGTAGGAATTGTAATAAGGCGCTAAGAAAACTACCCATAAGGAATTTTTTCAGCCAATGGAATCACGCGGGGGTCCTAAGGGGGCAGAATTGCCAGGGGGGACCGAATTGCTCATGACAACGGTTCCAAATCAAAAAAAAAAAAGTCAGTATCTGTGTTCTCTGCGATTTAACCCCCACAACATTACATTATTTATGCTAAAAACATGAATGATTCTGAAAATAGGAGAGGGGCTGCTGTTAGTTTACAAAGTGATTTTTATGCCTTTTTACATGTTGATTATTTTAATAAAACATTTTATATGGTTAAAGTTTAATATGGCTCATATCACATTAAAGATCACATAACACACACAGTTTCTGCCAATCTCATGTTAATATTGGGTGCCTATAGAGTAGTATTTTATCCTTCATATGTCCATAAAGTCTTTCGTGTTGTCAGATTTATAAAAAACAGAACAGCCTTTCCTTTTTTTTCGAAAAAGGCAGAACTCTTGGAAGCGTACGTACGGTAGGAGGAGGAGATAAAGATTTTCGAGTACAACACAGCAGTATGTTGGTGTTGTTTACATTATATGCACTTATGCGCTGATTGCAAACAAAACACTTGAGATTAGATTTTGATTTACTTACCACCTGCTATCGCCTAAACTATTTTAAGGTTGGGACCGTCCATTACTCAGCTTAAAGGGGACATTCCAGAAGACGTTTTAAGATATTAAATAAATCTTTGATGTCCCCAGAGTACATATGTGAAGTTTTAGCTCAAAATACCATATAGGTAATTTATTGTGGCATGTTAAAATAGGCAATTTATGGGGCTGAGCAAAAATGCACCGTTTTTGTGTGTATCCCTTTAAATCCAAACGAGCTGCTCAGGTGGGCGGAGTCTCAAGCGCTCCCGCTGTAGAGCATCGAGGCGAGGGAGATTCTCTCACGAAAGAAGTTAGTGAGCGATGTAAAGCATTATAAATATGAACAAGTTTAAAAAGTCAATTATCTGTTTTATGCATACTAAATACATGTTTATCAGTAGATGGGGAACATTGTGGAATAAAAATAAAGACTTAAGGTCTCATGTTGCCCTTGTTTTAAACAGGCATAATGAGTTTCAGCATGTTACAATAAAATACACGTCCACAAACACTCAGAAGTTTGCTTTTTGACCAAACCACACGAGCACATTTAAATGATCTGTAATAAAACAACACGTTTAATGCTTAAACTTTAGAGAAACAGATCAAATGACATGTTTAAGTTTATTGTGCACACATATTGAACACATTCGCGTTTCTGTCAGTCTCTCATCTATTTTGTAACTCCTCATTCATTTGAAACTTCAGAGAAACATTAAACAACATATTTACTTATTGTGTATGATAGTGAATACGCGTTGTTCACTCACTCTGTCTCGTGCAGTGCATTAATCCTCGTGTTCATTTATATAAACTTCAGAGAAACATATTAAACAACATAACTTGCTTGAAAGCGAACCGTCGCGTTGCTCTCTCTCTCTCTCTCTCTCTCGTTCGTTCGCTCACTCGCTCTCTCTCTCTTGCACTAAGGTAACGTTAATCCTTTAGAACGTTAATTCAATCTTTAGAAAGATTATTAAAACTACAAGTTATAAGATTGTAGGCTCCTGTTTGTGTTTGAGGGAATACAAACGCGTCATGCTGTCAGTCATACTTTCTCTCGGTCACTCTCACTCGAGGTAGCCTCATGGTTGGATAGCGCAGTTGAAGGGGCGGTATCATTATAATTGGAGCCCTTACCTACGTCATGGGGGGAGCGAAATCCGCATGACCTATTTATTCACATGCTTGCAGAGAGAGCCTTACCAAAAAAAAGTTACAGGGTTGCTATTTTTCATGTTTTCTGGGTTGGTAGAAGCACTGGGGACCCGATTATAGCACTTAAACATGGAAAAAGTCTGATTTTCATGGAATGTCCCCTTTAAATGATTGGGAAATTTTGCATCAAACTGTTCCTTGTTTGTAAAGCAATCTTCTCAGAAATGCAAGTTATAAACATAAACCCATTCGCAATTACCTTGCTGTCCGGGAAAAACAAACTGCATCCACTGTCGTCTTAAGACAGGGTTACTTGAAAAGCCAACATGATCTCACGGAAAGTCGTGTTATAGTCGCAAAATAATTTAGTTAATTTATTCATGTCCATGGCACGAAATGCAGCTTTTTGTGTCTTGAGCATGAGTCTATAAATAATTTCTTTTTCGTGTCATTTTATGTATTGTTTTCTTATTTTTTTGGTCACTTGGGAATGGGGTTAGATTTGGGGTTTGGGTTAGGATGTACTTTTATGTATTGGTTTTTACGTGTTTTTCTTCGGCTTTTAAAACTATTCTCACCTTGAGATAGAGTTGGGGTTTGGGTTAAGATGTCTAAAAATGTAGCAGATAGTGATTCTAACCCCAATGTGATGATGGTAAAAGAAAATAGGAAATACAATGAGAAAACAATACATACATTAAACGAAAAAGAAAGTCATGCAATGGACACTGAAAACTATGACACGACAAAGACATTCGTACTCAAGGCACAAAAAAGCTGACTTTTGTGCCATGGACACGAATAAATTAATAACATTTTTTCGTGACTATAACACGACTTTCTGTCTGAAAAACAAATCTGTGAAAAGCTGAATAAGGTTTTATTCTCCTTACTTCCAAAGACACGTTTTTTGCCGTTAAATAGGCAAAAGATGTTGCATGCAGGAATGTTTGTTACTTCTACTCTAAGGAACAATGCTAATGATGAGCGCTCTCAGTCTGATTGACATGTGGGCGTGTTTTCCGGGGGGAAGTGCTCATAAAAGGAATAAGGGGTCCATGATACGTAACAGTTGTTCGAAAAAACTTTCCGAAACTTGTAGGAAAGAGGAGTGAGTTCGGCCCAAAATTACACGTTCAACTGCTTTTTTGACACTTTGCCTACGTTTAGCATGATGAATACAACTCTTTAAATGTTAATAAGTCAGAATGCATAAAATACCATTAACCCCCCTTTAAATCACTGTGTTATTTGTTTCAATAATATCATTTCTTTTTTTTAGGTTTCCTGCTGTCTTTACCACAGTTTAATGAAAGCATGTATTCATACGCCAGCGCTCCCTGGCCTCAGCCCACCCATAACTATCTCTCCTTTATGGAGTTTGAAATCACCTTCCAGCCAACCGATCCTGACGGCATGCTGCTCTACACCGATGACACGGCCAGTCGTGACTTCCTGTCCATCATTCTGATCGATGGATACGTGGAGTTTCGCTTCGACTGCGGCTCAGGTGCTGCTGTCATCAGGTGAACTGTGGAATGCAATAATGATGTAACTTTGATCATAAAGTGTTTGTGACTGGTAAAAAGAGACTTGTCATTTTTTGCCAGGAGTCCTGAGGCTATCAACATGGATTCATGGCATGAGTTACGTGCATCTCGCACAGCCAAAAATGGGATTCTGCAGGTTGACAACCAGAGGCCAGTGGAGGGCATGGCTGAGGTAAACATCATACTGTATATAATATACATTTACTATAATAAACGGGGAAAAATTGGCATGAAAGCGCAATTCCAAAAAACTCAGATTATAACTATTATAATTACAAAAAAGTACAAACTACATAACACAGGGGCAACATCTGATTTCCATAATGACCAACGCAATCTACTAGCAGCGCAAATTAGTTCAGGATTGCTGATCTTGACTTCAGCCCCCACGGACATCACAGCGGAAAATTCAGGGTGTTTAATCCCAGCTAACAAAGCCATAGTACACTGAAAAGAACTGGAGGACAAAAAATTAAGTTTACAATAAGTTTTGAAATGTCTGATATTGTGTGACTTCTCCTAGTGATTCCTATTTTATTTACTTCAGCAAATAAAAAATAACAGCTTGGCAAACAAAATTTTTGAATAATACATTCGTCTGGCATTCCAAAAATAATCCTCTGCATTGTTTCATGCATTATTTGCTTACTGTAATGCCTCTTTTTTTAGCAATGTGTAGCCATTTTAAGTGCAAAGTAATTTAAGACATGTTTTTTTTCTGTGTAAAATAATCACGCAAATACCAGTCATAACACGCATGCAAAAATTAGTAAATCGCATAGCTTGAATCATTTAAATAATCTCCTCTCAAAAATGTTGTGTCTGAAAAGGAAACTCCTAGAAATGTATATGTAGTAAGATCAGTCGCAAAAATAAGACCACACCTTTACAGCGCTAATGATCCACTGCACGTCTTTAGGAAATCCTGACAGTCGCTATTTAACGCCAAAATTATGGTTTGTGCTGGCGCAAGTTCTTAGTAAATCCAGCCCAAAGGATTTTACGGGGTACTGACATTGCTGTTTGTGTTTCTTTAATTAAAGGTGCTCTAAGTGAATTCACGTGTTTTTATCCTTGAAATAAAGAAAGAAAGAAATTTCAAATCGCATAGCTTGAATCATTTAAATAATCTACTCTCAAAAATGTTGTGTCTGAAAAGGAAACTCCTTGAAATGTATATGCAGTAAGATCAGTCGCAAAAATAAGACCACACCTTTACAGCACTAATGATCCACTGCACGTCTTTAGGAAATCCTGACAGTTGCTATTTAACGCCAAAATTATGGTTTGCGCTGGCGCAAGTTATTAGTAAATCCAGCCCAAAGGATTTAAAGGGGTACTGACATTGCTGTTTGTGTTTCTTTAATTAAAGGTACTCTAAGTGAATTCACGTGTTTTAGACCATAAAATTTTTTTTGTTACATACAGCAAACATCTCACTATTCTCTTGCTGCCTGTCGGCTGATCAAATCGTAAAAAAATGCGATCTCTGTAGACAGCCCAGGCTCCACAAACTGCAATAAAAACAAAGTGGCCAAACCTACAAACAGAAACCATAACAAAGTGTTCCAGCCAATAAACGACAAGAAGGATTTGGGGGTGGTGGTTGGGCGCGTTCATGAAAGCACGGAAGGGAGAGGGAGGGGGAGAAGTTAGGAGTTTGTGTCCGTGGCATGGCTTTTTTTCGTGTCATTTTATGTACTGTTTTATCTCTTTTTTCCTATTTTTAAATCATTGTCGCTTTGGGTTATGGTTAGATTTAGGGTTTAGGGTGTACTTTTATATATTGGTTTCTACATGTTTTTCTTCTGCTTTCAAAACTTTTCTCTCCTGGAGTTGGGGTTAGAATTGGGGTTTGGGTTAGGATGTCTAAAAATAAAACAGAAAGTTATTCTAACCCCAACCTCAAGCGACAATGGTAAGAAAATAGGGGGAAAAAATGAGAAAACAATACATAAAACAAAACGAAAAAGAAAGTCGTGCCACGGACATGAGAAACTATTTATAGAAATTTGTGCGAGTGTCACGAAAAAGAAATTTGTGCTCAAGGCACGAAAAAAAGTTGAATTTTGTGCCATGGACACGAAAAATGTATCAAATTTTGCGCGACTATAACACGACTTTTTGTGAGATCAGTCTGGAAGATGTAGTCATGTTATCCTCTTATATGGGATTTGATATGGTGAAGCTCCAAAAAGCACATCCACCCATCATTAAAATAATCCAAATAACTTCATTATGTTAATATTATATCTTGTGAAGCAAAAAACAATTTGCGTTTACTAAAAAAAATAATATTTTGAGTTTTCAGTAGATATTCTTATAGGTTTAGCAACAGATATGGAAACACTAGCCTGGTCCAACCAGACTCTCATACATTCATTTCATTTGTACAGAGAGTCTGGCCACGCTCCATTGCAAAGCGTTACTTCCGTTAAGGAGGGTCCTCTGTTGAAGTTTAAAACTATTAAATCTGCCCAGAGTCACTCAGGATCTGCCATAGGCGATCGCTAACGTTTGGTCATGACGTATATCATGCGCCGAACCCGGCCGAAAAGTCAGAATACTCAGACTAACAAAACTTAGCAAACCTGGTTCTTGCTCCGTAATTAACTTCTTTATATTTGGCAGCTTTGCAACAACGGATCGAATAGCTTTTCTCACGTCTTTATCCGCTGCCATTACTGAACTACAACTCAAACTGACGCACGACCTCAACGTCATCGTTCTTAGCCACCCCCATCTGTTCGCTGATTGGACCTGCAGATTTTTGCAGGAGAAAACGAAACTCTACACAGCAGTCCCAGACGTAGTACTGAAGCGAAATGAAAATTAAGCGGAAGCACGTAGGAGGGCGGAGCCAGGCTACGGAAACACACCAGTCGGTGTGAATTACTTACAAATGGAGAAAAATCGTAATTTTCAAAGATGTACTCATTTATGCTAAGCACTGTATCTAAAACTATACAACTATACTAACTTATCCTGTAGCCTATAATAATCACACTGGTTTCTATCTTTCTTTGTCTGTCTTTCTCAGGGGGCGTTTACACAGATTAAATGTAGTTCCCCTTTATATATTGGAGGAGTTCCTAATTATGACATTACGAAGCCCAGCGCTGGACTCCTGAGACCTTTTAGTGGAGCTGTTCAGAAGGTATCAGAGTTTACTTAAGTTAAAAATACTACACTGCATACTACATACTGTTGATTTCTGCTGTAAAATGTTACAATTATTACCCTCTGTTGTATAATTGTATGGTATGAAGACATATTTAGCAAATTATATTTATATATAAATATTTATTTTTTAGGGCTGTCAATAGATTAATCGCAATAAAAGTTTGTGTGTTGTGTGTAATTATTATGTTTATATAAATGCACACATGCATCTATAAATGTAAGACATTTTTTATTTATGTATATTTTATATATATATATATATATATATCATAAAATATATGAAGTGCTTGGTTCCATTAAAATAATAAAAACATATAATACATATAAACATACATACGCACGCACGCATGCACACACACACACATGTAGTTTTTTTATGTGTAATTTGTGTTTATTGCATTGTGTAGAAAAGGAGGAGTGGCGTTTATTGCGCTTTGGGAAAAAATGGTCACAAAAATACTGGTATTCCTAGCTTTGTGGGGACAATTGGTCCCCACAACGTGATAATTACCAGGTACACACGCACACACACACACACAATTATGACAGATATGCACACACATATATTATGCAAAAACTTTTATTTTGTATGCAATTAATTGCAATTAATTTTTTGACGACCCTAATATTTTATACATATTTTACAAACGTTTGTATTTTTGCCAGGACATATTTGTTGCAAATACAAAATATATATTTGAAATATGTTAAAATATGAAGGTTAAAACTAAATATATTTTTAAAAAAGTTTTACTTTCTACAATATGTATTTAGCATCTATTCAAAAAAAATATTTTTTGCCATATGGGAATTATTTTGAGCCATATTGAATATCAAAGAATGTTTAAAATCTTAAAAAAGTCTAATAATATTCAATCTCCTCTTGACGCAGATTTCTCTGAATGACCGCAGTATAGAGCTCAATCCAGGCCAGGCGTTCGGGATAAACGTACTGAACGCTGCTCATCCGTGTGTGGAGAATCCGTGTGCTAACGGAGGAGTGTGCAGGCCCAAGTGGGACGACTATGACTGTGACTGCACACTTGGATACGATGGGAAACACTGCCAAAAAGGTGAACACACACATACACACAATAATGCAAGTTTACATTTAACATCTGCAGTACATAAAACACTATCTTGTGTTTGGTTTTAATCTGAAATGTTTATTTTTTTCTGCTCCCTAGAATGTGGAAATTATTGCTTAAACAGTAAGTGCCCAGTATGCATGCTCTTTTATCATCCTGTTTTGGTTTCTGGTGCCATCTAGTGGAAATGAATGAGCTTTGCACTTTGTCTTTTTTGATTCAGCTGTTACCGAATCGATTGAGATTCCTCAGTTCACTGGACGCAGCTATCTGACATATGACAACAGAGATATACTGAAAAGGTAGAGTACACAGGCTTTTAAATCATATGCATGTAATTCTTGTGTGCATGCCATCTTAAGCTTAAATCAGTATGTATGAAGTTGCCTTCATTACCATTGAAATGCATGAATACATGTGTTTATTGGTGGCCATTTCTGTAGGTTATCAGGATCGAGGACAAACATCTTTATGCGTTTCAAGAGCACATCCAAAGATGGTCTTTTACTCTGGCGAGGAGAGAGTCCGATGAGAGCCAACAGTGACTACCTGTCTCTCGGCCTTCATGATGGGGCGCTCATTTTCAGGTGTAAAGTCGAGAAGATCTGTATGCACATCTGTATGCACATGTACCTGGAATTACGAAGTCATGTTGACATCTCATGTTCTTGTTACAGTTATAATTTAGGCAGCGGGGTCGCCTCTGTGATTGTTAATGGAACCTTCAGTGACAGCAGGTGGCACAGAGTAAAAGCTGTGAGGTGAGATAGTGTATGAATAGTAAAATAATCAGAAAAACAATTAATAAAATAAATAAATAATAATAATAATAATTATTATTAATGATGATAATAATACTTAATAAAGAAATGCATATATATTAAAGCAATAAGCCCCTAGAAGCAATGGGTTACCAGAGCATTTTATAACAGCTAAGGGGCGTTGTTAGGCACGACGCGAAGCGGAGCTGTTATAAAAATGCACTGTAACCCCACTGCTTCGCGGGGTTTATTGCATTTATAAAACGGTTACTTCATATGCATAGCAGGGTTTCACAAAATAAAACACAAATAACTTTTAATTATATTAGTACAAATATTACTCTTCGCCCAAACAAAGTAGTTCCTCAGAATCAAGTGTGGCTGCAACAGAGTGCAATTCTCAAGCAACACAGACGCAGCAAAGACACAATGAAAATATGATTAAAGACTGTGGTGTTAATTTTTATAAATCAACATTCATCTAAAATATACATTAACATTTATATCGTGCAACTGTTGAAGTGATGATCAAATATGCTTGGAAGCATGCTTAACTCTTTCCACCCAGTCAGCGTTTTGTTTTTTTTAAGTTGCCGCCCAGTTTTAGTTTAATGCCTTACAGAAAAATTATCTTCTTTAAATAAACATAAAATATCAAATGAAAGAACAGACCATCCGCTTTCCAACAACAACAACAAAAACGTTTCATCCTACCTTCATTTGTTCTCTTATCAGTTATCACAAATTTTCAGCTAAAAGCGGAGATAATATCATTTTGGTGAAGAACTTTTGTAAGAGATCAGATTCAGAGCCATCAAAACGTACACGTCACGCCAAATCCACCACAACGCTGTTGTGTCGAGTGAATACGTCAGTGTTTAAGTTGGGTAAAATTGCCATCTAGTGGATAATAGCGGAAATATCAATTTAAGACAAAAACAACCCAGAGAACGTTTTCTCTTTATTGACGAAATGACTCAACAATATTTATTGACAGCAGGTGGCACATTATGGATATCGCCATAATTGTGCAAATGTAGAAAAATTAAAAAATGATTAAAGACTGTGGTGTTTATTTTCATAAATTTAGTACGCAGCAACAGTGGCGCAGTGATACTTGTGATGCGGTCTGAACCGTGGGTTTACCGGGGTATTTTGTCACGGCTTAGAACGCGTTTCAACCAATCAGAATGAAGAACCAGAACGAGCCGTTTTATAATGTCTATTTTATTATAAGCAATTTACAGATCAAGTTTATCAGTATTTGTGTGCCCTGGGAATCAAACCCATGACCATTGCACTCTTGATGCAATGCTCTACCAGTTAAGCTACAGAATTTGTAGTGGTAAATTATATCACACTATTAGTATAAAATTGATTTTTGGTATTAAATGCATATTTTTTTTATCAGCATTCCTTCCATTTTGTATGCCATGTTAATTGTTGCAGTGCATTATGGGATTGCTTGCAGGATGCAATGTTGCTGGGGAAATTTGGCAAAACTGTGTTTCTTATTATTTAAGTTTGCCAACCTTTGGTGACTACCCCATAGGGATGTCATTTGATTTAAAGTTAATTATGTTATGTATTTAAAGGGACGGACAGTCTGGTAAACTTACAGTCGATGATTATGGAGCAAAAACAGCCAAATCTCCTGGTAAAATGAGACAGTTGAACATTAACGGCGATCTTTACATCGGTAAGTGATAAATGATACATTGAAAATAACCATCCAATACACATTTTAACTTAACATAACTGTAACTTAATAAATAGAGAAATTATTTAGTAAATGCATTTTAAAGTTCAAATAAAAATAAATTGCACCTTTGTATTTTTTTTTTTTTTAAGTAACATGATTTTAACTTTATCTATTTTTTCAATTTGTAAAGCAATTCATGGTAACACTTTCTATGAAGCTCCCTTGATTATTATTTATAGGCAGTTATTTCTATTCTATAAATATATTTATAAAGACACAACAACACGTATACCCCATTATAAGAACAGTATAGTTAAATTTATGAATTTTTTTATTACTACTTATAAGTGATGCATTTGCATTTCAATGTGCATGCTCATAATCCACTTTACACTGATTTATAACTACTCAGATTTATAACTACTAATTTACAACTACTTCCATGGGGGTATTTATAAAAATGCAGTCTGCATTGCTATAATGTCATTATATTATAGTTTCTACTTACTTAATCATGCAAATTTACTTCTACAGTATTTTAAATAACTGATATAATTTATATTGTTATAACCATGTTATAAGTTACTTATTATAAGTGATAATACAGTTATTAACCTCTATACAGTAAATGCTTTATTGATGGCTTTAAATAAAGTGAAAGCATAGGATACAAATGTTAGGAAATCATAAGATGTTAACTAAAATAGCCATGGTGTGAGTTACTTATTATGAGTCATAATGCAGTTATTAACCTCTACAAATGCATTATTGATGGCTTTAAGTAGTGTGTTCACTTTACTTAAAGCCATCAATAATGCATTTAGAGGTTAATAACTGTATTATGACACATAATAAGTAACTTATAACATAGTTATAACAATATAAATCAAATCAGTTATTTGAAATAGAACTAAATCTGCATGATTAATTAAGTCGTAACTATAATATAATAACATTATAGCAATGCAGGCTGCACCTTTATCATGGAAGTATAGACTGAGTTATTAAAGGAATGTTCCATTTTCTTAAAGGAAAAATTCAAATAGTTTGCTCACCACCATGTCGTCCAGGATGTTGATGTCTTTCTTTGTTCGGTCGAGAGGAAATTATGTTTTTTGAGGAAAACATTGCAGGATTTTTCTCATCTTAATTGACTTTAATAGACACCAACAATTAACAATTAACTCAACACGTAACAGTTTTTTTCAACGGAGTATCAAAGGACCACAAACAATCCCGAACGAGGCACAAGGGTCTTATAGCAAATCGATTGTCATTTTTGACAAGAAAAATAACAAATATAGACTTTTAAAGCACAACTTCTCTTCATGTAGATCCGGTCGTAATGCACCAGGTGACCCCACGCAATACGTCATGACGTCAAGAGGTCACAGAAGACGAACGCGAAACTCCGCCCCAGTGTTTACAAGTGTGTTAAAAGATGACCGTTCCTACGTATGTCAACTGATACTAATTAATGTCTTTGTGTCAGTTTATTGTTTAAAATGGTCCGCAAATGTGCGTTTCATATATGTAACACGTGACCTCCCTACGTCACTACGCATTTACGTTAGGTCGCGCTGGATCGGATCTAGACGAGAAGTTGTGCTTTAAAAGTGTATATTTGTTATTTTTCTTGTCAAAAATGACAATCGTTTTGCTAGATAAGACCCTTATGCCTCATTTGGGATTGTTAATAGTTCTTTGAAACTCTGATGAAAAAAACTGTTACGTGTTGAGTTAAGTATTAAATGTTGGTGTCTATTAAAGTCCATTAAAATGAGAAAAATCTTGCAATGTTTTCCTAAAAAAACATAATTTCTTCTCGACTGAACAAAGAAAGACATCAACATTTTGGATGACATGGTGGTGAGTAAATTATCTGGATTTTTCTTTTAAGAAAATGGAATATTCCTTTAATACTTATAAATCAGTGTATAGTGGATTATGAGCATGCGCATTAAAATGCAAATGCATCACTTAGTAATAATAAAAATAATATAAATGTAACTATACTGTTCTTATAATAGGGTGTATGTGTTGTTGTGTCTTTATAAATATCTTTATAGAATAGTAATAACCGCCTATAAATAATTATAAAGGGGCTTATAATTCATAAGCACGGGCTTCATAGAAAGTTTTACCCAATTTATTTCTTTATAAATATTTTAATTAATTTACTAAAAAAATAAATTTAATGTGCCACTCCTAGCTTTATTTTTGTGTATGTGTTTGCAGGTGGGATGAAGGAGATCGCGCTGCACACTAACAGGCAGTACATGCGAGGTTTGGTAGGATGCATTTCACATGTCACTCTTGCCACGGACTACCATCTGTCTCTGGTGGATGATGCAGTTGATGGCAAGAACATCAACACATGCACAAACTAAACACCTGCAATAACTTCAAGAAATATAAATATTTGCATCATCTGTGATAACTTATCAAAACAACAGCCAAAGACTGAGAAACATCAACACCTGCATCACCTGAACATTAGGAAAATGAAGAGCTGCACCAATTTTTTTTTCATAAAAACACTAAAAAACCTCAACATCTGTACTAACACCTGCGATAATTACTTAACTCTGTACTCTATCCATCTTCAGATTTATACTGTAGATCTACTGGATTAAACGTAATGGATACAGTACTGTACTGTAAATCTGCAGTAAACTGCTTTAACTAGCACTTCTGAATCAGTAAACAAATTATGTAGGTCCTTCTGCTTCCCTCTTTAGGAAGGCAGTGTTGGAATAATTGTGTCTAATTGTTTTTTATTATTACTCGTTTTTATATCATGATTTAAATAGTTGAATTTAGAGTAGAGGCTTTTGAAGAGAAAATAAAGTTTCTATTCGAGTAGTTGTCGGTATATTTTCACAGCATCTGTAGTTGTAAATGTCATCTGTCCGTTTTAAAGACTGCTAGTGGTTAAATAACAGATTGATATGATTTCATTCTGGTTAGCATCATTGCCTCTCTTTTTCTTCTACAGTATAGCTACAAACATACATAAAGACTAGATATAGTTTTTTATAGATACAGCTGCTCTTAATGTGTGACCCTGGACCACAAACCAGTCATAAGTCACACAGGTATATTTGTAGAAATAGCCAACAGTACTATAATACTCAAAATTATCTATTTTTTATGCAAATAATCATTAGGATATTAAGTAAACATCATGTTTCATGAAGATATGTTGTAAATTTCTTATTATAAAAAAATCAAAAATGTATTTATCATTAATAATATGTGTTGCTAATGACTTCATTTGGAAAACATTAAAGACGATTTTTTGCACCCTCAGATTTCAGATTTTCAAATAGTTTTTTCTTGGCCAAATATTGTCATATCCTAATAATCCATTCATCAATGGAAATGAATAAATCTCAATTTCAACTAGTTTTGTGGTCCAGGGTCACATATATTTTTTGAGTCTTCAAAAATGCATGTCACTTAATTTTCCTGCCTTGATATCATTTTGCCATCAAAAATGTGACTTACTGACTTTATTCATGAAATAAACAATGATAGATAATTGTTAGAGGTTGTATCTCTGTGTTTATATTATTCGGGGCAGTCGTAGCCTAGTGGTTAGAAAGTTGGGCTTGTAACCTGAGAGCTGGTAGGTTGTGGCCGTGGTGCCCGTGATCAAGGCACTTTAAACTTAATTGCTCCCAGGTGCTCTAGGGATAGATGCCCACTACTCTGGTTGTGTGTATTTGCATGCACACGTGACATGCAGTAGCACCATTGACTTCCATATAAAATATAATACTATGAAAGTCAATGTGGGTGAGTTAATGATGACAGAATTTTCATTTTTGGATGAATAATCCCTTTACAAAGCATAATTTTAATTGTTTTATATAGCTGATTTTTTTTAAAACAAGATGTCAGTACTAGAGCACTTTTAGGATGACTTAAAGCGTAACTAAACCCCTGGTCAGAACTTGACTCCACCCACTGGCAATATTTGAAAAATGCAAGAAAAGTGGGCAGATCCCAACGGAGATAGAGGGGACGAACTAAGCTCGTACCAAGTGTGTGGTGAGTGTCACGATCGGTCTTAACCGGATTGTGGAAACAAAAGGAGAACCCAAACGCAAGAGATGTAAGAAAATATAACTATGAATTTATTTACAAAAATAACAGAAACACCCACGTGGGGGTAAAACAGAAGATAAACTTAAACACTGTGATGAAACACAAACTAAACACGGGAAAACAGGAACAGATCTCAAAACACACTAAGCACATGAACACTGAGATCTTCACAACCCTGAACTACGACAACGCACGCACACCACACAGAGAACACGAGGGCATTAAATAGACAGCACATCAATGGGGAACAGGTGAACATAATTAATCACTTAAGACACGAGTACATAAGGGAGTAGGGTAAAAGTGACAAGACACTGGGAACACGTGTCACACATACATGATGTGAAAACACACGTGTTCCCACATAAACACAATGCTGCCACGATCTTGCCCTCTTACATCCAACCTGGATACTACCCAAGGTCAGGCAAGACCATGACAGCCACAAAACACTGGGAACATGTGGAAGCCACACACTATATGCCTCCCCATGCTCCCACACAGAACATAGTACTGTCATGGTCTTGCCAGATACACTCAAACCTGAGTCTAGTGCAAAACTATCTGGCAAGCCCATGACAGTGAGATCGTAACAAGGGCGTGGAAAGCTTGAACCTGCCCACGTCACGAGTTATTTTTTGGACCAACATCCAATAGGAAAATTCAACTGCAGTAGCCACCGTTCAACCTGAAGAGGGCAGCACTCAGACGTTTTTACACCACATACTGTAGTATTGAAACACTTTATATCCAAATGTCAAAAAACGTACTAAAATCAATGAACTGCACTAATAAAGCATCATTATTACAGATCATTAACTAAAAAAAGTTGGTTTAGGGTTGAGTTACTCTTTAATGCGGTTCATTAAACTACAACATTTACACGGTCCAAACCAAAGATTCAAAACTCTTAAAGGTTTCCAAGCTGAAGGAGTGTTTCAAAAGCGGCCATCACTATGTATCATGTGTGTTAAGAGTGAGTTTTACATGTAGCTCTGTGTTTATGGCTCTTGACTTCTCTCGACTCACATTTATCTGTGTGACGTTGATGTTTAAGCCCATTTCAAGGATCAGCAAGTAATCAAAAGTATTCATTCCAGCTCAAAACGACAGGCCGATTCTTCTGGATCTGAAATTAGAATAATCCCAAGAACACGGAAGATTAAGACTTGACATTACATGGCCCTTATAGTAGGTTTAAAACCATGGCAAATTACACATGATCTTATTTCACTGGGGAATAGATCACCATGGGGAGATTTGAGCATCAAGGCATAAAAACTATGGATTTTTTCCATTTATAGAAAGACATTTCCTAAAAAAATATCTATCTGTCCCAATAGACCAAAAAGAATGAAAGAAAATTAAAGTAAAACTACTGAAAAAGAAGATTTCCTAAAAGTAGAAAGATCCCAGAGCTCTGTGCAGTAATGTCAATGTCTGAAAGACTGCAAACCAAAAAGATTGAAAATGTTGTTTGTAAATGTGCGCTTCATTTTTATTACTTTGTTTTGTTTTTAATTTTGTGTCAATTACGGGCTAACTGTACATTATAATCGTTGTATCATTACAATTTATTTACTATAGACATCACCTTCATCTTTCTGCTTTTGTCTGTGGTAGGGGTTAAAATCCTATTTTTAAGCTAACATTCATGATTATTATACTGTATGATGTGATACTATTAGTTCCCATCCATATCCATACACAGTTTAAAGGACATTTATTCATTAACTATTATGACAAGCACATATATGTCATTGTTAAATGAATGTAATGCTAAATCGACACCTATGTTGATTTGCTCTTTTGCATGCGGCTTGATCCCTGAATACCGACATTCAAACTCTTAAAAATAATGGCTGCAAAAAAATGCTAAAAGTTATTTACAACGTGATCAGAAAAAAATAGTCATCAGCTGTCAATGGGGCGGTTCCCTTTCAAAAAGTACCTAAAGAGTTCATATAACTATTTCAGAGGTACATACTGTGCTTAAATAATACGTGTTAGGACCTTTTTAAGGGTCCCGCACCAGTGACAACCCGGGACCATTTTTGGACCATTTATTTGCTTTTTTTGACAGAAACACTTAAAGGAATACTCTACTCATTTTCAATTTTAAAATATGTTATTACCTTAACTAAAAACTGTTGATACATCCCTCTATCATCTGTGTGCGTGCACGTAAGCGCTGGAGCGCGCTGCGACGCTTCGATAGCATTTAGTTTAGCCCCATTCATTCAATGGTACCATTTAGATATAATGTTAGAAGTGACCAAACACATCAACGTTTTTCCTATTTAAGACGAGTAGTTATACGAGAAAGTTTGGTGGTACAAAATAAAATGTAGCGCTTTTCTAAGCGGATTTAAAAGAGGAACTATATTTTATGGCGTAATAGCACTTTTGGGAGTACTTCGACTCGCCTGAAAAGTCCGCTCCCCTTCTCACTCTCATAATGGGAGAGGGAGGGTGTTACTGCGCCGAGTCGAAGTACTCACAAAAGTGCTATTACGCCATAAAATATAGTTCCTCTTTTAAATCCGCTTAGAAAAGCGCTACGTTTTATTTTGTACCACCAAACTTGCTCGTATAACTACTCGTCTTAAATAGGAAAAACGTTGATGTGTTTGGTCACTTCTAACTTGATCTCTAAATGGTACCATTGAATGAATGGGGCTAAGCTAAATGCTATCGAAGCGTCGCAGCGCGCTCCAGCGCTTACGTGCACCCACACAGATGATAGAGGGATGTATCAACAATTCTTAGTTAAGGTAATAACATATTTTAATATTGAAAATGAGTAGACTATTCCTTTAAGTTCCACAAAGAGCCTTTCATTCTCTGGTTCTTCAGCCCTGGATGCTGATTGGTCAATGCATCATACCAGCAGTGCCAAAGTACAGCTAGGAATTGCTATAAAGTAACATCAAGAAATAGTTTTGCTGGATTTTCATATACCATTAAAGAGTAAGAAGATGAAGAAGATGAAATGATTTCATGATCAAATCTACTGTCCTTTTGTGAGGACTGTTGTCATATTGTCAGCTGAATTAATGCTATTATTGTCAGTGAGGTTTTAGCGAGGATGTGGGATTATGAAGAGCGAGCTGTAATCCCACATCTTTCAATCCCACTGTGTGCTGTTGACTGATATTGACTGATATTGTAACTGTATTTTGCAGGGAGAACCAAACCAAACTTTAAAATAAGTTACAGAAAGAAAATATGCATGTGCACCAAATGTTTCGTAAAAATGTGTTTGATTTAACAAAATGAATTTATTTTGCAGCTTCAGCAGACCTCTATGCAGATTGATTGATAGATCTTCTGGAGTCCGACCTCAGGAAACATTTTGATGTTCTCAGGAGAGCACATTTAAATCCTCATTTCCTTCTTTTTTCTATGAATTTCTTACAGATAACCTTAAACCTGATGAACGCATCACAAACCTTTGCAGTCTGTATCCTTCAGTAAGCTGTCTTCTCATTTCATCGTATTTCTTCTTTCTCACTTTTTGTTTAGTCTCTTCTCCTCTCTTTCAGCAATCATATTTTCACTAAGCGCAGTATAAAAACACTAGATTATTAGGTCTAATAGTAATATTCAAAACATGCATTTTTTTTTATTTTTAAAGTGAACAGCTTAAGAAATCCTTGTAAGAACACAGCGGGATGGGTGGGCAGATAAATGTTGAAAGGATGAAGGGGGGTCAGGCCATGTGACATGAACAAACTGCTCTGACAAGTAGGCTGCTGTATCTTCATCTGTCTGTTGTAAGAGATAGAGAAGCAGAAATGGAGAGATCATAAATTAGTTGTTATATGTTTTTTACTTCACATTAATGGAGTCCCAACAGCAGATATACAAACGGCCGGACGTTCCTGATTATGTGCATTACATCATCGCCTTCATCATCCTCATCATCGGCACTTTGGGGGTCACGGGCAACACGCTGGTTATGTTCGCCTTCTACAGGTACGAGCACTCATGTGTAGTTTTTGTTTTATTCAAAATGAGAAACACTTTTATGTACAACATTAATGTAGATATGTGTGCATACAGTATGAAGTGGTGAAATGCTGATTGCATGTTTGATATAGTTTTAGTAAGACTTCAAAAGTCTTTATTACTTATTTCAGTTTGCATCCATTACTGCTATAATAAAAGCAGGCTTGTTTTATTTTGGTGAACAGCACATTATTTAAAGGCATTTATTTGCATTTGAGTTTTAAAAACATTTTAAAGAGAAAAGTAAAAAAAGAGTTTTGCTGCTCATCGAGAGCTTTACTCTGCTTATCTGTTGTATAAATCCTCTCTTTCATGATATTGACTTTAATTGTTTTACTGAATTAGGTCACTACACATTGGTCGTTAAAAGCATCTACTTTATTTTGTAACTATCCCTCATTTGCTGGGATTTATTTTCTGCACACAAAACACCCTGCAGGTCACCGGACAGCCCTAATCCGCATTTTCCATAATGATTTTTCCTTTGGATTCAAAAGAGTCCATTGCTTCTGGCAATAGTGTTACTGGGAATAATGTGTGGATGACGAGGTTAATGTATTGCCATAAATGGATGAAATTATTACAATCATGAGGTTCTGTGAATTGTTTTTCTCGTCCTGGAATGCTGGGAATTTCTCTAACTGCAATATCACTGCAGTGTTTGTTTTACTCTCATTTTTCTCTTTATTTCTCATTTATAAAATGATTTCATGCATTTACTTACCAACAACTTTGCAAATGGATAAACGTTGCAGTTTGAACACAATACAGCATAAATTATAAGTACAATATTCCATACGGCACTTGTAGGCTACTTTAAAGTCATTAAAACGAATTGTTTCTAAACACATAAATGTATTGCTGAAACACGTTATAAAGGCTAGGAACTATGTAGAAATGAATTGTGGAACAGTTTTTTCACATTTCTGAGTTCAGAATTATTTGGGCGGGGCTAAAACGGTGGCTCGATGATGCACTGGAGCCACCGTGCATGGCCCCGCCCCTAATACAATCGCTACGTGAGCATCCATTCAGGTTGTAGCGTTATTTGAAAAGTTTAAGCAGACAGAGTGGGTGTGGTTTCAGCGCCAACAGCGGACACGCCCCCAGTGTTTGAGAGTAGAGAATCCTGCCTGTTTTTTCAAGTTTTTGATTTTTATTTTATTGACTTTTTATCATTTAATAATAATTTTTCTGTGGTGTGACACATTTAATTAGCCTGACGTTGTCATACTCAATTCTAGTCAGAATTTGAGTCTGATACCGCTCCATTGAGCTATAATTATGAGGCGTGTCTCAACCGAAAAATGCCTCTGCACTCAATTGGATAGACCTATGACCAATCAGAGCAATGGAGTGTGTGACGTATGTTGAAATGACGTCTTTGCAGCTTGACCGAACTGCGAACTGCTAGTTATTTCGCTACAATGACACACAAGTCTTGAGTTAGCGAACGTACATCAACACCTACTATGTTTACAACATTTCATTTATATCACATTAAGTCATACAGTAAGACTATCTCTTACCATTTGTACATTAGATGAACTTCATCCACGACGATACCCATTAGGTTTGCTTGAAAAATATCTGAGCCTAGCATGTCCCTCCACGATTCCGGGCTTCTGAAAAGAAGCTGGCAACGACCGCTAATTATATCCATCTCATCGTGCACACCGAGTTGCATCGCCATGATACCCATTTCAGTTGCTTCTTTAACTTGATCCTTCATAAGTGCGACAACTTTTGCCGAATCCCGTAGTAGGAAGGACGGAAAACATCAACAAATGCTTTGCTCGCGTTTCTCTGTTCTTCTTTTAAAATCAATGCTCTGTCGATATCTTTTAGAACAGACTCAATGTCAGAATCCACACATCTGATTTCTACCACGGCAGCCATTTCGTTGTAAACAGATTCAACACACGCGCTCTTTGGTGGCGTGGTTGATTTACGTTACTTATCATCTGTCCATCATCGTATAAAGCCTGCCCTGACAATTTGATTGGTCGACCAGCTTTGGGTCGAGCATAGTAGCTCCTCAACGGTGAATCCCCAGACCGATCTTCCCGTTTTAGTGGTGGGCGATACTGCAAAATTTGGTAGGCTATCGATCCGATACCAAATACATATAGGGTCAGTATTGCCGATTCCGATACCAATCCGATACTTTTTACTTAAAAAAATACGTCTGTGTAGGGGAGAGCAGTATGTCATTATTTCTGAGGTGAATGAATGATAAATTCTTTAGGCTTTTTTTATTAAAGTAATGAAGTCCACAAAATTATTAGTTATAAGGAACTGTAGAATTTATTTGTTACAACCTTTTTAAAAAAAATAAAGAATAACAAAAATCTCTCCCTTTTATCTGGTTTTACAAGCAAATGAAATAAAGTGCACACAATTATTACTTTTTACACGTATCAAGTTACAGTATTATTATTTAGAGCCGTAAAATAGCTGCACACAACGCTTCTCTTCCTCTCGGCCATCCTGATCTCTCACTCAGTTCGCTGCTCCTCGGCGCGTTGTGTCAGTGAGTCACGCGACGACACAACAACGAATCACAGCAGAGCAGCAGGAGGAGAAGGAGTAGCAAAGTGGGCCAGGATGTGAGCGTTTGCTCAGTATTGTAGAGGTAGAAGACACGAGCAAAGTATAATGAAGGAGAAATATTTAAATTGAAGTATCGATTCAATTACAATTGTATCGATCTGATACCAATACCAGTGTTGGCATCGATACTATCGATATTTAGATCGATCCGCCCACCCCTATCCCGTTTCTCAAAATGTTGTGGGCGGGGCTAAGATCGGCTGGCAGCCAGGCTAACATTTAATATCAGACTTTACACAGATTTTAATGAATTGAACAGTTAGACAATAAGGCTTGATTTTCTGTACAGGTGAATGATGCATATCATAATGGGATATAAATGTGTTTTTATTGCAGTAATAAAAAGTTGCGGAGCCTGCCAAATTATTTTATAATGAACCTGGCGCTCAGTGATTTCCTGATGGCTATAACACAATCTCCAGTGTTCTTCATCAACAGCCTTTATAAGGAGTGGATATTTGGAGAATTGGGTAACTTGAATATTTTATGTCTTCTGTATCGTCCAGTAAAAGTTGCACTGTATATGTTATATGCTCCTTTATAGCTCAGTTGCTTTAGCAGCATAAATGGTCATGGGTTTGAACCCAGGGAACATGCATACTGATAAAAATGCTTTTACCTGTTGCTTTGAATATATCAATGCTTCCCTAGTTGTATTGAGAAAACATCAACACGTCGTTTTGTCTTTGTGTCTGTAGGATGTAAAATATATGCATTTTGTGGTGCTCTGTTTGGTATCACCTCCATGATAAACCTGTTGGCCATCTCTATTGATCGCTATCTGGTCATCACCAAACCACTGCAAACAATCCAGAGGAACTCCAAACGCAGAATCTCGCTGGCCATCATTTCTATCTGGCTCTACTCGCTGGCCTGGAGTCTCGCACCTCTGATTGGCTGGAGTAAGAATAGATAACAACCTGTGATACAATAATGAATGATTAAAACTATAGGCTACATGAACAGCAGTTTGTACTTGTGCATGATTTGGGGTTTAACTATAAACCCAATTGCGCTTTACTCTTGCAAAAGGTTTTTTTAAGGTTTGCTTAAAGCATGGATGCCGTTTTAGATAATAAATACATTTCAACTGGAAAAAGGCTGACACAGATGCTTTAGTGTCTTTCTTGCCTTAAACACTTTAGTTTATATAACAGAAATCAGCGAAAATGTACAAAGCAATACTGTTAACATGTACACCAGATGCATGTACAATTATTATTTTTAAGTTTTTTTTTACCTTGCTGTTTTATGTTTATTGAAATATAGCACACCGTGAATTGAATTTGGAATAACTTAAAGGAACAGTATGTAAGACATTTCTACCAATGAATCATAAAATGTCCCTGATATGTCACTAGACATTAAGAAATCATTTTCATTTCAAATACTTATATCACTGACAACAGTGGTCTGGCCAGGATTTTGTCATTTAAAAAGTGGAGTTGCAGCCCTCAACTGATGTTTATGGTGTCATGTTGTGTATTGGCCATTAGCTGTGTGATTGCAGTACCAGTTATAACCACAAGTTTTGTGATTGCAATACCAGTTTTGGCCACAATCCTACATACTGTTCCTTTAGTTGCCCTAAAGTTGAGTCAACTTGAAAATGCCTTGAATTTGAATTCATTTACGTAAATGCTCCTCTAGGTTCCTACATTCCTGAAGGTCTGATGACATCATGCACATGGAATTATGTGTCTCCCTCTCCAGCCAACAGAAGTTACACCATGATGCTGTGCTGTTTTGTCTTCTTCATACCCTTGGCTATTATCCTCTATTGTTACCTGTTCATGTTTCTCTCCGTCCGAAAAGTCGGCAGGTTTGTGGGTCATGCAACACAATTGGTCTTTGGGTGCTGAAGGAACAGGGATCATGATGGTGTTTTATGTGTTGTGTGTTAAGGGATCTGGATAGGTTGTCTCAGAAGTCTGGCTTTGGGAAGCAACAATCCATGAGGAGTGAGTGGAAACTGGCTAAAATAGCCGCTGTGGTGATAGTGGTGTATGTTCTGTCCTGGGCGCCATACGCGTGCGTCACCCTCGTAGCCTGGGCGGGGTGAGTGCTCGGTACAGTCTATTCCTACATAACAGCATGCGCACACACATACACCTGTATATATTTGTGTATCCTATATGACTGCCATACTGCCATAGCAACGCCCTAACAACCACTTAGAACACTGTGACATCCACACTGCATAGCAACGCCATAACAACCACTAAGAAGACTGCAACATCCACACTGCATAGCAACACCCTAACAACCACTCAGAACACCCTGACATCCATACTGCATAGCAACGCCCTAACAGCCACTCAGAACAAGGCAACATCCATACTGCATAGCAACGCCCTAACAGCCACTCAGAACACCGCGGCATCCATACTGCAAAGCAAAAGCCTAACAACCACTCAGAACACCACAAAATCCATACTGCATAGCAACGCCCTAACAGCCACTAAGAACACCACAAAATTCATACTGCATAGCAACGCCCTAACAACCACTCAAAACACCATAAAATCCATACTGCATAGCAACACCCTAACAACCACTCAGAACACCGCAACATCCATACTGCATAGCAACGCCCTAACAACCACTCAAAACACCACAAAATCCATACTGCATAGCAACGCCCTAACAACCACTAAGAACACCACAAAACCCATACTGCATAGCAACGCCCTAACAGCCACTAAGAACACCACAAAATCCATACTGCATAGCAACGCACTAACAACCACCCAAAATACCACAAAATCTATACTGCATAGCAACACCCTAACAGCCACTCAGAACACCACGACATCCATACTACAAAGCAAAAGCCTAACAACCACTCAGAACACTGCAACATCCATACTGCATAAAGCCCTAACAACCAATAAGAACACCACAAAATCCATACTGCATAGCAACGCACTAACAACCACTCAAAACACCACAAAATCCATACTGCATAGCAACGCCCTAACAACCACTAAGAACACCACAAAATCCATACTGCATAGCAACGCCCTAACAGCCACTAAGAACACCACAAAATCCATACTGCATAGCAACGCACTAACAACCACTCAAAACACCACAAAATCCATACTGCATAGCAACACCCTAACAGCCACTCAGAACACCACGACATCCATACTACAAAGCAAAAGCCTAACAACCACTTAGAACACTGCAACATCCATACTGCATAGCAACGCCCTAACAACCAATAAGAACACCACAAAATCCATACTGCATAGCAACGCCCTAACAGCCACTAAGAACACCACAAAATCCATACTGCATAGCAACGCACTAACAACCACTCAAAACACCACAAAATCCATACTGCATAGCAACGCCCTAACAACCACTAAGAACACCACAAAATCCATACTGCATAGCAACACCCTAACAACCACTCAGAACACCGCAACATCCATACTGCATAGCAACGCCCTAACAACCACTCAAAACACCACAAAATCCATACTGCATAGCAACGCCCTAACAACCACTAAGAACACCACAAAACCCATACTGCATAGCAACGCCCTAACAGCCACTAAGAACACCACAAAATCCATACTGCATAGCAACGCACTAACAACCACCCAAAATACCACAAAATCTATACTGCATAGCAACACCCTAACAGCCACTCAGAACACCACGACATCCATACTACAAAGCAAAAGCCTAACAACCACTCAGAACACTGCAACATCCATACTGCATAAAGCCCTAACAACCAATAAGAACACCACAAAATCCATACTGCATAGCAACGCACTAACAACCACTCAAAACACCACAAAATCCATACTGCATAGCAACGCCCTAACAACCACTAAGAACACCACAAAATCCATACTGCATAGCAACGCCCTAACAGCCACTAAGAACACCACAAAATCCATACTGCATAGCAACGCACTAACAACCACTCAAAACACCACAAAATCCATACTGCATAGCAACACCCTAACAGCCACTCAGAACACCACGACATCCATACTACAAAGCAAAAGCCTAACAACCACTTAGAACACTGCAACATCCATACTGCATAGCAACGCCCTAACAACCAATAAGAACACCACAAAATCCATACTGCATAGCAACGCCCTAACAGCCACTAAGAACACCACAAAATCCATACTGCATAGCAACGCACTAACAACCACTCAAAACACCACAAAATCCATACTGCATAGCAACGCCCTAACAACCACTAAGAACACCACAAAATCCATACTGCATAGCAACGCACTAACAGCCACTAAGAACACCAACTTCAACTTCAACTTATTTATTTATAAAGCACATTTTTCTGCAACTATGTTGCCCAAAGTGCTGTACACAATTTAAATCGACGTAAAAACATTAAACCCATAACAAGTACAAGGAATAAAACATTTTAAACACATAATACATTTACAAACTACCCAATAAAAACCAGCAATCACTCCTCTTCAAAGGCCAAACTAAAAAAATTGGTTTTTAGCTGGGATTTAAAGACCGCTAACAATGGTGCCTGATGGATGTAGATCGACAGACTATTCCACATTTTGGGGGCTATAACGGAGAATGCCCGATCCCCTTTTGCCTTCTTTTTGGATTTTGGAACAGTCAACATCAACTGGTTTGCAGATCTTAAAGGCCTTGCTTGTGTGTACAACTCTAAGAGGTTAGAAATATATTTAGGGGACATACCGTGTAGTGCTTTAAAAACCATGGTTAAAATTTTAAACTCAATTCGAAACTTAACTGGTAGCCAGTGTAGTGACGATAAAACCGGTGTGATGTGCTCTCTCCATACTGCATAGCAACGCACTAACAACCACTAAGAACACCACAAAATCCATACTGCATAGCAACGCCCTAACAGCCACTAAGAACACCACAATATCCATACTGCATAGCAACACCCTAACAACCACTCAGAACATCGCAACATCCATACTTCATAGCAATGGCCTAACAGGCCACTCAGAACACCACGACATCCCTACTACAAAGCAATAGCCTAACAACCACTCAGAACACCGCAACATCCATACTGCATAGCAACGCCCTAACAACCACTAAGAACACCACAAAATCCATACTGCATAGCAACGCCCTAACAACCACTAAAACACATGCAAAATCCATACTGCATACACAGCAAAATCACCAGTGTTAAATTTTCAGGGATGGTGTTAAATACACAGTGTTGATGCTGTTTTAACACTATCTGGTAATAAAATAACACTGCCATTGCTAGGCCAGTGTTATATCCACGACAGTGTCAGTGTAAAACAACCCTTACAAAAAAAATCCTGCAGGAATCCTGCAGGAAAAATCCTGCAGGACCTACACACCACATACCTGCACATTCCTACAGGATCCCACAGGATTTTCGTGATCATTTTCCTGCGGGATCCTACAGGACTCTTACTGGTTTCCTACAGGACTTCTGCTACAGGACTTCTGTGTGTTTCCTACAGGAATCCTGCTGGTTTCCTACAGGACTCCTGCAGGTTCCTACATAAATCCTGCTGGTTTCCTACAAGACTCCTGCTGGTTTCCTACAGGAATCCTGCAGGTTCCTACAGAAATTCTCCTGGTTTCCTACAAGACTCCTGCTGGTTTCCTACAGGAATCCTGCAGGTTCCTACAGAAATTCTCCTGGTTTCCTACAGAAATCCTGCTGGTTTCCTACAGGAAGCCTGCAGGTTTCCTACTGGACTCCTGCTGGTTTCCTACAGGAATCCTGCAGGTTCCTACAGAAATTCTCCTGGTTTCCTACAAGACTCCTGCTGGTTTCCTACAGGAATCCTGCAGGTTCCTACAGAAATTCTCCTGGTTTCCTACAGAAATCCTGCTGGTTTCCTACAGGAAGCCTGCAGGTTTCCTACTGGACTCCTGCTGGTTTCCTACAGGAATCCTGCAGGTTCCTACAGAAATTCTCCTGGTTTCCTACAAGACTCCTGCTGGTTTCCTACAGGAATCCTGCAGGTTCCTACAGAAATTCTCCTGGTTTCCTACAGGAAGCCTGCAGGTTTCCTACTGGACTCCTGCTGGTTTCCTACAGGAAGCCTGCAGGTTTCCTACAGAGGTCCTGCTGGTTTCCTGCGGGGTTCCTGCTGGTTTCCTGCGGGAGGCCTGTGGGTTCCTACAGGGGTCCTGCTGGTTTCCTGCAGGACTCCTGCTGGTTTCCTGCAGGACTCCTGCTGGTTTCCTGTGGAGATCCTGCTGGTTTCCTACAAGATTCCTGCTGGTTTCCTACAGGAAGCCTGTAGGTTCCTACAGGAAGCCTGCAGGTTTCCTACAGGACTCCTGCTGGTTTCCTACTGGACTCCTGCTGATTTCCTGCAGGAATCCTGCATGACGTATGTAGGAATTATAAAGGAAACCTGCGGGAATCCTGTAGAAGACTTACAGGAAACCTACCCACTAATGTTAAATTCCTACAGGACTTCTGCAGCAATCCTAAAAGAATCCAGTCGAACAAAACACTTCTTAAAGTCAAGGATATGCGCCTCATATTTAATAAGCACATCAGAAAAGAATTGAGAAACAACTTCATAAAATGTAACTGATTAGTATTTATTAACACACAAGGGTCTGGAAAATAACAAAATATAAAGATGAACATTCTGAGCAGAACTTGTAACCATCACAGCAAAAACAACACTGCACTCTAGAAAGAAATAAAGAGACATTATAGCTATAATATAGGTACACAGCATAAAATTACATGTTAAAGTGAATGCCCTCACTTATGAGCTTCACCTCTCAGTATTGCATTGTAACACAGTCCCTTTTTTGTTGCCTAAGAAAGTGAAAGATAAATAGACCTATGATACATGTACAGACACATTTATGCTTTTATACAGTTGTTATGAAACAAAATGTGTAATTAATAATGCTTGAAAAGGAAACAATCTATTCAGAATGTGAAACCTGTTTACGAGTTTGTGTTCATCGTTCATTTTTTCTCGTAAAGAAGCCCTAAGAAACTTCCGTGGAGTTTCTGGAAATTTCTTCTGAACAGTGTCTGAAAGAGAAATTACAGCAACAACTTCAGTGTGAGAATAAAATAGTAATATTCAGAGACATTTGAAGAGCTTATATTTAAAAGCCGCTAAACGCCACTTCCATCAAAAATGTAATAAAATAACGAGATATAATGAGATAATGATATTGACAGAATCCATTAAGAGTTTGTTGTTAGAGCAAACATACAAATATACACTGAAAAAAATGATTCATTGAATTTAATCAATTTTTTAAGGTAAGTGGTTGCAATCAATTTATTTAAGCTACACTTAAACAAAAAAGATTAGTAAAGTAAAACAAAATATAAAACTTTTGTTTAAATGTAGCTTAAATAAATTGATTGCAACATACTTAAAAAATTTATTAAATTCAATGAATCATTTTTTTCAGTGTATAAAAAACAATGTAAAACAAAAAAGATAAAAAAACATTTTTATACCTAAAACAAGCTCGACTTTTACTAGGTCTAATGGAGGCTTGGCTTGTGAATCTTTATTGGCATTTCCAATTTTTCCAGATAGGCTGTGTGTAGCCAGTGTGCCTCTTCCAAAAACAGCCACAGCTAAATCTTTAACCATGGCTGACCATGATGTGCCTCCTCTTCCACATGCTTGGAACGTCTCTTTCATGATGTTTAATTTTTTGTGGATTTCGACCTGTACAAAAAACACATTTATTATAATATAGCAGGTAAAATTAGTAAAGCATGTTTTAAGGTAGAATTGCATAAATTTCTTGAAATCTGCATTTTATACGTATAATGTACTTATTTTTCAGTATAAATTTATGCTTTACATAATCACAAAATTCAAAGTGTTTTGAAAAGGATATTTAAAAATAAATTTCTCACATGTTCCTGTTCAGAAGATCTGAGATCGGAATTGGTTGGTTGAAGGGCAGTACAAGCCGCAACTGTTATGTTGCTGGTTGGTGCAGCGTGCTTGTTTACACTGCTTTTAGGTAGCACCTCTTCAAATCTGTTAATAATCTCTAATGTTGAATAAATAGAATCGAATGTTCAAAAAAACTCTGTAATACATATCTTAAAAGCAAAGAAAAAAAATGTTAACATGTGTATATATAGCCTACCTTTTTGTAGTTTAAAGTTCAGGGCCTTTAGCTCCTGATTCTCTGTTCTGAGGACCTTGATCTCCCTTCTCATATCATTTATTGTGTTGTTTTCATTGTTTTTTTCCTGTATTTTATTAAACAACAGTGTGTCTTTTTGTGATTTTCCCACCTAAGTAAGAGACAAAACATAAAGTTTGATAACATCAGTAGCATGCAATTGGCAAACAAATATAATGATAAATGGATATTATCCGGAAGTTAAAATTTACTTTTTTAGGTCTCTTTTCTGGACTTGATGTTGGACTATTTTCTGGACTAAATATTTGCTTCCTTTTAACAGCTCTCTTTTCAGGCAGCTTGCACTCCTCTTTCTGCTTCCTCTCTAACTCTATCTGATGTAAACATTTCAGTAGCTTGTCCTTATTTTCTGTACAGGAGAAGGTTTGTTATTTCAAATGAATAGTTTAGATTCAGGTTACATAGCTTTTGTACATGTACAGTTTATAGGAGCATAAAAAGAATTTAAATCTAAATGTGTATATACTTGTTTACTTGTCTAACCCTAATTGACAAATTTCCTATATATTTTAAATAGCTATCTTCTTTTGATTAAAAGCATTTGCTAAATAAAAAATACATTTACCACTCAGCTTGAGAACAATTGCTGGAGAGCTTTCATCTTCATATTTAACATCAACGACATCCCCCTCATGAACTACACCGCTTTGAAGAATGTCTTTTCGCTTGACAATGTCAAGAGATGCTTCCAGTTCTTTCCATTCAATTAATGCCCACATGTTGCCTAGGCAGTAAACAATATAAAGATAACATGTATTCTGAGAGAGAAAGAGAAAGAGAGAGAGAGAGAGAGAGAGAGAGAGAGACAGAGAGAGACAGAGAGAGAGAGAGAGATTGGAGGATTTCTTTTTTTGGCAAAAATAACACAAACCAACTTCAGTGGGGTTTTAAGCTGTTAATATAATAACCTATGTTAGTAAACACGGTATATATAATATCTTTGCTATTTATAGAAAGTCTTACAAAATTTTCATCTACATTCTTCAACAGTGTTTTTGTTTTTGCATTAAAGTATTTTAATTGATGAAAATGTAAGTTCAACTCACCTAAATCACCGAAAGATGGCGCAGTTACGACAATCGTCTTGGTCTGGAAAACACAGCGCGTGACCTTTTCTCGAGTGTTTGCGCAAGCAACAAAATAACGGAAATTTAAGATAAACAAAGTAACCAGGCAACAACATAACAGACCCGTTTCACTGTAAGTATAACATTTATTTTATTAATTTTAATAATATTATAAAATGTATATTATACAGTTTATTTTCTTTATTTACAATATTATATACTACTTTTAAAACGTTTAGGGTCACTTAGATTAAGTTACTTATTCATATTTTTACACATTTAGAAAATGTAATCATGGTAAAAAGTAAACAATAATGTCTAAACTAGAAAAGTATTCAAAAAAAATGGAAAAATATACACTTAACATTTTATATAACTTGCTAAATTATATTTTTGTCTACAAAACTACTTTCAAACATTTAAGCAAACATATTTTGCAAAGTTTTCAAGATCATGAGAAACATTTTAGTCACGTGACCCTAAATCTAGGCTATATCTTAACATTGTTAGTTTTTAATATGCAGCAATAATCAGAGGTTAATTTTGCAGGAAGTAAAGACAATGGAGTACAAGTTGTACCTACAACACAAGAGAATAATTCCAACAGCTACCAAAAGAAGATGGAGTGATAGTCAAAAAGGTACTGCTAAACATTGTATTGGAAATATGATTGTCTTTTAAGTATTTAATGTGGAGCTTAAGTTTTTTTCTGTTGCTTTAAGGTTTTAGGAAACATTACAAAACATGGTTACAAGATCCAATGCATCAAGTAAGTACAAACCTTGCATATGATAAAAGCTTAAATGCAAATTATGTCTCATACTATTGTAATGTGCTTCCTTTGTACACTAACACATGTCATAATTATAAGTATCACCATAAATTATCTTTCAATTTAAGCACCAAAATAAGCTATCTATATATGTTAGCTTGGGCTATCTATTGACTACATGTTTCTGATTGCCAGGATGCCACATCTAATTGTGAAGAGGAAAGCAGTTCCCACTGTAACAAGCCACCACATCATTCCACAGTAGGTTGCTACTAATTCAGCTGTTCCTATTACTGTAATGTATTCTGTCTTTTAACCGTACTTGTTCATTGCCCTATTTGCCAGGATGACACATCTGAAAGTGAAGAAGAGAACAGTTCCCAATGTAACAAGCCACCACATCATTTCACAGTAGGTTGCTACTAATTCAGCTGTTCCTTTTACTGTAATGTATTCTGTCTGTTAACCGTACTTGTTCATTGCCCTATTTGCCAGGATGACACATCTGAAAGTGAAGAAGAGGAGTGGGACGAACTCAACACAACACTACATCATAACATGGTAAAAAACACATTTTCTTTAAGAAATTAAAATAAAATTGCATTTATCAATGCTTGTAGTTTGTGTACAGAGTAACTATTTGTTCATTTGTGATAGCAAGGAGAATCTGACAATGAGAATGAACAAAACTGGCATATGACACCCCCTAAGGACCCCACAGTAAGTACATCTGAAATGTCAACATCTGTATATACAGTACTTACATTTATCTTTTGTTTGCTCACTTCTTTAACTATTATATTTTTATCATGTCTCTCGATCCTTAAGCAAACTTTAACTCTTCTTTTCAACTGTGTAATAGTGTAGTAAGTGTGTGGTGTAGATTTAACAGAACAAAAGAAGAATATTTATTTATTTCAGATGGATGTTGAAGGACATGGCAACATGGACAATAATGCTGATGAGAACCCAAGAGCTGTGAAAGACAAAATATATCCCACCGCTAGGATTACTAAAGAAGAATCCCAGTTGTCAATTTTATCCTATGCTCTTAGGCATACCACAACAAAATCTGCTCTTGGTGATTTATTAGATCTAATTAATTTACATTGTCCAGAAGGAACCAATGGAGCACCAAATAGTCTATACATGTTCATGAAAGAATTTGATTGTAACTCATTTGAAATTGTGTACATCTGCCCCACATGTCATCATTACTTTGGTAATGAAATCCCAGCAAATTGTGCTTCATGTGGTTCTGAACCTGGGGATAAGAACTCTCTTATTGAATCTGGTGACATGTTCATGAAATTATCAATCAGAAAGCAACTTGAAGAAAAAATATTGGATTCTGAATTTAAAACAGCCCTGGATTACAAATGGACCAGAGTTAAAAGCAGTCCAGACAGTGTCCAAGATATATTTGATGGTGCAATGTATAAATCGGTAGATCTTCTGAATGATCCAGGTCAATTTAACCTTTCACTCACATGGAATGTTGATGGTGTCCCTATTTTTAAATCATCGCCTTTTCACATTTGGCCAATTCAAGTTGTAATTAATGAACTTCCTCCTGATATGAGAAATAAGCATGTGCTCCTGGCAGGTTTGTGGTTTGGTGCTTCTAAGCCTGAAATGAATTATTTTCTTCAGGCCTTTGTTGATGAGTGCATTCAGTTAGAGCAAGAAGGTCTGTTAGTACAGCACAGAGGACAAAGTACACAAATGCGTGTGTTCAATCTTGTCTGTGTGTGTGATTCTGTTGCTCGCTGCTCTGTGCAAAACACAAAGCAATTTAATGGGGAATATGGATGCAACTGGTGTTATAAGAAGGGAGAAATAGTTGCCAAAGGAAATGGTTTTACTAGGGTGTATGCTTCACAACAAAGAGATGCAAGACCACGTACCCACAGTCAGCATTTTGATGATGTTAAAAGAGCAGTTGAAACTGGCACATGTGTTAATGGGGTCAAAGGGCCATCCCCTTTAATGTTCTTAATGTATTTTAATATGATTCTGGGATTTTCTTTTGATTACATGCATGGGATTTTACTCGGTGTTAGTAGGCAATTCACGACTCTATGGTTTGATTCAATGTACCATGGAGAGAGATGGTATTTGGGAAGATTAGTTACGACCATTGACCAACGCCTTTTTAAAATCAAACCACCAGTTAATATTACAAGACCTCCACGCTCTGTTAGGTTGCGCAAATTCTGGAAGGCTTCAGAATATAGGAATTTCCTTTTATTTTATAGTATTCCATGCCTGATTGGCATCTTACCATCTGACTATCTGGAGCACCTACTACTTCTTGTCCAAGCAACTTACTGTCTATTAAAAGATGACATGTCCTCTCATGACATTGATGTAGCTGAACACCTATTAAAAACGTTTGTGAGCCGCTTTGAAAGATTGTATGGCAAATGTCATGTCAGTTTTAATGTGCACATTTTGGAGCATGCTGCACAGTCGGTACGAAACTGGGGTCCACTATGGTGCCAAAGTGCATTTATTTTTGAAAGTCACAATGGTACCTTGCAAAAGCTCTTTCATGGCACCCAGGCTGTTCCAGAACAAATAGTTAATAGCTTTTCCCTTTTTCAAAGTGTTCCAAGACTATTTTCTACTGTTTACAATGGCAGTGTTAAAAAAACAAGCACATACTTTGTTGAGCGTATGCTACGTGGGTACAAACTTGCCACAAACTGTGTTAAAAAAAACAAACACAATATTTCAGGGCTCACCTATACTAAGAGCACCAACACCAAGGGAGGCGTTTCTGTTACGAGAGCAAAACATTCATGTTGACCAATGTGCATTTTTTTTAAGAGCTTTAATTAATGGAAACAGGGTTCATTCAAAAGCAAGCACAACACTGTAAATAAGAGTTAACCACGCAGTTTTAACAGAACAAGGCACAATGTCACTGTTCAGATCATTTGTTGATGTGGGTCTTGACACAGGCTATGCCTTTATTGATCCAATTAGTACAACCAGGTTTAACATGGTTAAAGACAGACAAACAGGAACTATTTTGTCAGGGATAGTTACGGAAAATTATATCTCAAGTGATGTCAAATTAATCAAGTGCAATGAGATTAGAACAACTTGTGTTTACTTAAAAAATGTGGGATGTGTACATAATTTACTTTGCATTCAACCCAACAAATGGGAAGTTGACTGATTTGTAGTCCAGAATTACCCTATCCTAAAGTCATTTTTGTCACATATTTACAATTTCAAACAAATAGCTTGAGCATTCTTGAACTTTTGCAGTTAATACATATGTACATAGGATACATATTGTTAATATATGTATGTGTATGCATCTGTGTGTTTGTTTGTTTGTTTGTGTGTGTGTATATATATATACATATGATATGAAATAAGGATGTATTACTGATTTTCTCAAGGTCTAAGGCAGTCTGTGGACTGGACCTGGCTGAATTATAATTCTTATTCATTTTGTTTTTATTTGTTTGTCTATTCCCTTTTGTTTTATTTGGAAAATGTATTTGGCCAGTTTAATTAATAAGCTCTGATTTTAATAAGTTTTTTTATGTTAAATCACACTGCTAAATAAAATTACTTTGTGGACTGTTTACATCTATGTATATTTTTTTCATATCCCATGCAAAGTTATAGCAATATAACATGTACATTTGTCCTGCAGGTTTGTCTTACATGACTTTTAAATTATTAGTAATGAAGTCTATCACTTGATAAACTCTTTTGAGTCCATCAGAAATGTAACATATAGCAACACCTTACATAAAATCTTTATTTTAAATCCGGCAGGAATCATTTCTGTAGTGTTGAACAGTCCTAAAGGATTCCTGTAGGTAAATAATGAACAACCTGCAGGAATTCTTCATTCCTGGATGACATTGCACAATCCTAGGACAAGTGTGTGAACAGACCTACAGGACTTCTACAGTATAGGTAATAAATCCTGCAGGAATCCTACATTCCTGTAGGATACACAGTCCTGCAGGAATAACCCTGTCCTGTAGGATTTTTATTCTATCACACAGGAATCCTGCACATAACTACAGTCCTTCATAATTCCTGCAGGACATTTAACAGTCCTACAGACATGTCTGCAGACATACCTACAGGATTCCTGTAGGTATATGATAAAACCTGCAGGAATTCTTCATTCCTGCAGGACATTACACAGTCCTACAGGACAAGTATGTGAACAGACCTACAGGACTCCTGCAGGAATGTGCCCTGTCCTGCAGGATTTTTGTTCTGTCCTACAGGATTCCTGCACATAGGACCAAAATCCTACAGGAATCCTGCAGGATTTTTTTGTAAGGGAAGGGTGTTACCAGATTTCACACTGAGCGGTGTAAATCAAACCACGCCTCCACTTAACATTTCCTGTCAGGGATTTTACCGCCATTTTCTTTCAAAGGAGGACTGAAGAGATGAGGTAAATAAGTTTAATAATATTTACATGGTTTAGCTAAATTAAACTGTTATTTCTCTGTCTGACTCTACGCAGCCATTTGCCAAAAAACCTAAATAAGATATTTGTTCGTTATTTGGTTCAGTTTAATCAGAGCTACGTTGTGTTACGTTGTTCCCTTGTTAGTTTGGTATAAAGTTAAACTGCTAGCTAAAAGTTTTAACCAAGAAGGATAATATTAACAGGAGATATGAATGAATGTAAAAATTGAACCATGATAAAACGCGACATGCACTACAAATTGAAGGTATGAAATTAAGTTAAATGAAAACTTGTTTATTCACCATATGATGCTCGTTATGAGGTAATCATATAGGCTAGATACCGTGAGTTAACGAGGTCGTTTACATGCACGTGAGTGCACGGATATCGGTTAATTATTCAAATTACTGAAAAACACGGAGAAAACCGCAACCGCATCGTTATGTGTTTTTTTTTTAGATGTATGCAAACAGGGAAAATATCGCCACATCAACAATTCATTTTACCTCAGAATATGCACAGATTGGATGCATTGTGTGTTGTAAGCTTTTCGTGGCGCTAGATGTCAGACAGATGCAAATACATACGAAAGTGTAAAACGTGTATGGCGAACATTTGTTTTTCTGTCATTATAGATGCTAGTTTGGTGAAAGTACACACTGAGTGCTTCAAATCATTCAGAAGAGATGCTGTTTTTAAGGGCAGTTTATTAAAGAAGACCTGACATGGATGACTTCCAATGAGAAACGACTGCTAATACTTATATAAATTCATTACAGAAGGTAAGTTTATATATTTATACATATAAATCATTTTATTTGACATAACTGAACAGTTAACCAATCTTTTTAGTATAGTTTTGTACATATTATGGTTATTAATCAGGCAAGAAAGTGACATGACCTGCTGCCAACTTTAATAAAAATATATTATCTTCTCATACATCGTTTTGCTATTGATATCATATTAAATAGCAATCAAATTGATTACTATTTTGAAAATGTATAATTGAAGATTCATATTGTCTTGAGTGCTGTTTTTAATATAAAAAGAATGTTGAGTTTTCAGAGTCTTTATTGTCATTTTTTTGTGATAGGACCCTACCAGACTATTTGAATACGGCATACCCATGAATTCTGGAACTGTTATTTCTTAACCCAGTTTGGAGGATAAGAGCTTACCAACTATGTGAGTACACACAGTACTTTAGTACTGTACACTGTCTCTAACATGATTATACTGAGATAATTTTGATTCAAATAACGGTTAAAACTGCATCCATTTTGGTATTTTCTTGACCCTTTTTGTCTTTGAAAATCTGCAGAAATATGCTGAGGTGATGTATTGCAAAATAGCCAACATACAACAATTAAAGGATAATTGCAGCCTATATCCTGATGAAGATATGGATGACCCTCTGTCTGGTCAATAGAAGTTTAAATATGGTAAGTGTAAATGGGTTTGCTACTTTTACGGTTTTAAAGTTTAACTGTATACTCATGGTGTTTAAATTCTGTTTTGCTAGGATGGGACAGTGATGTGGCAGCTCTTCCCTGGCTCATTCACCTCTTGCCTTCATTTGTGAAAGGAAGAAAGACTGGAGAGGGTCAATGTGCAACTGAAGCTACTGATTGTGCTGTGTAAGTTTTTTTTTGGTATTTTGTTCTAGTTGTTTATTCAGCAGTTAGTTTGCTTGCATTGTTCACCCCATGTAAATGCATACAAGTTCATAAATACACATCAAATACATTCGTCAAATACACTCTTTTAAAACACTTAGGTGATGAGCATCAATCCATGCTTTGAGGTGGATGGATCAGCACAGCCCTGCCTGCTCTGCGTTGGGAACAAAAGTTGCATTCAGATTTTTTACATCATTCTGGACCAAAAAGCCATTCCCTGCATGATGAAGACCACTGATGCAGCCTTCCACTACATCATGAGTAAAACAACTACAGAACTAAATACCAGGTTGGAACGTGTTTAAGAAAAATGAAACGTCTTTTGAATTGAAATGTCTGTTTTGTTATGGATAAATCTTTAGTATTGTGAAGGATAAGCATTTCTGCTTGCCAGTAAGGTAATTGCAGTGTATTTTAATGTTCAAGTTTTGAGTAGGGTGGCTAATTTTTTTTAACTCTTATTTGATTTATTAAAGACCTTTATAATAAGTGGTTTTTATGTCACTGCGCTGTGGTATAAGATAACTTTCATTATTCCATACTGTATTCTGTTTCTAATTGTAGCTGAGGTATTTAAATAAGCAGTGTTAAATGCAAAGTGTTGTGTGTATCAATGTAAATATTAAATGTGATTTACTTTAATAAAAAGAGGTTTTGCAATATTTCTTGTCATTTTTCTTTTATAGAAACAACCCATTAGCAACAAAAGTGGCTATTACTCAGTATTTTAACACTTAACATTGTTGAATTCACATTACACTGGTGTTGACCTTAAATTAGGAGTGTTAATTTTTAACACTGTATTTCTGTGCCAACACCAGTGTAGTGTGGAAACAACAATGAATAGTGTTGAACAAAGTGTAAAATTTAACAATATTGAGTGTTAAATTAACATATAATGGGTGTTGTTAAATTAACACTACACTTTTGACTAAATTAACACAGTGTAGTGTGGACACATATACACACTTTGCCGGTGTTAAATTTGACACCGTGGGTGTTATTTTAACACCAGTGATTTTGCTGTGTAGCAACACCTTCAAATCACCTTCAAATCACCAACAACACCACCACAGCATTTTTTATTTTATTGGCAATTTTTTTCATGGGCACCCCTCCACACAAACACACACATATATTTTGTCCCATTTTTTGTATGAATGTTCTCAGAAGTTGTAGACGTGCTTGACACAATCGCACTTCTGACGTTAGTAAAACATAAATACTGTATATGTTTCATGTACTGTATAAACATCAGCTTTCTTGTCACATGCAGCCAGAAATGCCTTGTAAAATGATGGATTCGCATGAAAATTAGGGCCATGGAATGAAAGCTCAAACAACAGATCACTTGTGTTCACTGTACTGTTTGTTGTTATTTGTCTTTAAGGCACGACTAGCGTTTTTTATTTAAGACGAAAACTGAGAAAACAATTCTTCCATTGTATGGAAGTACAAAACTTATATTTTGAGTTTGAAATATATAAATGCAATATTGGTGGAGACCAGGGATAGTTTTTTAACCTCAGTTTTACCCCATTTTTTACTTGCATACCTTGACATTAACTATTCTAAAAATCTATTGAACTTTGTGAGACTTTAAAAACCTGCTGTTTACATTGAGAAGATATTTCACAATATAATGTAAATATATCTTAAAGGGATAGTTCACCCAAAAATGAAAATTCGTCATTATTTAATTACCCTCAAGTTGTTACAAACCATATTTCTTTGAGGAAGATATTTGTAATCGAGCAATAAACATGAGCAATATTGGTTTCCATAGCAGGAAAGAAAAATACAGTGGAAGTCAATGGTGCTCAAATACAGTTTGGTTACAAAAATGGCTCAAAATAGCTTCAGCAGAACAAATAAATTTATACAACTTAATAGTAAGTAAATGATGAAATAATTTTCATTTTTGTGTGAACTATGCCTTTACTACTATCTTTAACACAACATATTCACAGTGCAATGCAACAAAGTTTTTAAAATAAGAACTTTGACATTTACTGTTACTATTAAAGTATTACACAATATTCACTGAAATACAGCAGTAAGTCTGTATGATACTGTACAGTAAATTAGTTTTCTGGATGTGTGTTATTGTGTTCTTAATCTCAAAAAACTTTTCGAGCACTTTTTAAAGTAAATCAGTTGTATATGTCTGTCTTCACTGTCTTTGTGTGCGTGCTTGGTGTCCTAGTATGTCTGTTAAGCTGAGTTCAACTGTAGTTAGTGATTATAAAGCAGTTTAATCCTGTTATACATTCTGGTCGAGTAACCCAAACTTTTATTTGTGTACTTTGATTCATTTGTTTCTCAGGTATGCAAACCTCCTCACGCCGTACTCTAAAACTTTGCCAGCGATTATCGCCAAAGCATCCACCATCTACAACCCTTTCATATATGCTATAGTTCACAACAAATACCGGTAAATAAATCATCAGACACCCAAATAACATAATCATATTTGTGTATTAAAATGAATGAAAATGGATAGTACTTATATTTAATGTGTTGGTTTCAGTGGCAGCCGGTGACTTTTCTTCTGTGGGCACGAATTCAAAATATATGTTCGGAGTGTCATGTGTGTTGCTTGTCATGTCAAAATATGTGTTTGTTGCGTCATGTGAACCACTTGCATCATGCGTCATGTGAAATAAAGGGTTTTCGATAAAAGAGACACTCACTTCACACTAAACTCTGATTACACATGAGATTGAGTATCTGACAAACGCGAGCGTCTCTTTTATCATAAAACCCTTCGAAGCGTCTGCAGCAGACAAATATTTTCACAAGACACGTGATGCACATAAGTTTACATGACGCGCCACACACATGATGGGCTAAACACATGTTGTGACAAGCTTGCATAGTGCGCCCTCAAAAATAAGTCACCGGCCGCCACTGGTTGGTTTCTTCAATTCGTTTAATAGTTATAACTTTCATTATTAAAGATTATTATGAAATTGATTCTATGATTTAGGAGTTTTAAAGCTTTAAAAATGAATTTTTCCTAAATATTTCACTTGATACTGCTTTTTGGGTGCAACCTAGACTATCCTATGACCAACTCATAGATCAGTTTTCATCTGTGTCTTTGAAGAGCTACGTTAGCTGAGAAGGTTCCAGGTTTATCCTGTCTGTCTCGTGTTCAGAAGAACGGCGGTCTCGCCTCCTCCACTAACAGTGACACTTTAGACAGCAACTTTAGCAGACAGCCCTCCGTCTACACCAACAAACTCCACACCACCACCGACAACTCCTGTACTATGGTATTGTACAACAGACCAAGGGTGCACGTTCAATCCCAAATAGCAATGCACTCCAGGATGGATCTGCATCAGAGTCTGTTGCAATCTGGGAAGTTGCCCACATGTCCCTTAATAAATCACTGTAAAACCTAACAGTTAAATTAACTCAAACCATTTAAGTAAACCGTTTGCATTAGGCCATTTCAGTTTTGAAACACATACGTTTGGGTGCTGTATAAACTTGAGTCATGTGCAATTATGCACTAAGTAGTGTGAACTTAAATATAAGTGCATAACTGCATATGACTCAATTTGTTTAAGCTCACTGTACTCAAACGTATGTGTTTTAAAACTAATGCAACCGGTTTACTTAAATGGTTTGAGTTAACTTTTAAGTTTTACAGTGTACAGTAAATGCACTGTAAGTCGCTTTGAAAAGAGGTGTCTGTCAAATGCATACATTTTAATTCAGCCCTTGCAATATAAGTGTATTAGGTAACACTGGCTATGATAAATAATATACAGTATCAGACTGTGATACTCAGTGTTGGCAAAGATTTAGAGATTTTATAAAGTTCATTATTTCCAACTTCATCACATGACCAGCTGAATATTTCTTAAATCTCAGTAACTAACACCTTTGGGCAAAACAAATATAAAACATTTCTTTGTATACTTGCTCACACAAAAAGAGTTTGTCTTGACTTGTGGATGCCTGAGATGTTATGAATATGATGTGTGTGAGATTGCAGGTAATAGGAGAGCTGGACCTGATGGAAAAAAGGTCAAACATATCAAGAGCATCATTTATAAGCGCCGTAAACAGAGAAACATCATAAAATGTTCCTCACTACAAATGGAAAAGGTGAAGTTCAATCCATGAAATCACTAACTTGCACACTTAAACATTATTTAGAGTTCACAATGAGTTTTAAAGAAGATGTCTCAACAAACTGCTATCAAAAACTGAAATCTCAATACAATCACCAAAAAATATGAAATACACTGTAAACAATAATGTTGCGTGAAGTTAAAGGGATAGTTTATGTCATCCTCATGTTATTCTAATCCTGTATGAGTTTTTTATTTTATTTTGATGGACACAAAAAAAAATATTTTGGTGATGAACACAATTGTAACCATTGACTTACATAGTAGGAAAACTTAAAAAATATTATGGAAGTATTGTCATAAATGATAAAAAAAAATTTGTATAAATTATGGTATGCACACAGTTGATACACACTGCAAAAAATGACTTTCTTACTTAGTATTTTTGTCTTGTTTTCAGTAGAAATATCAAAAAATTCTTAAATCAAGATGTATTTTTTTGATGAGCAAAATGACCTAAGAAAATAATACTAGTTTTTAGACAAAAAATTTACAATTTAAGTGAATTTGTGCTTAAAACAAGCAAAAATATCTGCCAATGGAGTGAGAAAATTTTACTTGAATTAAGTGTTTAAGAAAAAAGAAATCTTATTTCACAATTTTGAAGAATTTTTTGCTTGTTTTAAGGACAATTTCACTTAAATTGTATATTATTTGTCTTAAAACTAGACTTATTTACTTAGGTCATTTTGCTCATCAAGAAAAAGCATCTTAATTTAAGAATTTTTAGATATTTCTACTGAAAACAAGACAAAAATACTAAGTAAGAAAGTCATTTTTTGCAGTGCAGTTGATGGAATTGAATATCATCGTATTTGTTTTTCTACTATGAAAGTCAATGGTTATATTCAGGGTGCTTACTGTCATTTATTATATCTTCTTTTTGTGTTCATCAGTAAAAGAAATTCAAACAGATTTAAAACAGCATGAGGATAAGAAAATAATGACAGAATTTTCATTTTTGGATGAACTATCCCTTTTAAACAACTTAAAAGAGATTGGATTAGGGGAAAGGGTTTTGCAAATCAATTTTTGACAATACGTTCACATAACTTATAAAAACAAGTTGAAATTGATTAACTTAATTTGTTAAAGTAACATATGTTGATTTGACAAAAATGCTGCATTTTTTTACAGTGATGCTATTCATATTTACTTTATTAACTCTGTACAACAATAATTGTATCATTTTATTTGCATTCACTTTTATCTCTTTTAGAAAAATTAGAGACAAAACTGATTCCCTAAATGAAACATATTAACCCATTAAGTCTCATAAAAGCCAATATCAGCAATACAGTCTTTCTTCGTGACTGTATAAACATTTGATCTTTGAATTATGTTTGCGCATGTGCGTGTGTGTGTGTGCGTGTGTGTGTTCTGTAGACTCCAGTACAGATGAAAGAGTCACTTAGCCTATGTGAACAAGATCTTGTCCTTGTCTCTGGTTCCCTCGTGGCACCTGCACCGACCTACACAGAGAAAAGCAGCAGTGCTGACATGATCCCTGATCTCCCGTTTGACCCTAAAAGTGGCAGCTCTTCTAAAACTCCCAAAATCCTCGAAAGTCCATCTTCTGAGAGCAGCGTGAGAAAAGATGTGGAGAAGTTTGACCTCACCACCAGGACTCAAGAAACTTCTCACACATGAACTGTCCAGCACAGTTATTGGAGACTATGGAAAAACTTCTCACATGAACTGAAAATGCTCAGCAATGTATCCACTTCAAGTTCTAAGACTGATCAGTTAACTTTGGATCCAGAAGAAAATATCAGTGCTGACATGCCAACAAACGAGTTTATGTTTTAGGTTTTCTTCATGCCATAGAACCATAGAAATGACATATGATGGAGTGGTTGAAAAGGAAATTCCTTCTTGATTTTTATACTTGGTTGCGCTAAGGAATAAGCATTGTACTCATTACATTTTGGCTTAGGTCTAAGCTTACTTCAATTTGTTCCAGACCTTTATATTTTCCCTGGAAATCTAATTGAAACCAGTTTCATTTGGATTAACCTTCATTCAAAAACACCAATGAGGTCACTGACAAAGTTTGCGGTTTAGGTTCAAATAATTGCTGAAAACACAGGGTTATAGGTTTAAAACAAATCATTGCCAGAATGTACTAATAATCATTTATTTATATATATTAATTTAATTACACCATTGTAAATTCTGCTTGTGTACAGCTTAATGCAATTTATTATAATAACATTGAAACAGACCACAAGGTGATATTGTGAGGTGAGGCTTTGTCGGTAAGGCTAAGATCCACTGGATTATATTTACTATTTTATGCAGATCCTGATATGTTTGTGTTATAATGTATGTTACGATATGATGCAGGGGTCAAAGCGAATAATTTTTTATACTGGCCCAGTCGGGCCAATGGTTCAGGTTTTCACTTGCCCTGCCAAAATTTTCACTGCCCCCCGCAAAAAAAAAGTCAGTGTCACATTTAAAAATAATAATTCAAAAGTCAAATACAATTGTATACATATACAACAGACATGTTCCAACGAAAAAAAGGCTGCCAACTTTTCTGCTTTACCTGTTAACTGACAGCAAATTGTGCAAAATATTGCATTGATTCTTTCATCGTGTTTTACCCAAGTAAATGTCTGCTTCCAAGATGCTAAATAATATACATTAATGAAAATATATTTTAGTGACTAAGGGTGAAGCACTGGCCCGATCGGGCAAGTGACAATACTTTTTACTGGCCCAAACGTCTCTCATGCTTGCCCCGGGCGGGCCACTGGGCAGTCCTTTATGTTGAGCCCTGTGGTGTTATAAATATATTTATCCTGAACCTAAAAAGCCCTAAAATAAAATAAGTCTAGTGAAGTGAAAAACGGTTTCTGATTAATAGATTTGAAAAGCCTCTGAAGTAAAAAAAAAAAAATGTACTTGAAGGGTGTATAAACATCAATTGTAATGATATTCTAGTGTGTTTTCACCAACATACTGTAAGTCCTCTGATTTGTTTATTTTGAATATTCTTACTAGAAAGTGTCACCTTTTTGTGCAAGTAGAACTTTATATTGTAATTTTTTTTACATTTTAAAAAGAAATAAAGACTTTTATTCTAAATGATAAAAGAACAAAATCCATTTAATCTAACAATATTTAAATTTATTTAGCATGACCTTATACTGTACATTAAATCCATGTATTATTTTATATTTTCTCAATGTAATGTGCAATTTGTTGACTTTAAGAAAGTAGGCCGTTTCTCAAAACGGAAGGCTGCATCCTTCCTAGGTCGCATATCTGAGTACGTCATCAAACCTGGTTTATTTATGTTAACTGAGCATTACATTCGCAAGTAATAAGCATATTTCAACAATTTACGATTAACTAAGAATAATAGTCAACTTTATAATTGTTAATGTTCTTAAAAAAGATGACGTAGGCGACCTACAAATGCGATTGCCACAGTCGTGGGCATAGACATTATATACGTAGACACCTCATGACATGCTGGAATGCATGAAGCGTCAGCGCCATATTGGATGGGTCTCCTCACTGTACGCTAGCACCAGAGTCAATGGGAGTTAACGGAAAGAAAGCCATACTATGGCCATATTTTGTGCAGCTTACGGTTGCAATAACCGGCGCAGTATTGATTCCAGATCACATGGGATTACATTTCACAGAAAGATTGAAGAATCATTTTGGTTATTTTACATTATTATTTATAATATTATGTCAATGTTCAGCAGGAACTTGTACTCTCATGATCTCTCGCTGTTTTTTCTTCACATTTGAAGGTTTCCCAGTGATACAGGCATGACGAGGCAATGGGAAGTTGCTATAAAACGGGAGGGTTTTGTTGTGACAGAGTCGTCAAAGCTCAGAAGCAAAGAGTATAGACAAGAGGGGAAACTCTGATTCGTTTTTAGCAACAGCCACTAGATGGCGCTTCAGTAGCGCGTCCGCTGGAATGAAAATTCTCACAGCCAATTCATTCTCAATTCATTCATATTAAAATTAATTTAATACCTAATTACGTAAAAATAACATAAAAATTTTGTACTAAAGTACTTTTTACTTAAGTAAAAGTAAAAAAAGTAGATTTTTAATGTACTTAAATATTAAATATAAACCAAAAACTTGAAATTATGAAATGTAGTGGAATAAAAATTATGATAATATGCTTTGGAATATAAGTTTTCCAAAGAAAAACACTGATAAAATACAGATACTTGAAAATTTACTTTTATGTAGAAAATAAAATACTTAAGTAGTGTCTGCCTCTGTCAATATGCCATAGCCTACTTAAAGAGCATAATAAGTATTTTAGCATAAAAAGCAGTATTTTTCAATCTGTGACAGCGTCCTGTATCATAACTAAATTTCTGCCGCTTATAACAACTAAAACCGTGTGAAAATCCCGTAAAAATTAGGGGAGTAATGATTTTTCCTCATTAGAAATGAAAGCAAGGGAGCGCACTGGAGACCCATCCAAGATGGCGGTCGCGCGATACGTCAGCTCCAATAGGCAGCTCAGTCTACGAGGTGTCTATAATGTCGTGAGATGCAACAGGAAGTGACGTCACACGTCTGTTTCAAAACATCGGAAGGAACAAATATTAGAAGCGTCAGGACAGAACTGACAAGCTATTTTTAATTTAATTTAAATATTGACTAGTGATAAAGCGATCTAATGGCCAGATTTGATTATTAGATAACTGCACACATATCGACGATTTTACCAATAGGCCTACAGCCTTTGTAGTAAGTAAATATGAAACCCCATATCGGTCGACCACTTTTATTTTTGTAGGTTTAATCTTGATTTAGTGTTTTATTTAATTAATCTTTTTTATTTAATTGCTCAATAGAGTTTCACGTCATACTTTATACTCCGTTTATGTAATCTGAAAGTGAAGAAGAGGAGTGGGACGAACTCAACACAACACTACATCATAACATGGTAAAAAACACATTTTCTTTAAGAAATTAAAATAAAATTGCATTTATCAATGCTTGTAGTTTGTGTACAGAGTAACTATTTGTTCATTTGTGATAGCAAGGAGAATCTGACAATGAGAATGAACAAAACTGGCATATGACACCCCCTAAGGACCCCACAGTAAGTACATCTGAAATGTCAACATCTGTATATACAGTACTTACATTTATCTTTTGTTTGCTCACTTCTTTAACTATTATATTTTTATCATGTCTCTCGATCCTTAAGCAAACTTTAACTCTTCTTTTCAACTGTGTAATAGTGTAGTAAGTGTGTGGTGTAGATTTAACAGAACAAAAGAAGAATATTTATTTATTTCAGATGGATGTTGAAGGACATGGCAACATGGACAATAATGCTGATGAGAACCCAAGAGCTGTGAAAGACAAAATATATCCCACCGCTAGGATTACTAAAGAAGAATCCCAGTTGTCAATTTTATCCTATGCTCTTAGGCATACCACAACAAAATCTGCTCTTGGTGATTTATTAGATCTAATTAATTTACATTGTCCAGAAGGAACCAATGGAGCACCAAATAGTCTATACATGTTCATGAAAGAATTTGATTGTAACTCATTTGAAATTGTGTACATCTGCCCCACATGTCATCATTACTTTGGTAATGAAATCCCAGCAAATTGTGCTTCATGTGGTTCTGAACCTGGGGATAAGAACTCTCTTATTGAATCTGGTGACATGTTCATGAAATTATCAATCAGAAAGCAACTTGAAGAAAAAATATTGGATTCTGAATTTAAAACAGCCCTGGATTACAAATGGACCAGAGTTAAAAGCAGTCCAGACAGTGTCCAAGATATATTTGATGGTGCAATGTATAAATCGGTAGATCTTCTGAATGATCCGGGTCAATTTAACCTTTCACTCACATGGAATGTTGATGGTGTCCCTATTTTTAAATCATCGCCTTTTCACATTTGGCCAATTCAAGTTGTAATTAATGAACTTCCTCCTGATATGAGAAATAAGCATGTGCTCCTGGCAGGTTTGTGGTTTGGTGCTTCTAAGCCTGAAATGAATTCTTTTCTTCAGGCCTTTGTTGATGAGTGCATTCAGTTAGAGCAAGAAGGTCTGTTAGTACAGCACAGAGGACAAAGTACACAAATGCGTGTGTTCAATCTTGTCTGTGTGTGTGATTCTGTTGCTCGCTGCTCTGTGCAAAACACAAAGCAATTTAATGGGGAATATGGATGCAACTGGTGTTATAAGAAGGGAGAAATAGTTGCCAAAGGAAATGGTTTTACTAGGGTGTATGCTTCACAACAAAGAGATGCAAGACCACGTACCCACAGTCAGCATTTTGATGATGTTAAAAGAGCAGTTGAAACTGGCACATGTGTTAATGGGGTCAAAGGGCCATCCCCTTTAATGTTCTTAATGTATTTTAACATGATTCTGGGATTTTCTTTTGATTACATGCATGGGATTTTACTCGGTGTTAGTAGGCAATTCACGACTCTATGGTTTGATTCAATGTACCATGGAGAGAGATGGTATTTGGGAAGATTAGTTACGACCATTGACCAACGCCTTTTTAAAATCAAACCCCCAGTTAATATTACAAGACCTCCACGCTCTGTTAGGTTGCGCAAATTCTGGAAGGCTTCAGAATATAGGAATTTCCTTTTATTTTATAGTATTCCATGCCTGATTGGCATCTTACCATCTGACTATCTGGAGCACCTACTACTTCTTGTCCAAGCAACTTACTGTCTATTAAAAGATGACATGTCCTCTCATGACATTGATGTAGCTGAACACCTATTAAAAACGTTTGTGAGCCGCTTTGAAAGATTGTATGGCAAATGTCATGTCAGTTTTAATGTGCACATTTTGGAGCATGCTGCACAGTCGGTACGAAACTGGGGTCCACTATGGTGCCAAAGTGCATTTATTTTTGAAAGTCACAATGGTACCTTGCAAAAGCTCTTTCATGGCACCCAGGCTGTTCCAGAACAAATAGTTAATAGCTTTTCCCTTTTTCAAAGTGTTCCAAGACTATTTTCTACTGTTTACAATGGCAGTGTTAAAAAAACAAGCACATACTTTGTTGAGCGTATGCTACGTGGGTACAAACTTGCCACAAACTGTGTTAAAAAAACAAACACAATATTTCAGGGCTCACCTATACTAAGAGCACCAACACCAAGGGAGGCGTTTCTGTTACGAGAGCAAAACATTCATGTTGACCAATGTGCATTTTTTTTAAGAGCTTTAATTAATGGAAACAGGGTTCATTCAAAAGCAAGCACAACACTGTCAAGAAGAGTTAACCACGCAGTTGTAACAGAACAAGGCACAATGGCACTGGTCAGATCATTTGTTGATGTGGGTCTTGACACAGGCTATGCCTTTATTGATCCAATTAGTACAACCAGGTTTAACATGGTTAAAGACAGACAAACAGGAACTATTTTGTCAGGGATAGTTACGGAAAATTATATCTCAAGTGATGTCAAATTAATCAAGTGCAATGAGATTAGAACAACTTGCGTTTACTTAAAAAATGTGGGATGTGTACATAATTTACTTTGCATTCAACCCAACAAATGGGAAGTTGACTGATTTGTAGTCCAGAATTACCCTATCCTAAAGTCATTTTTGTCACATATTTACAATTTCAAACAAATAGCTTGAGCATTCTTGAACTTTTGCAGTTAATACATATGTACATAGGATACATATTGTTAATATATGTATGTGTATGCATCTGTGTGTTTGTTTGTTTGTTTGTGTGTGTGTATATATATATACATATGATATGAAATAAGGATGTATTACTGATTTTCTCAAGGTCTAAGGCAGTCTGTGGACTGGACCTGGCTGAATTATAATTCTTATTCATTTTGTTTTTATTTGTTTGTCTATTCCCTTTTGTTTTATTTGGAAAATGTATTTGGCCAGTTTAATTAATAAGCTCTGATTTTAATAAGTTTTTTTATGTTAAATCACACTGCTAAATAAAATTACTTTGTGGACTGTTTACATCTATGTATATTTTTTTCATATCCCATGCAAAGTTATAGCAATATAACATGTACATTTGTCCTGCAGGTTTGTCTTACATGACTTTTAAATTATTAGTAATGAAGTCTATCACTTGATAAACTCTTTTGAGTCCATCAGAAATGTAACATATAGCAACACCTTACATAAAATCTTTATTTTAAATCCGGCAGGAATCATTTCTGTAGTGTTGAACAGTCCTAAAGGATTCCTGTAGGTAAATAATGAACAACCTGCAGGAATTCTTCATTCCTGGATGACATTGCACAATCCTAGGACAAGTGTGTGAACAGACCTACAGGACTTCTACAGTATAGGTAATAAATCCTGCAGGAATCCTACATTCCTGTAGGATACACAGTCCTGCAGGAATAACCCTGTCCTGTAGGATTTTTATTCTATCACACAGGAATCCTGCACATAACTACAGTCCTTCATAATTCCTGCAGGACATTTAACAGTCCTACAGACATGTCTGCAGACATACCTACAGGATTCCTGTAGGTATATGATAAAACCTGCAGGAATTCTTCATTCCTGCAGGACATTACACAGTCCTACAGGACAAGTATGTGAACAGACCTACAGGACTCCTGCAGGAATGTGCCCTGTCCTGCAGGATTTTTGTTCTGTCCTACAGGATTCCTGCACATAGGACCAAAATCCTACAGGAATCCTGCAGGATTTTTTTGTAAGGGAAATGCCATGTTTTTAATGATAGAGCATTGTTCCTCATAAATTAATCCGACAGAGGGCGCTGTACACCTGTCATCATTATACACATGCATGGGCCGCCTATCAGTTCACGTGCAAGAACATCCCCCCTATGTCAGTTATCTAGTACAGTAAATATTATCACTTACTGGTCGCTCTTTCGCCTCCCATAATATAAACAACACATTTCTTCAGAGAGATTTAGTTTTGAGCACATTGATTTCTAAACATCAGTTTGACTCTTATGAGTACATTAAACAGATGTGTTCAATTATGCAGCTACATTAAGCTCTTAGGAAAATAGACTAGATTAAACTAGATAGCACGAATATTGATCCATATTCTCTGCTAATAATAGCTTCCTGGTGCTGTTCTGTGTTTACACTAAATCCTACTTATCAGCCATTAACATCAATGTGCATGCTTTTAGCATCTCTGTAGGGGTTGGCAATCTCTGTATAACATATTGGATTGTTTAAACACTCTTGCTCTTTCTAAAAGCTGCCGAATTAGTGATGGAGAGGAAAGCTGGACAGCATCATTACAGTCAATGCTGAGTAATTCAGTTTGGCGGTACTATCAACATTACACACACTAGGAACTTTTTGTCTCATATGACGTTATCGTGCTCTTTTATTAATTCATTACATTTTAAATCCGAGATCAGCAATTATCACAGTTTTGTCGTTTTAAAATAGCATTTTAAGACCATTTATTTATTAATAAGGTGAAACATTTTTATTAAAACAACTTGACTACATGGACTTACACACATGCAAGTCATTTTTAATTAGAGCACTCTGATGTCTCTTCTCGTTTTTAATTTACAATTGTTTAAGCATATTTAACATATTAAAAAAATTTTTTTTATTTAAAATACTTTTTCTATATTTAAAGAATTAATTAGGCACCGTCAGGGGGTGTGTGGATCTTTGTTGCAATCTATTGTTTTGGCATGGGTCCGACTCGTGTCCTCATGACGTCACCGGCAGGGGAAAGATATTTACCCCGCGCGTCCCATCGGAGGATCGCAGACACAGACGGGACGCAACTCATCCTGCAGCTTTTTACACACAGCAGGTACGTGTAGGATTATTGCATGAGATAAGAAAATATTAAGAAAGTGTTTTAATCCAAATGCTTTGTCGTATGAGGCGATCGATTAATGCCATATGGTTAAGTTTTCTTTATTGGCACTGACGTGACAGAAATGAGAGAGAAATTTAAAAAACTATGAAAAAGTGACTTTTCATAACAAATGCACGCATTAAAATGGAATTTAAATCGTGACTGATGCACAAACTTGTTCTGTTATATATATATATATATATATATATATATATATATATATATATATATATATATATATATATATATATATACAGAACAAGCATTTAAACAGAAGCATTTAAGCATATAAACAGAACAAGCATTTGTGTAATTCAGGCTCAAAATCTTAAATGTAAATATATTTATGTTGTTATTGACAGCTTCTCCTTGTGAAAAGTTGCCCCCAATCTAAACAGTATATCATTTTTTCAGCTGTTCATGGTGTTAGGTTTGATTAATAATCAGATTTCTTTCAATTGAAGCAGATGCTCTGTATAGTCACTGTGTATTGACAGTATTATAATAACAGTATTTTATTTACATTATAAAGTGCATGTTTTCAAACATTGCTAATAAACATTAGGACATGTGTTTCATTGTATAGTGAAAGTAATTTACATTTGGTACCATGATGTTTAATTGCTCGTGGCCCCATATGGACAGTGGGGGGATGTCATATGTTATATGCAAGTTAGGGTGGGTGTTTACCCCTTACCCCCTCTTATCCCCACACAGTAAATTCAGGAGATTAAATATTTCAACCATATCAATTACCCATATATATCTGAACAAAAAACTTGTATTAAATCAACTTGAATTTGTATGCATTTTACGAGTTGGCTAATTTGTATAAAGTGAATCGTACAAAAATGTATGATTATCATAAAAAAAATTACGAAAACCTGCACCTTACCTCGAACGCTAGGGCATAAGAAAATCGAACAATACTGTATGAATGTGGTCGTACGAATACATATGAATTTACTTTGTAAAATACGTACAAAATTAAATTGCTATGAGATTGCGTTAAAATTTGCTCTAGTCTGAAATGATGTTATCTTGATGGTCTTTGAGTGAGCATTTAAAATATTTAAGCATTGAATGAACTGCTAGTCTGGTGTAATAGTGTGCAGACAGATTGGGATTAAATTAGATTAGTGTCCTGTATAGCTCGACAACCAGAATGTCTCTGTGTTATATTTGCATTTAGTAATGTACTTTAATGCTTTACTGATTTACAAAGAAATATGAGATGGTGCATCTAAACAGGATCTAAATATTTTGTGGACATTATACTTCAATAGACTCTGCCTGCAGATCTCTTGTAAACTCACACACATTGTATGTGGTTAATGTTATTAAGGTTAAATCTTATTGTAATGGGGAATAAATCAGATAATCTTTAGTGCTGCTATAACCAGCAACCAGACAAATAAAACAACTGTTATCGGCAGGTCTCCAGTATAGTCAGCATAAACTGAAGGCTGTGTTGTCTGAGAAAATCAAAGAGGCTTTTAATCTGACAGCTATTATGAACACACACACACAAACATGTATTGTCCTTTCTTTGGTCTCAGCTTCTACTGAAGCCTAAAGCTACTGCTGCCATTCATGAGGCCATGCTCTATTGTGTGTGTGTGTGTGTGTGTGTGTGTGTGTGCGTGCGTGTGTGTGCGTGTGCGTGTGTGTGTGTGTGTGCGTGCGTGCGTGCATCATTTATTATATGTCACTAATACTCAATTTTTATTTTATTTATATTGCTTAACTTTTTGTACACAAGATGGGTTTTATTGGTACATGTGCGCTTGTTTGGTGTTAAAGGGATAGCAAAAACATAAACTTTGTTGTTATTTACTCACAATTATGGTGTAAGTGTATTGCAGAACCCTAATGCAGAAGTGTTGCTTTGGGATTTCTGGTTAATACGTGAGTGAATGGTGACCACCTCTTCAAGCTTCAAAAGAACGTGACAATGTTAAACAAATTACTCCACTCGACTTGTGCCATACATTTTAAGTGTCCAGATGTCATACAAAAACGTTTGTTTTGAAATTAAGTAAAATATAATCCATTATTTGACACAAGTCTTAAAAATTGCCATGTTTTATTTTGTGCCACCATACTTACTCGTGTAACTACTCATGTCTTTAAATAGGGAAAACATGGAAGTGTTTGGTTGCTTCTAAATTTATCCCTGTTTGGATCCTAAGGAATGAATGGGGCTAGGCTAAATGCTAACACATTCATGATGCGCTGTACAAAAATTAAGTGCAAGCATTGAAAAAAGATAGGTATGTATTAATTTGTCGAAGTTGAGGTAAGAACATAGTAAATATTGAAAAACGGTGGTGTTTTCCTTTTAAATATATGACACAAGTTCATTGGAGTTATGTATTTAACACACAGGTCATTTCGAAACTTGAAGAGTTTTTTGCTTACTATGAGAGGTGGTCACCATCCAAGTAACCAGAAAGCACAAAAAATCTGTATTTGCATTCTAAAGAACAAAGAAAGACATTGTGGGTTCAAATGACGTGATTGTGAGCAAATAATAACAACGTTTTCATTTTTGGATGAACTATCCCTTTAAGTGCGCACATTATGTAAAATAATGTGTTTGGACATAAATGTGTGTTTGCAGTGTGTGAACACAACCACCATACAATGAAAAAAAAATCCACCCTCTCCTTCTTTTTTAATCCCAATTAACCCAAAGCAGTCTCTAGACATGCTGCTTTAATTCTCTTGTGAATGTGACGTCACACAAACAAAGCTCCGCCCACAGCCACCGACTGACTGGTTCATTTTACTTGAAAGCTTTTCTAAATGTGTTTGTTAGCATATTTTAGCGCTAATGTGGCAAAATATACTATTGTCCCAGACTGTATTCAGACTCTAGCTCATTTGCATTTAAAGGTACAGACATGAAAATAGCGCTTTTTTGCATTTGGAGTATTTTGGACACATGATCTGTGGGGGTTTTGAGCTAAAACTTCACAGACACATTCTTGACACATCCCGAGACTTATATAACATCTTGTAAAAGTGGGCATAATATGTGCCCTTTAAGAAGAAACCATGTAAAAAGTAATGGGTTTTATTTTGTATATTTATCTTCTCTCTATGGATATCTGGATTGTGTAAGCGTATATGTGATGAACTCACCTGTCTGTTGTCCAGATCTAAGGTTGCATCCTTTCCCTCCCACCCTTGACTGTTCATGACGCATCTGCTACGTGCCAATAAACGTCACCATAGTTTTAAACAGACATCAAAGTTTGTTTCTTTCCTGGCATTACTTATGTGTGTATGAATTACTTGATATTTCTTTGGATTGTTATAGATAATGCATGATGACAGACATAGATTTAGTACAGATTTCCTCTGCACTCTTTGTTTGCAGTAGTCCTGTTTATTTTTCCACGATAAACAACTGGAAAATATGAGCTGGCGTTTTAATATCGACTGTGCCCTGTGAAAGAATCCAGCGCCTGTTCATCTAATCCCAAACCTTTGTTTTAGATTCTAGTGGTATTATGATGGGTCCTCCTTAATGTTGGGCGGCCTGATGAGTGTCTGTTCCCAAAATATCAGGGTGTAAGCCTAGCACCCCCTCCTCCCAACCCCCAATAAACACACACCACTTGATATGTGGGTATAAATGGACAATCTGCCTCTGTGAGGGTCAGTTTATGTGTCTGAACCTTTAGATCAGCTGTCTGCACAAGTTTTGGTGTGTTATTGTCAAAAGTGTTGCATTTCTGAAGGTAAATCTCATTTATTTACTGTAAATCATTTTGCTGTTGCTATAGTGTTCTGATTTAAATATGCATGTTTGCTTTTGATATGTTAATATTAATTGGCATTGTTTAGCTTTGGTGGATGTGTAATACCTTTGTGCATTGATAAAACATGAGACCAAGAGGAACATGTTATTGCTTAGATGTTTGGACATTTGATGGAGTTCTCATTTGTGTTTCATTTAAGTATCAGCTTAGTCTTAAATGTTTCTCCTAAAATTGCTTAACACAAATCTGACAATTGTTAATTAGGGCTGTCACGGTTATGAAAATTATGACTAATTGTGGCGATTATGATGATTAATTGTCTGTTTTATTGACATTTACTTCTCATACTTTTTTTGTTTATGAAATAATTTTCACACATTGTTTTTATTTTAATTAAATATTTTGCAACGTTTACCTGGCAGTAAATATTAATACACAACACATATTTTAAGTAATCTGATAATGTCTCATTTATACAGGCGCTGCAGCTACCCCTTGTGTTTTTTAGAGAAATGTGCAATCATTGCGGTGAGCTGAAATCATCACGATGAGGTCAAACAATTGCGATAAGGCGATTATTTAATCATTTTGACAGCCCTATTGTTAATATACATTAAGTATGTGAAACTGTACAATTATTGTATATTATATAGATAAAATAATCTGGATTTCTGTAAATTTGATGAGAATTTTTTTTGTTAATTAATAATAATATTGATTGACGATTGCAGACTTGACAAATCTAATCACCGTTTGTGACACAGAGATCTCTTAGAAAACCCAAATGGAAACATTTGTGAGATTTTCTGTATGATTTTTTGAGATGACTGTTTTTTTAGGAGAAATATCTGAGACAAAGGGAGACTTAAAGGTGCCGTAGAATGTAAAACTGTATTTATGTAGACATAGATAAATAATAAGAGTTGTGTACATGGTAATGGCATATTGTGAGCCTCAAACACGATTGTTTCAACACTATCTTACGAGAATTTTTACATATTTTCAAGTTGGCTAATTCATATTAATTCATACGACCACATTCGTAAGTTTTTGTACGATTTGCCTTGACCCCTTTGACGTTGGGGTTAGAGGCGGGGTTAGTGGTTCGTATCGTTGTTGTTGTTTGTCATGAAAATCGTACGATTTTGCATGATTAACTTCGTATGAATTGATACGAATTAGCCAACTCCTAAAATATGTAAGATTTTTTGTGAGATCAGGCTGATTGTTTCCTCCTTCTTATGCTGCGTTCACACCATCCGCGGTAGAGTGATTTCAATGTTAAGTCAATGTGAAGATGCATTGACGCGCTTCTGGAGGTCTCGCGGCACGAATGAGGGATTTAGCGTGGTGCAGTAGATGCAATTCCGGCTCATTCGTGCGTCTAGTTTGCGCGACTGGGGAAAATTGAGCGTTGCCGCGGGAAACGCGCAAGTTCAAAATTTTGAACTTTGGCGGAAAATGCCGCCGCGTTAACCATTCAGGAGCTTGCTCTAGTAGTGATATGATTACAGAAAGCGAGCAGAGTCACAGAAGCCCCTCCCATGATGCGAATTTCCGCATGAATGTCTCCATGACTAGAATTTCACGCATGAGTGAAGCGCGTAAACTCAAAATGATCAAGCGGCAAACTAGATGCGGTAGATGCGAATTTGATGCCTCAAACGCGGCTGGTGTGATCCCACGGTTTTGTAAATCTCATGCATGCAAAAGACCGCTGGAAAACAGACCAATCCCAACATAACACCAACTGTGATGTTACAGTCGAGATACGGACCCAACATTAAATTACATCTTTAATTAATTACAATGTTGTTACAATGCTAAAAACAAAGTTATTACTGTTAATGCTAGTTAATGCTATATGCTAGTTAATGCTATATGCTAGCGTTTAAGCATATAGTTCTATTTTGAAGGTTACAGTTACGTTTTGCAGGTTCATACTGAAAAAAAACAAACTTAACACTCAGAAACGTTCATTAAAAATCTCCAAACAATTGATTATTCCGCAAAATCTGTATCTTCGTCTGATACAGACTCAAACATAATGTCTGTTTACACACACAAAGAGCTACTGAAGGAGCTGCTCTGTGGGACCGCCAATCAGAGCAGAGCTCAACATTATTATTCATGCCCCTTTCAAATAAGGCAATTTGTAAAGGCAAATCCTAGGGTTGTAAATGGACACGTAAAACCGTCTCTGGATACATTTTGCACTTAATAAAGCCACATACCTTTTTATGTAGATATCATATGAAAATTGAACAGATTTTTCATTGATGTTTTGAATAAAGAGTTGTGAAATTAAACAAATCTCATCTGTGATTTTTCTTTCTTATGGGAAGTAAAATTGTTATTATAGAAATTTTCCATTGGTTACTTTGAATTAGACCAACAGGCGGCCATTTAGCAAGCACACAACAATGCGCAAAAAACATCTGGAACACCTTAGCAACCACATAGCAATTCCCTAACAACAAATTTCAACATCCTAGCATCATGGTGGTGAGTTTCGCATGGACAAGAACATTACCTAACTGAATCTCTCTCTCTCTCTCTCTCTCTCTCTCTCTCTCTCTCTCTCTCTCTCTCTCTCTCTCACAATTATTCTAAAGCATTCTGCAAGGAGTTTATAAGCGTGTGTTTGGCAGCCTCCGAAGGTGTTTTATATCAGACAGCTATGAGCGGCAAGTACAGTGTGGCATTACAGGGCCCGGCGCCCTGGGGCTTCAGACTGCAAGGGGGCAAAGACTTTAACATGCCCCTCTCCATTTCAAGGGTCAGTACGAACACACACTGCCTAAAGCACACAACACACACATCTACACACTCTTTCAAACAAGAGAATTACCATCTGTGAATTGTGTTTTGTCTGGGTCACACCCCCTCTCTCGCCCACCATCTGTACCACAATCAGAAATTATGAGAAAATGACCGCAGGATGATGGTTGACCCTAGATGTTTAATCTGTTGGGTTAATTTTTTTGAAAGAGATTGATATATCTTTTCAATCAAAATATATTTTGTAATAGTTTGTGTTTGTCATAAATTGACAGTGTTATATAATTAAACATAAAATGATACTTCGTTATGTAAATGCCCAAATATCTTTATCTGTTAAGTGATCTATGTAACCTTTGCTTGACCACCTGCTCATGTCTTTTATTTCCTACTGAATCTTTCGCTCACGCACGCACACACACACACACAAACACACACACACACACACAAGCACTTATGTCACACACTCTTGCAGATTGCCAATGTATGACAGCTATTCCCACAATGCCATCTGGCAGAAGAGAGATGCAAAATTACTTTCTGATTGATTTTCCTTGCCTCTTACACCCCCAAACGGCTTCGTCCATCTTTCCCCTGTGACTCGTTTTCTCCGTTTTAAGCATTACAGTTCTCTGTATCTCCAGGTCTCCGTGCCAGCTTCAATTTTTAATTATGCTATTGTGCTTTTACGAGCCATTTAACATTAATTTGGCTCTTTATGCACAGTTACTGGAATATACTTTCTCTCTCTCCTTTTCTTTCTTTTGCGCTCTTTGATATCTTTTAACAGATGTCACATGATCTTGTTGCATCCCAACTTAACCCTTTCTCAGACATTCTGCACAATGAGATCCCATTTCCAGTAAAAAAGTCTTGCTTAGTCACATGTTAGAGCTGTTTGATGTGTAATACAGTCGTACACAGCTTTTGTTTTGGTCCGTGGTGCGGGGTAATCCAAAATAAATGCATCACCATACCACAATAGACTAGGGTAAAATATAGTTGATGAAGTGCTACAATTGTACAGAAAACACACATTAAGTAGTAAAAATAATTAGACTCTAAAAAATGTTTGGTTGTTTTAACCCATGGGTTGAAACAACCCAGCATTAGGTTATTTTTTAATCAAACGGTTGGGCTTGTCCATATTTACAGTGTCAGATTATTGCTTAAAAAGGTTAAAGGTTGACATTTTGTGTGCATTATCAAACAGTTAGCAAACAGATATATGGGCGTGCGTGTCTTTAGATGAAACAATGATTTAAACTCACTCCATATTTCACAACTAGTAATGGACGAGACCGCCTATACCGAGTCTTTGAAGGGTCGAGAGCGAGTCAAAGCCGAGTCTTTGAAGGGTTGAGAGCGAGTCAAGACCGAGTCTTTGAAGGGTCGAGAGCGAGTCGAGGCAGAGTCTTTGAAGGTTCGAGAGCGAGTCGAGGCAGAGTCTTTGAAGGGTCGAGAGCGAGTCGAGGCGGAGTCTTTGAAGGATCGAGAGCGAGTCGAGGCGGAGTCTTTAAAGGGTTGAGAGCGAGTCGAGACAGAGTCTTTGAAGGGTCGAGACCGAGTCGAGACCGAGTCTTTGAATGGTCGAGAGCGTGTCGACACCGAGTCTTTGAAGGGTCGAGAGCGAGTCAAGACCGAGTCTTTGGAGGGTCGAGAGCGAGTCGAGAGCTAGTCTTTGGAGGGTCGAGAGCGAGTCGAGACAGAGTCTTTGGAGGGTCGAGAGCGAGTCGAGACCGAGTCTTTGGAGGGTCGAGAGCGAGACGAGACCGAGTCTTTGGAGGGTCGAGAGCAAGTCGAGACCGAGTCTTTGGAGGGTCGAGATGAGACAGAGTCTTTGAAGGGTCGAGAGCGAGTCGAGACCGAGTCTTTGAAGGGTCGATAGCGAGTTGAGACCGAGTCTTTGAAGGGTCGAGAGCGAGTCAAGACCGAGTCTTTGGAGGGTCGAGAGCGAGTCGAGAGCTAGTCTTTGCAGGATCGAGAGCGAGTCGAGACAGAGTCTTTGGAGGGTCGAGAGCGAGTCGAGACCGAGTCTTTGGAGGGTCGAGAGCGAGACGAGACCGAGTCTTTGGAGGGTCGAGAGCAAGTCGAGACCGAGTCTTTGGAGGGTCGAGATGAGACAGAGTCTTTGAAGGGTCGAGAGCGAGTCGAGACCGAGTCTTTGGAGGGTCGAGAGCGAGACGAGACCGAGTCTTTGGAGGGTCGAGAGCGAGTCGAGACCGAGTCTTTGAAGGGTTGAGAGCGAGTCAAGACCGAGTCTTTGAAGGGCCAAGAGCGAGTCGAGACCGAGTCTTTGAAGGGTTGAGAGCGAGTCAAGACCGAGTCTTTGAAGGGCAGAGAGCGAGTCGAGGCAGAGTCTTTGAAGGGCAGAGAGCGAGTCGAGACCGAGTCTTTGAAGGGTCGAGAGCGAGTCAAGACCGAGTCTTTGAAGGGTCGAGAGCGAGTCGAGGCAGAGTCTTTGAAGGGTCGAGAGCGAGTCGAGGCAGAGTCTTTGAAGGATCGAGAGCGAGTCGAGGCGGAGTCTTTAAAGGGTTGAGAGCGAGTCGAGACAGAGTCTTTGAAGGGTCGAGACCGAGTCTTTGAAGGGTCGAGAGCGTGTCGACACCGAGTCTTTGAAGGGTCGAGAGCGAGTCAAGACCAAGTCTTTGGAGGGTCGAGAGCGAGTCGATAGCTAGTCTTTGGAGGGTCGAGAGCGAGTCGAGACAGAGTCTTTGGAGGGTCGAGAGCGAGTCGAGACCGAGTCTTTGGAGGGTCGAGAGCGAGACGAGACCGAGTCTTTGGAGGGTCGAGAGCAAGTCGAGACCGAGTCTTTGGAGGGTCGAGATGAGACAGAGTCTTTGAAGGGTCGAGAGCGAGTCGAGACCGAGTCTTTGAAGGGTCGATAGCGAGTTGAGACCGAGTCTTTGAAGGGTCGAGAGCGAGTCGAGGCAGAGTCTTTGAAGGGCAGAGAGCGAGTCGAGACCGAGTCTTTGAAGGGTTGAGAGCGAGTCAAGACCGAGTCTTTGAAGGGTCGAGAGCGAGTCGAGGCAGAGTCTTTGAAGGGTCGAGAGCGAGTCGAGGCAGAGTCTTTGAAGGATCGAGAGCGAGTCGAGGCGGAGTCTTTGAAGGGTCGAGACCGAGTCGAGACTGAGTCTTTGAAGGGTCAAGGTTGAGTCGAGACCGAGTCTTTGAAGGGTCGAGACCGAGTCGAGACAGAGTCTTTGAAGGGTCAAGAGCGAGTCGAGACCGAGTCTTTGAAGGGCCGAGAGCGAGTCGAGACCGAGTCTTTGAAGGGTCGAGAGCATGTCGAGACCGAGTTTTTGAAGGGTCGAGAGCGAGTCGAGACCGAGTCTTTGAAGGGTCAAGAGCGAGTCGAGACCGAGTCTTTGAAGGGCCGAGAGCGAGTCGAGACCGAGTCTTTGAAGGGTCGAGAGCATGTCGAGACCGAGTTTTTGAAGGGTCGAGAGCGAGTCGAGACCAAGTCTTTGAAGGGTCGAGACCGAGTCGAGACCGAGTCTTTGAAGGGTCGAGACCTAGTCGAGACCGAGTCTTCGAAGGGTCGAGACCGAGTCTTGGAAGGGTCGAGACCGAGTCTTCGAAGGGTCGAGAGCAGTGTTGGGCAAGTTACTTCCAAAGTGTAATACATTATATATTACAAATTACTGTCATTTGAAAGTAATTAGTTACATTACAATATTACTGTCTCTGAACTGTAATGAGTTACACTACTTTTGCATTACTTTGAGTTACTTTCATCAAAAGAACAGAAGTATGACTAAGCATTACAAAATGTTAAAATGTAGTTTGTTGCTGCTTATAAATCTAGAAGTTATGTGTTGGCCCTCGAGCTTTGAATAGGCAAAGTGAAGATTTATGGCAAAATACAGTAACAATCACTGTCAGAATCAAAAACATAGACAAATGATCTGGTAAAAGTCTGGTAAATTATGGTACACATACCAAACACAATAGAGCCCACTATAATGCAACCTATAGCCTAATAACATGGCAAGACACGCAACCTCTTTTCATTTCTATTCTTAAGTGATCACTCTTAATTCAGATTCACAGCACAAACCTGGCATGCACTGGATTGACACAACTTATCAAAAAGTGCTATTGGAGGATCAGGCCTCAAGGAATACAGCTCATTTCAGAACAATATAAGGATAACATGTAGACTAACATATAATTGCTTAATAAAACACAGACAAACAGAGGAACACTGCTTTTGCCAAACAATGAATATAGGCTCCCATACAAAGGCTGGTAAAACTTTAAACAGTGATGTTTAAATGTACTAATTTATATTTAGATAACCATGTTTAAGTCTTCACTAATGTTATGTTGTAGTTTAGGTTGCTGTTTGTAATAAAACTGTAGATAGCATAGGAATAGCCTAGCACTGCAATCATAGGAAAACTTACCTTGTCATTGCTGGTGTGATATGGATTTTACTGGCAACATTTGTAAAAGTCTCTTTACTTCTGAGGTTCAAGCAGCACAGGAGACCGATAGAAACGTTCTGTTGCTTTTACTTAGTGCTCTTATTCGCAAAATTATGCGTGTGCGGCGCTACCGGACCTGATTGCGACCACTTTAGTCAATGCTTACGGCCGCGGACTTCTACATGTCTATATTTGACGCGCACCGCGTCCAAATCGCATTTCAAATACAAAGTTAAAGTAAAAATTAACATGTTGCATACAGCACGTGGAAACAGACATACGCTGCGTCTCAAACCGCCTACTTCCGTACTATATAGTGGGCAAAGAGTACGAGAAGTAGTGATTTTCGCCCACTATATAGTATGGAGGTATGCGGTTTGGGACGCAGCCATAACTATTACACGCAGCTTTTTCATGTGTGGATGCTGGTCGCGCGCATTGGTCAAAAATAAAAAAAATAAAATAACACAGTCTAATTTTGAAATGCACTGTTGTAACGCGCTCGTTACTAAGACTGTAACGAGTAAAATATTACCAACATTTTATTAGTAATGCGTTATATTACTGCGTTACAGCAAAAACGAATATATTACTGTAATATATTATATTTTGTAATGCGTTACTCCCAACACTGGTCGAGAGCGAGTCGAGACTGAGTCTTTGAAAGCAGAAAGTCCGTGATGTAGTACTCGAGTACGAGACCGGACTACTACAACTACCGGACAACTATCAGATCAATGCAAACACATAAAATAGAAGCTCAGTTGGTAGAGCATATGTTAGCAGTGCATTGTGGATTCAATCCCAGCGAGCACACATAAGTCGCCTTGGATATAAGCATCTGTCAAATGCATAAATGTAGACATCAGGGGTCTCATTTATAAAACTGTGCGTAGGATCCTTACTAAAAGTCTACGTACCCACAAAAGCCAAAAATTTCATGCGCCAAAAAATATTACGACTTATAAAACAAAGCAATGTTCCCTTTATAAATCACAGATCACCTGCAAGTGTGCGTACATGAATCATCCTCAGATCCCACCCTGCAAGCCCAATTTTCCATCAAGTTTTTTTTTATAGATCACAACCTTTGTGTGGGAATTGACGTTTGCACATTTTAAGCCCTGTTTTGTGCATACGCACGCTTTATAAATGAGATCCAAAGTGACCAAGTGCACAAAACTCCTTTTAGAGACAGAGCTAAAAAGGAGAAAGGTTTTATTGGCCGACTGGAAGCCAGTGCTAATATTTGATCAATTGAGCGAGAGTGCTGTCAAATCCAAGCAGACGTTACTTGCACTCAATAAAAGATGTTATTTTAACTTCAGTCAAACTTTTAATAAAACTCAACCGCTAACTTTAGTGCCGTCCAAGTGTGCTGGATGAATCATTCATCTGGGGGTCACGATGTACCAACGAGCCATATAATAATCGTAACTTCTCTAAAGCAAATGACGGCTAGCAGCAGCTGCCGCAGCAGTGCTTTCCAGGTGATACGACCATCAGAAGTTTTGTCTTTTCGTTCTCATGACATCATCCTCAAAGTGTGCATGTGTGGGTGATAAACGTTTTGTCCGTGATAAGATAAAGAACGTTCCAGAGTTCACGTGGCGATAAAATTAGCTGCCTTCTCAGAGGTCCTCTGCTGTTTCGGCTCAAAGGATAAACTTCAGCTTTTTGGCACGGCCTTTTTGAGTTACAGATGTAATATTTCATCGAATGTTTTTATTTGTCTGTTAAATTCAGATTGGACGGGATAAGCGTTTCATGGGAGTGTGTTGGGTTTGGATCTGTAGTGAGATTTATGTTTTGTGTGAAATTCAGCAGGATGTGGAAACCTTGGCAGCGTCGGACCGGATTGTAGCGGCCTGCGGACGTCTACAGAAATGTCAATATTAAATCTCAGTAGGCTGCAGCAGAGCTTTAATATTTTAAGGTCGAGTTTATGATGGGATAATACATGGGTTTGGATTAAACTAGACTTTATAACAATGTGGTTTGGAGCTGTTGCCAGTTAGTTTTAGTAGGTAGGGTCACAGCTGGATGTCTGTATTATGTCAATGTCGGTTTTTCCTGCTTCTATTCATTCGACACCTTCAAAAACGCATCATGTTGCTGCCACACAGTTAACATGGTACCAAGCTAAAACCATGTTATTGTGTACATACTCTAATGATTATTCTATTTAATTTTTTATTAGATTTGTGTAGCTGAATTTTTTGTTAAGTCAGCCCACTGGTGGTGAAAATCGGTTAATGATTTCAGTGCATTTATCACACATTTACAATATGTAGTTTAGACTTTTTCACAGTACACTAAGTGGTCAAAAATGGTCCCAAGCTGTCACTGGGGCAGTACCCTCTAAAAAAGTCATAATATGTACCATTTAGGTACAAATATGTATACGTTTGGTAGCGATATGTACATTTGAGATGCTAATATGCACTCTTTGATCCCATTATGTACATCTGAGCTACTCTTTAGGTGACAGGAGCATTTATGTCCAAATTTTATATTTAATATTATTTCACACCTGACCAGGAGGTTGACAGCAAACACCTATGCCTATGCTGTTACACAACTTTCTGAAGTCAATTTTTTTGGTAAATATCGTTGTCCTGATTTTGTTTGCTGTATCACCACAGTGTCTTTCTTATCATAGTAAGGCAATGAAACATTTTAAATGAATTAAAATGTGTTATGTCCATTTATGTTGCTTTCTATGTAGCACTTTTCTGTTGAGGGAAAGTTTATAAAAAATCATCATATTGGTTGTTTTTGTTTATTCTTCTTTTATAAATTGGTTAGATCCAAGCAAGCCGCACAAGCCCTTAAAAGTGAAGCCAAAACATCTTGATCGCCCCCCAGTGACTGGTCCCAGTATAGGTCATAAACCCCGCCTCCCCCATGTTATTCAATGGGACTTGAGACCTACTAAACATAAACGTACTAAAATAAGTTTGTTTAATGATATAAAAATGGTGGTGTGACGTCATGATTGACAGCTGTGATATGCGCATTCTGCGAGGGCGGGACCTTGATTTTGGCGGCTTTACTTCCTGCTCATTACTGCACAGGACTGGTCCCGAAATCGCTAGCTACTGCGCAGACTAAAAACCTAAGATGTCAGCGCCGTATCTGGGACCCTGCGGCTTCACTTTTCACCAATGGAAGAGAGAGCGAACGGGTGTCGTCCATCTTTTTTTACAGTCTATGGTTAGTTCCAGTCCTTGATTTTGATTGGTCAATAGCTGTTAAGTGTTTTATAACGAAATTTGCGTGCCGTTGATACACATTTTTTGCTTTAACTCTTTCCCCGCCATTGACGAGTTATCTCATCAATTAAGACAAAACATTACCCTGCCAATGACGCTTTCCTGACGAGTTTTATGGTAATCTGTAATTCCGTTATTATCCACTAGATGGCTCTTACCCAATTTATAAAAAGTGAAGCAAAAACAATTTGTTTTAATATTTTAAACTCAGTGTATGTTTTTGATAATCGCTCTGAATATGATCTCTTACAAAATTCCTTTGCAAAAAATTGAATTATTTCAGCTTTTTGCTAAACATTTTGTCTTTTTGAAGAAACCTAACAATATTTGAACGGATATGAAAAGAGAACAATGAAGAAAGAGTGAAACATTTTTTCAATTTTATTGGGTTTTTTTAAAGTCAATGGTCTGTTTTTTCATTTGAAATATTTTTATCTTTATATATTTATAGAAGAACATTTTCCTGCATTTTGCAACTTTTTTTTAAAAAAGGCTGGCGTGGAATGAAATTTGTATTTCGTGGATAATCACGGCTGAAGGGATTACCTTGACTCCACTTCACGTCGAGCCGTGACTTTTCACAATACAGAACATTCTTCGTACCATATAACTGGGTATAAGTCTGTATAGGGGACATAAATATTTAAAATGCACCTATTTCATTGCTTAAAAAAAACGTTATTTTGTGTATTTGGTTTAATACAATGTGTTTGCGTGGTTTATGGTTAAAAACACATTATTTTCCACATACGTACATTTTTGCAGCTCCAAATTTCACTCTCTTCCTGAAACGCACTGATTTTGTACAAAATTGTCTGTGTCCCTGTTTGGCCAGCTAATCTGTACGTTGTGATTGGCATGAATACTTCTAACGTCAGAAGTAAACGTGACGCTTCTTACCATGTTTGAAAGATTTGCTCACAATGCAATGCTAACAGGAAGTAACTTACTGTATTTTTGAGACGTCTCTCTCTCTCTCTCTCTCTCTCTCTCTCTCTCTCCCTCTCCCTCTCCTTTTACTGTTTGCATTTTTTTAATATTCACAACTAATTTACTATGTGTGTTTAGTTAATGAGCGCACCTTATTCAACAGTGTTTCGTAATGTGTGGGTTATTTATACAGTTGAATGGGCTTTCTGTTCCTTCGACTTTTGGAAACAGTGAATCCTCTGATGCAGAACTGGCAGGTCGTGTTTATGCGCTATGACATCACGGTTATGCTGTTTAAAGTCAACACCTGTTATTTAGTGGTTAAGTATGTTCATGTTTGTGGTGTAAGATTGGTGGGTTGGAGAAAGATCTACTTTGCAGCTTGTTTTGGACAAGAAACGTCCACTTTTCGTGAATCACGTTTATATTATATCCATTCATACATGCTCACAAAAACAGTAATTTCTCCTCTATCTCGATCTCACAGCAGATGGATCATGCAAAGTTTAATGTCCTAACTTACATTGCGAAGCGTCACATTGTGTCGTTACTTATCAGCATGAAGTTCGACTTGTCCAACTAACATATGTGCATAATGCATAACGTGTCTGATCGTAGGGATGGGCGATATGGCCTAAAATCCATATTGCGTTATACATTGCAGCCTCTTGCGATAGCGATATGTATTGCGATATAATAATTTCAATAGACTCGTTTCACAGGTTATATAGACCCTTACAAAAGCCAAACTGCTAAAAAAGTAAGTAAAAGTAAACCGTTATGGCCAGATTAGTCTTGTTACCTCTCTAAGCTGGAACTTTTGCCTGACACACTCTACAGCAGGGGTGTCCAGACTTTTTTGTGTGGTGATCTACTTTTAAAATGATAAAGCCGACAAGATCTATCTGCTAAAAAACACAGTTAATTATTTGATATATATATTACATGTTTCACAATTACTAGACCATAATGCCAATTTCGCGCGTGGAGCAGCAGTTAACTTATGCAACTTATGGCTTAAATTCAAAAAATAGATGTTGCATCGGTCTTTTTCCCGAGTTCCTCTGTTTCGCTGACGCTTTCATCCATGTTTATGCGGCTGCAGCTCGTGGCTCTAAAGTTCGCGGGTAGATTGTGTCATCAACACGCATTATCGCGATAGTGCAATAGATTTTAAATCTCTATCGTATGCCAATTTTCTATCGTTTATATTGCATATCGTTTATATTGCCCATCCCTATCTGATCGTGCACATTATTGTATATGTGTGTGTTCGTGAGATTGTAAACATGGTTTAAATTTTCTGATGTACACATGCATATGTTTCTAATGAGCAACGAGGCTTTTGATCCATCACAACCATTTGGCGTTTCTTTGTTTGACCTGCCAAACTGAACCCATGCGGATCTCTTCTCATTTTTGTCCGCTGTCATCGCAGATGTTTGATTTTTAAAAATGATTTCTGTTCTGGCTTTATAATACGAAACACTTTGGACGGTTTATCTGTGGATGGACTGCGTTCAAGGCCAGAACTTTATCTATCTGTGAATGGGTTTGGACTTTTTCCATCTTTTGAGTACTTGAAAGTTTGAATAAATGAAACTTTATACTACTGGAACAAAGAACTGAGGTCTCTTTAGCGAAAGGTGGGCAGACTTGAATGATAGCATGAAATGTTCAGGCACAGCATTCACCCTTATAATTGACGATGGGCCATTGAATTATAAGAAAATAATTCACACCCAAGGTGGTTATGCATTTCACCGCGAATGTGCATTTTTCCTCCCCCCGAATAATTTAAAGCAGTGGTTCTCAAACTTTTTGCGCATTCGGCCCCCCTTGTGTACGGTGCATTCCTTCGCGGCCCCCCACAAGAAAATGTATGACAAAAAACTGTTCTAAAGTTTAACATTTTAATTAAACAAAACATATTGGGGCGGTTTCCCGGACCAGGATTAGCTTAATCCAGGACTAGGCCTGAGTTTAATTAGGAAATATAACTAGTTTTAACAAACATGCCTTACTAAAAACATTACCTGTGTGCATTTTGAGATAAAACAAAGGGCACTGATGTATTTTAAGATATGTAAGTGCAAGTTGTTTTCACTTTGGAGAGCTCTTAAAAGTGTTTAAGTCTAGGACTAGACTAATCCCTGTCCGGGAAACCGCCCCATTAAGTTATACAAAGTAGTTCTGTTGGTTAGTAGCCTTATTTTTTTACGTTTAATTACACAGAATTCATGATAAATTAATGTATTTCATAAAATGTCATAAAACTGGGGCCCCCCTGGCACCATCTCGCAACCCCCCTGGGGGCCCCGGACCCCAGTTTGAGAACCACTGATTTAAAGGACCGGAGTCAATTATTTAGCGTATACCTCGATTACCAAAAACATTGCTCTGGTGACTATTTTAAGACATTTTAAAGGTTAGGTTTGCGGTTATTTGAAAAAAAATAAAAAAATTTCAACCAATCAGAATAAAGCATTCAACAGACCCGTGGTATAAATACTATATATTTGATACTATATTATAACATTTTATAGGAATTAAAACATTTAAAAAAATAAAATTAGAAGTTAAGGGAAATTGTTGGTTCTCGCTGGGCAGACTTAGGTGATCCAGTAGCAAAAAATATACATTTTAAATACAATTTTTTAAAAATACTGCACTAAGAAATTTGATAAGATTTCCAAAAAAAAATTAAATGGGAAGCAGTCAGTGGTCACTGGGCAGACATCGGCTTGTCATCACAATGAAAGAAGGCCGGTAGATCAGTAGATAATTTTTTTAAATAGATTGTACAAACTTAAAGCATTACCAAACACATCCTGAATATTGCACTGAAAGTGCCCATATTACGAAAAACTCACTTTTTCTGGGTTTTGGGGTGTTATTTTGTGTCTCTGATGCTCCCACACGCATACAAACTTGGAAAAAAATCCATCCATGCTGTTTTGAGTGAGATACAGGTTTCTGAATGTCCTCTGCCTTGAGTCTCAGACTGCACGAGTTCAAACTCAGCGCCGTTGTGACGTAACTAGCCGTTTTGTCACATTCCGTTTGAATTTTCCCGCCCACCACCCCACTCGCAGGTCTCCACGCACCAGGTAGCTAGAGAGCACAGAGAGCAGTTACTTTGCTGATATCCTTTATACTGTTATCATGGCTCACGGAAATAACAGCGCTATTTGGATATTATGGATTATACTCCCGCCTACTTTTAAGAACAAAGTTTTAACGCATGTTTATTGGAACCTAAAGTGTAATCTTATATATAGTGTGTTACGACGCAAATAGTCCTCAAATTGTAGGCGATATTATTTTCTATTACAAGACATTCATGCGAAATCTGATGTAAACAACAGACTATGTATCTCTATTTCACGGATTATACGCATTTGTGGACAAAAATGGTCATTGGATGTATTTTATTGGACTTTCATGGATTATTCACACATCTGAAACAGACTTGATTCAATTCGCGATCGTTATATCAACACAAAAGGGTAAGAAGTCACGTTATATTTTGCATGTTGTCATCTTCTGTCACAAAATACTACATTTATGATGCTAGAGAATCTGTATCTCAAAACAGAGATCATACATTGATGCTAATCCCGTAAATTATACCTTTTAAATGTATAGTAAAGTGAATAATATTTGTAGACAGTATGCTAGATTATATAGATATATTTTTGCAGGCTAGATAGTTTGCAGCGTGGTTTCGAAAGTTTAAAAAAAATATTTAACGGCTTTATTTTTACAATTCTACATGAAATAAGTAATAGAGCTTTTTCAAAATAAAAGTGTTTTGCCAAACTAACCAAGACTGGGCCTTACTGACCGGGCTTTTATGACGAGGCTAATGTACCCCCGAGTCTCTATCACTTTCCCAAGATACGGTCCGGACCTCCCGCTAGCTTCTAGCAATTAGCACGCGAACCCACAAGCAGTATACATCCCCCGCCAGGTCTAAATTACTGTCATTTGCGTTTGAAAATGTTTTATAACGGGAATATGTTAGCTTTGTCCAGGGAAAACGAGTGTATTGTTGAGACTGTTACATCACAATTTACTCTGGAATCATTGTGTGTCATGAGTTTCTTCTCCTGTAGTATACTTATTAGTGATACTTTTTTGCTTGATTTGTCTGTTGGCAACATAAACCGTTAATAATAATATATATAAATAACACAGTATGGTCTGTACTGCTCACGATACCACTGAGCACGCATATGTGCACATGACGTTAGTAGTGGGGCGTGATCAAAAGGAGCAGCAGCTCATAAATATGTAATGTAAGGTGACCAGACGTCCCCGTTTTCCGGGGACAGTCCCGTTTTTTGGTGTTCTGTCCCTGACTGAAGCTGTCCCCGGAAATGTCCCTGTTTTACAGCATGTCCAAAACAATCAGCAAATACACTGAAAACCCCGCTCAACACAGCGTTTGTAGTACCTAACCAGACCGGAGCAATCATTTAATGACTATGTTTACCAGCAGAGGGGGCCGCAAGCTACTTATTACTTGCGCAGGTCACTGATTTAGCGATGAAGAATTTACAACGAGACACATGAGAAAGCATCATTATCATCAATCAAGTTATCATAAGATATGAAAACAGTTAAAGTTATGGGGGCTTAAGGTACTAACTACTCATGTTAAATTAAAATAATAAACCAATGAAGTGAACTGATCACAGTATATTTTTTTGATGAGGTATGTCTCTTGTGTAAAAAACGGGAGAACATTTTTAGGCTACAGAAATTGTTCAATTAATTGAATTAGAAACACTGCAAAAATAACTTTCTTATTAATATTTTTCTCTTGTTTTCAGTACAAATATCAAAATTTTTTAAAATCAAGATGCATTTTCTTGATGGGCAAAATAAGAAAAAAGCCTAGTTTTTAGACCAAAATATCAAATTTGTGCTTAAAACAAGCAAAAAAAACCTACCACTACTTAATTCAAGAAAATATGTTTAGCATGTTTTAAGCACAAATTAAATTTATTTTTTTGTCTTAAAGCTAGATTTTTCTTAGGGGATTTTGCTTATCAAGAAAATTCGTCTTGTTTAAAGATTTTTTTTAGATATTTGTACTAAAAAAATAAGACAAAAATACTATTAAGTAAGAAGAAAGTCATTTTTTGCAGTGAACCCACAACAATAAAAAAAGAAAACTTAAAAAAAAAAAACATTTTGTCCCCATTTTTTAATTCATAGATAACAAAAAATGAGATTTTAATGATATTTTCACCATTTAACTAGCAAATGTCCCCGGTTTTCATTTTAAAAATCTGGTCACCTTAATGTAATGACTAGCTCAAAACGGCACAATCTGAAATGCCCTGAAACAGAGGCTACTAGAGATGGGTAACAATCTTTTCCTACAAGCTATTTCGAGCAAACAACTTTTGAAACATGCTTTATGGAACTCATACACCTATTTAACTTGTGGAAAAGCAGTCATAAGATGGGCACTTGAATATCTAGCAAGTTATCGCAAACCGCATGGCCCAATATCCCATTCCCAATATCGTGCAGCCCTCATACACACCAACCTGTGTTTGTTTATTGGGTTTTCAAGTCATCGCTTATGTTTCAAGATGTTCTTGTGGCTCAACTGATAGAGGATTGCATTAGTGCAAAGGTCACGGGTTCAATCCCAAGGAACACACATACTGATAAAAGAAATTCATAGATTGAATGCACTGTTGATAAAAGCATCTGTCAAATACAAAAATGTCCTATTTCCTTTGTTTGAACTCGGTGTGTGTATAAGATATTGTGTCCAGTGTTGTTAAGGGCACATCTTGCATCTCGTTTAAATCAAAGACTAACATGCCAGATCTTCCGCAGTTCATTAGTGAGACGCTTTAACAGTCACTCAATTGCTAAAAAACAAACTCAAAACACATGTTTGTTTGTTACTTAATTATTTGTTTCCACCTCTAAATTGGCTTTGTTTAACTCTTCCCGAGACTGTGGTTTGGTGAAAAACAGCACCCGTGGTTGTTGTTGTGCGGTAATTGCTCTCACATGCTCTATGTGTATTATTTGTGTGGATTCTCCAGTGGTAACAGAAGTTACGACGGGAATCAAAGAGCCGTTCGTCTCTGTTATTGACAATGTAAACCAACAGTGCCTTATCTTTTATAACATATCGCGTGTGTCCAGGTCTTTTATGCATGAACGTGTTTCTTTTGTGTGTGGTTTGAAGATGTATGCTTGAAAGTTAATAAAACAACATTCGACGTCTGTTTACGGTGTCTTCTATTAAAGGCGGATGATGAAACAGAAACAGCGCGTCTTCCATCCACAGTTTGACAGCGCATTATAAACAGTTTCTGTTAATCTTATTTAAAGAGGTGGTCAGGTGATAATTGAAGATGACTTGAGTGCTTTGAGTTTTATTTGTTGAAGACCTTGAGCTCCTGTTATGTCTTGCTTTAGTTAGGCAGAGCATTCAGAGGTTTCTTCACTTTAATTCTGTTTAGATTGGCCTGATCATGCTGTCTTTAGGCACATCCGTTCTCATTTAAATACTCGACTCGAACTAAACATGAACTTTTGTCTCATTAGTGATCTGAGTTGTTTACTGTTGGAAACTGTTGTCTCTTTTGCTTTGAAGTAAATCTGTACTTGAATTTCAACTGCTTTATTAAACCGTGACTTTTCGTACCGTGTTTTCAGGGATGCTCTTTTGGTTACCCAAAGCTTTCACAGTGAAATTTAAAACTCAAGTTCAAAGAACCAGCCTGTGTCTGTTTCTGATGTCTTTTATTTGAATTATTGTGTGCATTTGAAGTCCTTCTATATCTTTGGACTAGTGCTGCCTCACGATTAGTCGCGACTAATCATTTGCAGAATAAAAGCTTTTGTTTGCATAATATATGTGGGTGAACTGTGTATAATAGTTATGTATAAATACACACACACACACACACACACACACACACACACACACACACACACACACACACACACACGCACGTATAATTAAGAAACATTTGCATGTGTATATACATGTTTATTTTTATATATAATTTATATTATGTATAAATATAAATATTTATTATATAAATATATTTTTTTCTTTAAATTATACATGTATGTGTGTGTATTTATATATACATAATTATTATACACAGTACACACACACATATATTATGTAAATAAAAACTTTTAACATAACACATAACATATATCATAACACTTAACACATAACATTTAACACAAAGCATATAACATATAACACATAACACATAATATATAGCATAACATTTAACACATAAAATATAACGCATAACACATGACATAACACATAGCATAACACATAACATATAACTTATACCATAACATATTAAGCATAACACAGAAAATATAACATATAACACATAACATAAATCATAACACATAACATATAGCATAACATTCAATACATAACATATTACACATAACATATAGCATAAAATATAACACATAACATATAGCATAACATTCAAGACATAACATATAACACTTAACATATATTATAACATTTAACACATCATATAACACATAACATAACATATAGCATAACATTCAACACATAGCAAATAACACATAACATAACATAACATATAGCATAACATATAACACATAACATAAAGCATAACATTCAACACACAACATATAACTTATACCATAACATATTAAGCATAACACAGAAAATATAACATATAACACTTAACACAAATCATAACATTTAACACATAGCATACTACACATAATATATAGCATAACATTCAACACATAACATATAACACATAACATAACACATAACATATAGCATAACATATAACACATAACATATAGCATAACATTCAAGACATAACATATAACACTTAACATATATTATAACATTTAACACATAACATATAGCATAACATTCAACACATAACAAATAACACATAACATATATTATAACATTTAACACATCATATAACACATAACATAACATATAGCATAACATTCAACACATAGCAAATAACACATAACATAACATAACATAACATAACATATAGCATAACATTCAACACATAACATAAAGCATAACATTCAACACATAACATATAACTTATACCATAACATATTAAGCATAACACAGAAAATATAACATATAACACATAACATAAATCATAACATTTAACACATAGCATACAACACATAACATATAGCATAACATTCAACACATATATAACACATAACATATAGCATAACATTCAAGACATAACATATAACACTTAACATATATTATAACATTTAACACATCATATAACACATAACATAACATATTGCATAACATTCAACACATAGCAAATAACACATAACATAACATAACATATAGCATAACATATAACACATAACATAAAGCATAACATTCAACACACAACATATAACTTATACCATAACATATTAAGCATAACACAGAAAATATAACATATAACACTTAACACAAATCATAACATTTAACACATAGCATACTACACATAATATATAGCATAACATTCAACACATAACATATAACACATAACATAACACATAACATATAGGATAACATATAACACATAACATATAGCATAACATTCAAGACATAACATATAACACTTAACATATATTATAACATTTAACACATAACATATAGCATAACATTCAACACATAACAAATAACACATAACATATATTATAACATTTAACACATCATATAACACATAACATAACATATAGCATAACATTCAACACATAGCAAATAACACATAACATAACATAACATAACATATAGCATAACATATAACACATAACATAAAGCATAACATTCAACACATAACATATAACTTATACCATAACATATTAAGCATAACACAGAAAATATAACATATAACACATAACATAAATCATAACATTTAACACATAGCATACAACACATAACATATAGCATAACATTCAACACATATATAACACATAACATAACACATAACATATAGCATAACATATAACACATAACATATAGCATAACATTCAAGACATAACATATAACACTTAACATATATTATAACATTTAACACATAACATATAGCATAACATTCAACACATAACATATAACACATAACATATATTATAACATTTGACACATCATATAACACATAACATAACATATAGCATAACATTCAACACATAGCAAATAACAGATAACATAACATAACATATAGCATAACATATAACACATAACATATAGCATAACATTCAACACATAACATATAATGCATAACACATAACATAACATATAGCATAACATTTAACACATAGCATATAACATATAATGCATAACACATAACATAACGCGTAACGCATAACATAACATATAATATATAACATAAAATATAAAATAACATATTACGCATAACATATAGCATAATATTTAACACATATATAGCATAACATATAATGCTTAACATATAGCATAACATATAGCATAACATTTCACACACATATCATAACATATAAGGCATAACACATAACATGTAAAATAACACTTAACATATAACACATAGGGGCAGTTTCCCGGACAGGGATTAAGTCTAGTCCTAGACTTAAACACTTTTAAGAGCTCTCTAAACTGAAAACAACTTGCACTGACATATCTTAAAATACATCAGGGCCCTTTGTTTTACCTCAAAATGCACACAGGTAATGTTTTTAGTGAGGCATGTTTGTTAAAACTAGTTATATTTCCTAATTATACTAAGGCCTAGTCCTGGATTAAGCTAATCCTGGTCCGGGAAACCGCCCCATAATAACACATAACTAAGATTAGTTCATGCACAGAAAAAGAAACTGACACTTATTTTGTTTTTGTCGTTTCAAGGCTGATAGACGGAGGTAAAGCTGCGAAGGCAGGACTATCTGTAGGAGATTTGGTGTTGTCCATCGATGGTGTCTCTACTGACAACATGAATCACCTAGAAGCTCAAAACAAGATCAAATCCTGCACTGGAAATCTCAGCCTTAACTTACAGAAGTAAGATCATCCATATACCACTTTTATCATATTTATTTTATTCATATCTTTGATTTCTTATGATTACAAAAACTTTCAGGAACAATTTTTTTTAGAATTAAACCTTTTCTTTTATATTTTTATATTCATCAAGACTTAAAGACTAAAAATGACGTGCATAATAACAGTGTCTCTTTGCTGTCACATCACACAAGCTCTTTCAGTATGTTAAAGAAATTAAAGTAATACTTTGTATAAACACATAAAAAAATACTTTGTCGCTTAGTTTTTCTCAATATCTGAGCAAATTTATTAAATCTTTCCCCGCCATTGATGAGTTATCTTGTCAATTGAGAGAAAACGCTTCCCTGCCCATGACAGGTTTGTACAGCAATCCATATTTCCGCTCTTATCCACTAGGTGGCGCTCTTACCCAACATATAAAACAATGAAGCATTCACTGATTCAAAAACAGTAAAAACTCTGTGTATGTTTTGTTCATCGCTCTAAATCTGATCTCTAAGAAAAGACCTTCACAAAAATGGAATTGTCTCAGCTTTTTGCTAAAAAAATTATTTTTGAAGATTTGAGAGGTGATAAAAAGAGAGCAAATGAAGATAGGATGAAACATTTATCTATTTATTTATTTTTAAAGCAGAGGGTTTGTTCTTCCATTTGATATATTGTATGTTTATATATTGAAAGATTTTTTTTCTGGAAGGCATTGGACTTTTGGGGGAATCATGGAAGTGCTGGCGCGGACTGTCAACTTTTTTAAAAAAAAATGCTTGCGGGAAAAAAAGAGTTAAAACCTACCATTCCTTTCTACGAGATGATGCTTGTCAGAGCGAGTGACAATAACCGATAGAGGCAGAGCTTTGTGAAGGTCAATTGATTTGATATCATCCGTATTTAAATGTCAGTTTGGCACAGAATAAAGTGCAGAGCGCACTCGGTGTAAATATTGTGTGTTGATTTAATATTTAGTGATGGTAAACTAATCAGCTTCTCTCAGTTTTACTGAGGCACAGTATTAATAGAACTTTACCAGCATCAGCACCACCTGAAACCAACTGTGTGTGCATGTGCGTGTGTGTGTGTGTGCGCATTTGTGTGTGTGTGTGTGTGTGTGTGTGTGTGTGTGTGTGTGTGTGTGTGTGTGTGTGTGTGTGTATGAAGCTTTCAACTATGATATGTAAACCCTTCACATCCTTAAACTGCTTTGCATGCTTACACACACACACACACACACATTTCTGTGCAGCAGTTGATTTTGATACAATGTCAAAACAACATGCGAACCGGACCGGGACCTCATTGATTTTACATCTCAAAAAGAAATCGAACCACAAAAGAACCAAAAAGCGAACCGTACTCAGACCACCTCCTGATGTGGTCTGAGTTCGGTTCACTTTTGGGTCCTTTTGGGGGGGTCTGAGTTCACTTGGTTTGTTCACATATACACCCTGAACTGCTCCGAGAACGTTTGGAGGGCTCAAACGAACTAGGTGTGAAAACACCCTAAATGACATATATTGGATATTTCTTGTAATAAAAACTTACATGTAACTGAATATGTAAATATGCTATTCTTGTTGCATTTACACAGCGGGTAACCAGATTTCCTCAACACGCTGCATTTTGCGTAAGTCTAAACAGTGAATCTAGTTTGTGTAATCTTAGTTAATATCTTACCTTTTGACGTAGTCAGTGCGGTAGGAAAAAAACATTACGTAGTGAATTTCACAGCAACTGCGTCAGCGCAGGATACCTGAGGTAATTTTATGTTATAGACCTCCGCATTGAGCTTTTACACTTGAAGTTCAAATAGATTTGATTGGCTGTCAATTGTTTATCGTTCATCAGGTGAGGGAAAAATCGCTCAGAAAGTGATCCCAACGATATTGTTCGTTGTGTCTTTATCGTTATAGTTATGGTGTGAACTCCCCTTTTGTCTTTAATATAAAACGTTTTTCAAACAATATTTTTGATAGATATATAGTATCGTTATAATGTGAACGGTTATTCAGGTAGATTGCAATTAATATGTAGACCAGTGGTTTTCAAACTGGGGTCCGGGGCCGCGAGATGGTGCCAGGGGGGCCCCAGTTTTATGACATTTTGTAAAATACACATAATTCATGATAAATGAACGTAATTAAACCTAATAAAAATAAGGCTACTAACCAACAGCACTACTTTGTATAACTTAATATGTTTTGTTTAATTAAAAAAAATTTGTTACAGTTTTTGTCATAAATTTTCTTTGGGCGGGCCGCGAAGGAATGCACCATACGCAAGGGGGGCCGCATGCGGAAAAAGTTTGAGAACCACTGATGTAGACAACTTAACTCTTCCCCGCCAACATTTTTTGTAGTTGCCAGCCAGCGCCAGCATTTTTTATGATATTCAGAAAAGTTTAATGCCTTCAAGAAAATGTTCTTCTTTAACATTCAATATAACAAATAAAAGAACAGACCCTCTGCTTACAAAAAAAGTTTACTCCTGTCTTCACATCTCTTTTTGTCACCTCTTAAATATGGATAGGTTTCTTCAAAAATATCAAAATGTTTAGCAAAGCTGAGATATTTGCATTTTTGTGAAGGACTTTTGTTAGGGTTTAGATTCAGAGCGATAAATAAAACATAAACAGAGTTTTTACTGTTTTTGAATCAATGGATGCTTAAGTGTTTTATAAGTTGTGTAAGAGAGCCACCTAGTGGATAATGGCAGAAATTTGGATTGACGTAAAAACTCGTCTATGGCAGGGAAGCATTTTCTCTTAACCCTTGTGTGGTGTTCGGGTCTGTGGGACCCGTTTTTAATGTTTACTAAAACAAAAATTATGCAATTAATTGTTGTTTCAACCTCAGATTCATTGGCCAATTACAAAATTTGACCCGAAAGGCAAAACATAGCTCATTGAAACGTTTGCCATTGCTGTGAAAACTGTCCAGCTGTCCATTTGGACCAAATGTAGGTGTTTTTTTCAACACACTTACAGATCGCTTGATCATTCTTTTCTCGTTTGACAATGATGTTAGAGAAGTTGCAATCGCTAGCAAACATTTCTCAATACTTTGTTGACTTTTGCACAACTATTGAGACATATCTATCTATGTGAGCTAAACTGAGGATCATTTATCATTGCTTCGGCACAACTTGAGTTCAAAACAATAACAATCCAAAACTGGATAAGACAGTTGCTGTTGGTGTTTTCATTGTTTCAAGTGTGTTTATTGACTGACAATCTTTGCTAGTGTTATGAGCTGATGTGAGACATGTGTTTTGATGGTTTTAGTTGATATTGAATATGAAATTAACTGCTGTGTTAAGCTGAAAGTCGTTTATGTGAAAAGTAAAAATGACGTGACGGCCAGTGTATGGTAAGAACTGTGTGAAGAGTATTCAAAGTATTGAGAAATGTGTCTTAGTGATTGTAAATCGGTAATATGGTAATTCTTCAAAAGCAAAATAAGTTTAAATTGCAGATGTTTTGTCTGTAATACAAATCCATGTTATCAACAGGCCAACAGCAATATTATGTCTTGATCTATATACAAAGTGTGTGTTTCAGTCAGTGTTTGGTGTGTTTAAGTTTACTTTCTAAACATTTCCTATTAAACATATTTTATGTGTTATCTGTAATTACTAGGTAATAATTTGACTCATTATTGTGCATATGTGCTGAACACAGTCAGTAGATGAAAATTATCATCACAGAGCTGCAAGAAATTTTATTTGTCCGCCTGTGCTCAATGCTACGCAGCCATGTGTTTGTTTGCGTGTGTATTGACCTTTTAGTGCTAATGGAGGATGTTTGGGTTTTATTGGAGAAGGATGGAGATGCCAAACCGGCCTTAAGTGCAGTTATGGAGGAGAGTTTACGGGCTTTGTGTAATCTCCTTTAATCTATGGGAATCAACACAAAGTGAAACAGAGACTGCATGTTAATTAAATGCAGATGTAGTGAATGATGTTATTGATTTCTTGTTGGTGAGTATCGCTCTTATAGTAATCTCACTTAGCATCATATAAACTGATACCAATGAGGGTCCTTCAACTTTGCATTCACATACTTGTACATGCTTTGTACATGCGTGTATTAAAACAATTGTGGTTTTATTAAACTACAAATGAGATCTGTTTAATATCTTAGATGTTTCTTCCAACAACAACGTTAGAAATATAAACCTTATTCTTCTACAAATTATCTGAGGGATTTCATATTGAGCTTTATAACTATAAGTTTTATTTGTGTCTGTTATATTTTCTCATTAACTCTTTCCCCGCCAGTGTTTTTTTAAAGTTGCCAGCCAGCGCCAGCATTTTTCATGATTTTCACAAAAGTTTAACGCCTTCCAGAAAATGTTCTTCTTAACTCATTCACCGCCAGCCTTTTTGAGAAAAGTTGCCCTCCTGCATTTTTGTGATTTTAACAAAAGTTTCACAAAATTCCTTGCAGGAAAAATTATCTTCTATAAATATATAAACATACAAATTATATCAAATTAAAGAACACACCCTTTGCTTTCAAACAAACAATAAACAAACAAACAAACAAACAAAATGGGGAAAAAACGTTTCATTATATATTTACTTTTTCCACTAAATTTAACCACTGAAATATGGATATTTCTCTTCAAAAATACAACATTTTGCGGAAAAAGCTTAAAAATTGCGTTTTTGTAAAGGAATTTATGTTAGATATCAGACTCAGAATGACTATCAAACATAAAGGCAGTTAAAATAAATCATTACTTCTTTTTAACTTCCGTTTTTGATAAATTCGGTTTTGGCGCCATCCAGTGGATAAAAGCGGTATTACACTTTCACTTTGAAATTCGTCCAGAAAGGCATAATTATTAGTTAAATATTAACTCATAATTGATGAGAGTCAATATACACAAGATAACTCGTCAATGGCGGGGAATGAGTTAAAATATATAAACATACAATATATCAATTGAAAGAACAGACGCTCTACTTTCAAAAAAAAAAGTTTCATCCTACCTTCATTTATCACCTCTCAAATATGGGTAGATTTCTTCAAAAATAAAAAAATGTGATCAAAGAGCTGAGAAAATTCAATTTTTGTGAGGGAATTTTTAGGAGATCAGATTCGGAGTGATCTTCAAAACTTACACGGACATACAGCTGTTTACCCTAGGGTGATCCTTCTGGGTTTTATAAGTTGCAGAAGATAACTTTCGATAATAGTGTTATTGCGGAAATACTCGCCATTAAAACGTTTTCTCTTAATTGACGAGTTAATTCGAGATACTAAAAAGTTAAGTCAATACTAAAGGGCTGGGTATTGCAACCAGTTTGGCAATTCATTTCTTATTTAAATAGTTTCAATTCGGTTTCGATGCAGTCTAATGATTGTCTATATTTTATTTAAAATTGTAGATTTGTAGACCTGGAATCTATATTTAAAAAAAAAAATGCTGGTCATTGAAAAGCTCCGACCTACCTATCACTAAAATACACATAAGCAGGCCCACACAATTGTTTTATTACTTTATTTACTTTTAGTACATACATTGTAAGAAGTCACAAATCTGACTGAACAATGCACATTACTTGACACACAACTTAAATAACAATTTAAACTGTAAGAATTTATAGTCAGCCTTGACAAAGATTCCACTTCAATTTAGCTGTTGAATAAAGCTCATCCCTCCAAAAGACTTGATAATCATAAATGGTAATCTCAGTTCAAGCAATACAATAATATAACCTGAAGTAATACTTTCTTAATAGTAGTATGGGAGCAAATGTGAGACTTCTTGAACCAACACAGATCAAAGAGGGTTCATGATAATAAAAGACATCTATCTAAACATTATCTGACCACTTGGTTGAGCACACAGTTGGATACTACAATGACGGATTTGGGCACAGTGGGAGATATAGAGGTCATTTGTAGTATTAGTCTTAAATTACATTTAAAGTGATACTTCATTAGCATTAGGGGTGGGAAAACAGGTTTGAAACTATAAAGTGTTAAGACTGACTTTGCTCAGGGTTCAATCTTACTCTGCTGAACCCAAAGTACGACGTGCTTTGTCACTGCTACCACAATAAACTACTTTCATCAAGATTTTCTACGTCCTCTTCATTTTTTCTTACACTGGCGAGCCAAGCAGCGAGGGATTTCCAAAAAAAAAAGCGGGGAAAGGTAAGAAAGACTGACTTTTCTTCTTTAATGCTGTTTTTTTGATTTGGGAACCCCCTTGTTTAAAAAAAATCTAGAAAAGAAAATTGCAAGGAGAGGAAGGAATTTAGTTTGTTTAATTTAGCAGGAGGAGTTCTTAAGCCTATTTTATACAATTCTGTTTGAGATTCTAACGAAACTGAATTAACCCGACGCAGTGTGGTGGCAGAGTTGTATTGGAATTTTTGTTTCTAACGTAACTGAAGCAAAGTGTTTAAGTTTGTGTGTTTCTAAAGTAACTGAAACGTGGTGTTGTGTTGTTATAATTTCTGTTAAGATTCTAAAGTAACTGAATCAACCCGACGTAGTGTGGTGGCAGAATTATAACAAAAGAGTTTCTAAAGTAACTGAAACTTTTTGTAGTGAGAGCCCGACGCACGGTGGCTCTGTGAAGTTTAAAACTAAAAACCCGAAGCAGTGTGGTTTTGTTTGACGTACTGTAGCAGAGTTTTAAACGTGATATATAGTGCTGTAAGCCCAAAGAACTGTGCCTAGATAGTTTAAGATATAACACAGAAGCCCGACGTAGTGTGGTTTTGTCCGATGTACTGTGACAGTGTTACATTTTAATCTATTTGTGAGTGTTGGCGTAGCAGAGGTTTAGGCCCGAAGAAGTGTGGCCTCCAAAGTAGTGAGATTTTCAAGTTAAAAGAAACTTGGTTTGGAATTGTTATAATTTCTGTTAAGATTCTAAAGTAATTGAATTAACCCAACGTAGGTTGGTTGCAGAATTATAACAAATTAGTTCCTAAAGTAACCGAAATTCTTGTGTAGAGAGCCCAACGCACCGTGGCTCTGTGAAGTTTAAAACAAAAACCTGAACCAGTGTGGGTTTGCTCGAGGTAGTGCAGCTGTGTTTTAAACTTGATAACTGTTGTTACCCCTGAAGTACTACAGCTAGGTAGATTGTTGTAAAATATAATACAGTGTGGTGTGTCCGACGTATTGTGACAGTGTTATATTTTAAACTGCTTGTGAGCATTCGTGTAGATGAACTTAAGGCCTGACGGACTGTGGCCATGTCTGAAGCAGGAACTTTCAGGTTCAGAGGCCTGATATATTGTGTTGTTAATTCATAAGTGTCCGACGTACAGGAACTATGAACAAACAGACTAATGAATATCTTAAAGCAACTAGATAACGTGTAGTCATAGTAAGAGTAAGTTGTAAATACCTATTGAATTATTGCACATAATTCAGTAAGATGTTTGAAATGGAAAAGCTGATTGTTAAATACATTACCAAGCACGGTTCACAGGGATTATTTGATGGAATAGAAGACGTTGTTGATAAGCCATATGAATGGGCTATCTCTAAGTTTAAAACTTATCCTAAAATGCCTAAAAATGAAAAAGGAAAGATTGCCAATGCGCTTCAAGCGGTTTTTGCTTCGTACAACATAATTAGGAAGAGAGTAGATGAGTTAAAAGCTGAAAATGAGCGACTTAGTGTTGAGGTGATTTCTACCAAAAATTACCAGGCTATTGAAACAACATGGAAAGAAGAAAAGGTCAAGATGCAGAATGAGATTGCACTGCTTAGAACTAACAAAGACATGCTCAAATCATCTGTGGAAATTTTGGCCAACAGTTTGGAGGAAGCACAGACAGCCTGTCAGTGTATGATAATGAATGGTACAACTGAGAAAAATGCTAGTAAGTCATTGTTAGATGTTACGGTGTGTAGTCCAGTTTCAGAAATGCCAGATTTGCATGAAGAAAGTGCTGAGGGATGGGAAAGAGATTCTCAGTCATTCAGAAGTCAGTACTCTGACTCTACAGTGAGATTTCCAGTGGCACCAGTTCATGTGACTACAACTATGCGTGCTAGTGAAGGAAGGGAAGAGCATATGACCTCCACCATGGTCAGAGCATTTAATCCATCTGAACTAGAAATTGTGATCAAGAACATTGGGAAATTTGACCCTGCCAAGCAGGATCCATTAGATTTTCTAAAGAATCTGGAACAATATGCAGATCTATATAATTTTACTGATGGTGATGCCTGTGTTATGCTAAAGATGTGTCTGCCTGATACTTTGTCTGGAGCCTTAACTCAGAGAGTAAAGGCCAGAACTGCAAATAAGTCAGAGAGGAAACAGGCACTTCTTGAAGTTTTGGGTATGATGTCAGTTGATTGGGATAAAATATCTGAGATGCAGATGAGGACAGGAGAGCACCCAGCAGCGTTTTCAGAACGATTACTGGAGACATTTAAAACTTTCAGTGGCAATCCTGATACTACTAAGAATGATGTCACTTTCAAGTCTGCCTTGATTAACAAATGTGATCCACTCACCCATTCTGCTGTGTCAATGTTCGTGACGCCTTTCTCTGAATATGATGACATTATTGCTAAAATGATACAGTTTTACAACAATAATAGTCAAATGAAAGTTGCCAATTCTAGAAATCCAGTTGCTGCTTTTGGCAGAACAGAATACTCTAGATTAACTGATGGCTTCCATCATAGACAAAGGAGATTTGCAGGAATAAATTCAGGTGTTATTCTTTGCTATGCATGTGGAAAGGCCGGTCACATTGCTAGGCATTGTCAAGACAAAGAGAGATACCGAAACTTTGTCTGTCATGCATGTGGAAAAGATGGTCACATTGCTAGGCATTGTTCAGAGAAAAGATGGAAAGATCAGGAAGTTGTTTGCTTTAGATGTGGAAAGACAGGACACAAGGCAAGACAGTGTCACTTTTCACATAAAAAACAGATGGTCTTTCGTGATTTGCTTAAGAAAATAGACAATTTAGAAACCCAGTTAGCACTGTTGAATGGAAAGAAGGAAGAAACCTTGCCAGACACATCACCGTGTGAAAAACATGACTGTAACTCAGTCACAAGCAGATGTTGATGTGAACTAGAGAATTGTTTTATGATAGTAGCACATTTTAGAAAAAAAAAAAAAATGTTTACTATCAAAAGGGGGGTGATTCTTGAAGATTCATGAAAATTTTTTTAATTGAAGATTCATGAAAAATGATTTAATGTGATTGATATGTAAATTTATTTAGAATAAATTTTTTAATTCCAATCATTTAAAATATATATTTTTTAAAAACATTAGTGATGTTTGATGTTCTGTGATTAATCATATTTGACTTTTATGTTTTGAATGTGAAAAGTTCTTGTGTGGGAAAAGGGGGGCAACCTCTTCTATTCTTCTTGTTTCAGGTGTAAGCATGGAGATGTCTAAAATGTGTAACCTTAGGGAGAAAGACGATTTGGACCAGAAGGCCAACAGGACAAGTGATGCCAGGGTACTTCCTCAAGAAAGAGGAACCAGGACGTCTCTAGAGTTACTACTGGAATAGGAAATCCAGACATTTCCAAACCTGCTAAGATCCAGAACGACAGGTCTAAAAGATCCTGTGACATACGAATCGGAACAATAGCTATGAAAGATTCATCTAAGGAACTGTTTTCAAAATTGAAAAAGATTGGACAATCGATAGGAGAAGCACAAATAAATCAAACTATTTCTAGAGAGTATGGACAGCAGTCTTTCTACCAAGGTGGAAAACCATATTATGAAGACTCACTACACATGACACTAGAATGAATGTATGCTATGCTTTAAACAATTTTCCAGGAGCAAGGAAATTTTGAGTTTGAGAAAATTCTAAAGGTGGACAATCTTGGAACATTACAGGAACATACTCTTAAAAGAAATGAAGAACCTTCCTAGATTTGCTGCAAAGTTGTCATCAGAAGAATGGCAGGGAATAAACACAGACTGTTGTGACAAAACCCCATTTGGTTTCATGTGTGAGTGTGACATGGTGGAAAAACAACTATTGAAGCACCAGAAACAGACTTTGATGCTTGTAAAGTTAAACTCACTCATATGCAGAATCATTTCTCAAGGATAATAGTCACAGATGAGAGAAAATGTGTTACTACACCTTGTATATGTGAATGTGACCCGACAAATACTATCCTATTTTAAGAAAATATTCCAGAATTGATTTTAAATTGCCAGTATTAGACAATGTGTTAATGTCATTGATCTTAATGAGAAAGATAGGGTAATGGGGACTTAGCTATTACATATTCAGATTTACTTTGGGATGTAACCTTCAAAACAGTGTGTATATCTTACTCATTGTTTGTCAATGTATTATGCTATGCTGTATGTGTTCTCTATTAAGACGCCAGATTGCAGATACTTCAGTGATCACCTTAGGACGTTCCCGTTGACTGTGATGGTTCTTGAATATTTCTCTCCCAAACCAAAGAAATGTTTGTTTCATACTGCCAAATTTTAGAAGAGACCCTATGATAATCTTGCCTAATGGGATGGAGCGATAACCAGTGTGCATGAGGTGATGACCCAATGACGGGTAAGATTCTCCAGTGGCCAGATGGGGGACAACCTAAGCCAGGGTATTGCCGCCACTGGGCACCTGCCCTAATATTAATGGGAGGTGTAATCTTTATGAATGGAGTGGATGTGATGCTTCTCTGCCAAGAGCATCAAACGGGTGACTGTAAGAATTTATAGTCAGCCTTGACAAAGATTCCACTTCAATTTAGCTGTTGAATAAAGCTCATCCCTCCAAAAGACTTGATAATCATAAATGGTAATCTCAGTTCAAGCAATACAATAATATAACCTGAAGTAATACTTTCTTAATAGTAGTATGGGAGCAAATGTGAGACTTCTTGAACCAACACAGATCAAAGAGGGTTCATGATAATAAAAGACATCCATCTAAACATTATCTGACCACTTGGTTGAGCACACAGTTGGATACTACAATGACGGATTTGGGCACAGTGGGAGATATAGAGGTCATTTGTAGTATTAGTCTTAAATTACATTTAAAGTGATACTTCATTAGCATTAGGGGTGGGAAAACAGGTTTGAAACTATAAAGTGTTAAGACTGACTTTGCTCAGGGTTCAATCTTACTCTGCTGAACCCAAAGTACGACGTGCTTTGTCACTGCTACCACAATAAACTACTTTCATCAAGATTTTCTACGTCCTCTTCATTTTTTCTTACAAAACCATGTTTAAGAAATTATTTTTTTAATAATTTTTAACGTTCAAAAGTAGCGGATAAAGTCTGGACAATGCATATACAAAAAATGTGCAAAAAATCATATTAAATCGTATTACAGATTAACATAAAAACTCATCAGGAACATGTTTTATTTCATGCAAATGTTTTCTCTTAATTGATGAGAGTTAAGATAAAATACTTCAGACTTTTAACTTTTTTTGCCAGCGCTGGCAAATATTACAACTCGTGAGATCCACCAATCAGAGAGGCTCACAAATTTTAATAGCAGTTTTGATTAAAAATAATTGAGCATATCTGGCATTTTTGGTGGGTGCGGGACTGGCACCTACACTGTAAAACCTAACATTCAACTTAAATCAGACCATTTGGGGAGACCGGTTGCCTTGAACCATTTAAGTTTTGAAGCGCATGCGTTTGAGTAGTGTGAACTTGAGTCATGTGCAGGTATGCACTTATGTTTAAGTAGTGTGAACTAAAATATAATTGCATAACTGCATATGACTCAATTTGTTTGAGTTCACAGTACTAAAATGTATGTGTTTTAAAACTTAAATGGTTATATGCAACCGGTTTACTTAAATGGTTTGAGTTGAATCAACTTTTAGGTTTTACAGTGTACACTGTAAAAAAACTTTGCTGCCTTAAATTTTTTTTGTTAAATCAACTCAGATTTACAAGTCATGTCAACAGAGATTAGTTGTCACAACTTATAAAATATAGTTGAGAAAAGTCAACTTAAATTTATAAGTTATAACAACTCACCTGTAGTTATAACAACTCATCTCTAGTCAAGATAAATAATAGTAAGTTGAAATGACTTGTAAATCTTTAAATTTTTAAGGAAGCAAAGTATTTTTTACAGTGATTCACATCCTCTGAAGTTCACAGCACACACAGTAAGAATCAATTCAGAGATTTCCCAAATCAGTAGTATTTAAAAAAAATTCCTGGTTGCCTTAAAATGTTTTGTTAATTAAACTCAAAAATGGTAGTTGACAATATAAAACCTTTTTGAACTAATATTTTAAGTGAAATTTTGAAGGCACACAGGTAACTTACCATTTTAAGTTAAACCAACAAATCATTTTTTACAGTGAGATTGATTAAAGTTAGTACTCTTTTTAACATTGAAAATGCAAATGTTGACTATGTGGCATCCATGTGTCTTTGTCTATGAGTGTGTTGTGTTTGAGACATGTTTACAATGAACATTCTAAGATTCTGCAGGCTTTTATTTGGATCTTAATGAGACAAAGATGAATTTAAATTCATTGAAAAGTCTTTAAGTGAAATCTCAGTCTTTTTATAGGGCTCCGTTTTGCTTTGTTTGTTTGTTTCCTGCTTTTGAAGCTCTTATTTTAACCGCTTGAACAAATTCATATAAACTATGCAAAACACCAAATAGTTTCGTGTGTGTGTGTTTTTTATTGTGTTTATGTTTGTTTATTTGACTTTTTTGCGTGGTTTCAATGTTTTGCTGTGCCTAACGCACAAATGATCTCAAACAGGAGTGCCAAATCTTTATCAGAGCTCACATCAAACTCACCACACAATTTTTTTAAAGATTTCTGTAGAAAATCTGCCAGCCTGATCTCACGAGAATTCATATGTATTTTACAAGTTGGCTAATTTGTGTAAAGTGAATTGTACAAATACGCACGTTTATTACAAAAAACCAACAACAATAAAACCCCGCCCCTAACCCTCAACATCACGGGGCGAAAGCGAATCGTAGAAATGTAAGAATTTGGTCGCACAAATTAATACGAATAAACCACCTCGTAAAATATGTACAAAGTATAACGAGATTGTGTTCAATCTCCCCAACCTTCCACCTGATTTAACTCTTCACAGCTAGTTTACTTGATTTGATTTAGTTGTTTTAATGATCAACTGAAATAGAAAAGTTTATCAATTTTAACCATTTGGACTTTTTGTGGTTGCAAAAGTCGCATTGCTTCTCAGTTCTGGAAAGTGTCAGAAGGTCAGTTTGCCCGAGCATCGTACATGATTTATATGACATGTATTTTTTCTTTGGACGGCTCTTATAGCATTAAATTACTCAAGTTTCACCCACTCCACGTGTATATCTGAACTTTCTGTGAACTGTAAGTGTAAGATGACGTCTGTATTAACAGAACATACAGTACCATCTTTCACACATCGTCCTGTCCTTTCACACATACACAAATCTGTGTGTTGACTTTTACAGGATATCACAGCTGGATAAAATCCATTTTCCATTACAGACGGATAAAACAACAGATAAGTGCTTAGCAACAAACCGTCTGCCCGTGGATTATCCTGATTACTCAACACTAAATACTTTTGTAGTGTTTTATGGGTTCCCTTATTAAAAATACAGAGCACAGTAATGTTGTGGGCGTGTGACATCTGACTTTCATACTTCTTCGCTATATTATTTAATGTTTTGTCACATTTAAGCACAGTCTGAGACATTGTTGAGACCTCTTTTAACATACTAGTGTGACATTATTGGGGTTTGTTGTCTTATGAGGAAAAAACTGTGAAGCATAAGGTATACATTTCTATTTGCCCTCAGTGTTTATGGCAATTAGGAAACTTGTCGTCATGGCTTGTCATCTAATGATGAGTCTTTCTCATTTAAACACACTTACACATCTGTGAAAAACAGGAAAGTGAAATAGTTTTATTTAATAATGAGGAAAGTCAGCGAGCCATGTGTTCACCTCAGGGTGACAACATAATATTTCACACACACAAAAACAGAGACCGAATGTCATGCGACTGGAAGGCAATATGAAGGTTTGGCTCAGGGGTTATCAAACATTTTAGGTTTTTTGTTTCCCAGACAGAGATTAGCTTAAGTCTGGACTAGGCCTTAGTTTAATTAGGAAATATAACTACAGGCCTTACTAAAAACATTACTTGTGTGCATTTTGAGGTTAAAGAAAGGGCACTGATGTATTTTAAGATATGTCCATGAAGGTTGTTTTTAGTTTGGAAGGCTCATACATTTACTTTAGTCTAGGACTAGTCTAATGCTGCGTTCACACCAGCAGCGGCAGAGGCATCAAGCGCGAGTGATTTCAATGTTAAGCCAATGTGAAGATGCATTGAAGCGCATCTGGAGGTCTCACGGCGCGAATGAGGCGTTTAGCACGGCGCGGTAGACGCGATTCGAGATGCTTCTAGTTTGTGCAAATGGCGCGAATGAGGCGTTGCCGCGGGAATTTTGCAAGTTGAAAAATTTGAACTTTAGCAGAAAAGCCGCGTTAACCAATCAGGAGCTTGCTCTAGTAGTGACATTATTACAGGAAGCGAGCGGAGTCGCAGAAGCCCCTCCTATGATGCGAATTTCCACGTGAATGTCTCGATGCAAGTAAACTCAAAATGTTTAAGCGGCAAACTGGACGCGGTAGACGGGTATTACTATTCTCTGCTAATTTGCTACGCTTTATAGACAGAGTCTGTTTGGGCATAATTGATAAGCGTTTACCTTCTCGTGGGAGGGCTTGTCTGAAGTTTAAAATCATTGGTGTAAACGTAAGCCAATCACATAACATTTATTTATGACGTGCGTTATGCGCCGACTCAGCCACATCACATTTCCGCTGTAAACACACGTATGATGTATGATGTTGACACGTATGAGTTGATAAATCAAACTTTTCCCAAAACCTGTTGGGAGTAGTGCAACAACATCATCTCCATATAAAATGTTTAACACTCTTCTTGTTCGAGCTTCAGTTGGCAAATGCCATGAATATTCTCCACAACAGATCGAATAACTTTCTGTGTCTCCATGTCCGCTGTAAACTACAACCTTACATTCGGCGCTTAGCGTCTACATCACGGTTCTCAGCCCGCCATCTGTTCGTTGATTGGGCCGACAAATTTGAGGCCGTAGGAAAACGGTTATGATTGGAGACATCTCAGACTTAGAAGAGAAGCGTAATGAAATTTAGCGGAAGTACAAAGCCTGACGTAGTCAGGCTACATAGATATATACACTAGATGTCGCCTTGAGGTTCTAAGCATGCGTCAAAACTGCCGCCATCTTGGAACAGGCGTCTTGTCATAGGAAGTAGCTAACGCTGCAAGTTCATGGACAATGCCGGACTTTTGTGCTGCGTATGGATGTTAGGCCTATTAGCACTATGCATTAAAGTTAGAAAAAGTAGATTTTCATAATATCAAAACTTTAATTTTTTTCTGGACTCAATGCTAAATACATGTCTGACTGTTGAAACGAACCAAAAGAAAACCAAAGAAATCGCTTTCATGACGATTTATGGTGATTTTATTTCCGTTACACCATTGCCTACAATGACGCTGATGCGGGGCTCCCCTGTTTCAAGATGGCTGCTCTAGTTGACACATTCGGTCCAATTAACTGCCATAGCCAAGGCGATATCTAGGATACATATCTTTGGTCAGGCTATAGGTGATGCTCTTACCCAACTTATAAAACACCAGCTTTTGTGAAAATCATAAAAATGCTGCCGCTGGCTGGCAATGTTTCTCAAAAATGCTGGCAGAGAAAGAGTTAATGTCACAATGAAATGGAAGCAGCTATTGTCTTATTTTATCCGTCGTGACCACTGATCTATATAAATGACTGGATTGCGCATGACGTCACAACTGTGAAGCCATCGCACAGCCATGTTGGTATACCCAAACATTCTATTAAATCAATGGACGCGATCAGATTTTAATTATAAAACATCACTTTACAAGTCTTCGTTTTTATATCTGAAGTTACCCTGTACATTATTACAACACAAACGTCCTAAGCATGTACATAGTTATTTACTGAAAGTTGTACATTTTAGTTTTTAATCAGTTATTATACATTCATCTTTATTACAGTATCAGATCAGCAGACAGACCACAACATATGTATTAATGACAAACGTGCTCATTCTGAAATCTAAATAAATAATCATACTTTGTACCGTATGTGCATGCAATAATTTGCTGGTTTATGTTATCTAAACTTACAAGTTACTTAAACTTATTTAGAGAAATAACGCTGACCGTGTAGCTGAATGTCAAAAAAAACTTTATTTATACCCGCGTCATTAACAGAACGCAACAGACACACTCACCTTAACGGTTTTTTATAAATCCATTTTCCTGCCCGATTAAAACATAAACATTGCAAATAACACCAGAATTAACAGTTAATTTACGTACACATATCCTAAAAATAATCTTGCGTGACTGATACGCTGTAAAGCGGGTGAATTTAAAACATGATTTTGAATGGAAGTTAATGACGCCTTGGGTATACCAAGATGGCGGCTCCAACTCTGCGCTGGCTTCACCTCACGCTGTTACGTTAAGCGTTCTATGCGCAATCCAGTCATTTATATAGATCAGTGGTCGTGACGTATAACCAAGTGAAATGGGTTTAAAAATGAAAAAGATCAGGGCTGGACTTGAATTCGTCCATTGAGAATTAATTGGATCATTAGAAGTTGGGTCATGTTGCTAATTGCTAATCGCTGCAATCTTTAAATTAGTTCAAGTAAGATTGTTAAGTAATGAGTTGTTAAGGCAGAATGAATGTCTGGCATTGCATTGCAGGGTATAATTATAGGTATTAAATTAGGCATGCAAGCTTCCCTAACCTCATTTTACTATAATTTGTGTATATTAACCTCATTTTAAGAGTTTTGTGTATTAAAGAAGATTTAAGCAGCTTTGTGCGATGTGTCTATGTATTCATGTGCAAATGCTACAATTTAACAAAATAAAAATGAAGTAACGTTAAGGAAGTAATATTTCTCTCTCTCTCTCTGTCTCTCTCCCTCTCTCTCTCTTTCTTGTGAATCTATATTAAGTGTAACGAGAACAGATTATTAGCTCATAACTGCAGCAGCCGGTCCGGTCCGGTCATGTTTATCTGACTGGATCAATGTTTAAATCTGACCCGACCTGCTGGATCTACGCTACAGATAGATTTTATATCTTCTCCAGAGGGGTTTCAAATCCATATCCGTCATCATTACTGTGTCTTCTTACATAAGACAAGGAAGCAAAAGACGTGGATTATAAGAACTTTATATCTGCTGTACTCCTTATGAGTTGTGTTTGTATTTTTAGGTATACCCAATGGAGCGAACTGTCTTTACAATTAAGCTATGTTGAGTAAAACCTTTTTGGATGTCCTTAAAGGGATAGTTTACAAAAACATTACACTATGGAAGTCAAAGTATCTTTTTTGTCTTCAATTCCATTTTCATTTTTGGCTGAACTATCATGTGAAATATTATTCAGCGATGTAATTGAATGAGATTGTTGTGGAAGGTTACGTATTAAATTTAGATTCTCCGAGATGGAAAGCGATACTACAGCGCTGGCCACACACATACACAGAGACACATACTGTACAAATCAACAGTGTCACTTACTGTCAAACCACATCAAGCTATCGTTTCGAACCAAATATGTCTTGGTTTCTTCGGGAAATAAGAAATGATTCTGTTGTCCCCTGCAGACGAAACAATTTCAGGATTGTTCAGCGGTTGTTACATGCCATTATGAACGCAAGCCTATGATTTTATTACAGATCACAGTTAAACGTAGTGTGTGCTTCACCACTGCCAGATGCAGATGTGATTAATGTTGTTGTTTTCCAACAGAGCATCCAGCCTTACAAAACCAGATGTGGCACCAAAGGTATGAGATTTACCCCCATACACACAAACACAGTCACTATTGTGAAGGAAATGTGTGTGTCTATGTTGTTACACCCCTCTGAGACAGACTCACAAACTCTGTGCATGCAAATTTGCATGTTTTAAGTAAGTCATGATATATGTGCAGGTTTATGCTTTGGGCTGTATTGCTTACTGTAAAATGCAAAATTATTTTACACTACACTACTTTATGTATAGTGTATACTGCGCAACATTTAGTAGGAGTAAGCTAGTGTTTCATTACATCATCGACATCCGTTACGCTTCTTGATTTGCATTGCTTTCATTTTATGTTCCGTTGTGTGGTTATGTTTGAGTCCTGCATGTGCTTTCCTCCATGTTTAGGATCATTCTGCGGAAATCATCAAACCTGTTCCCATGACAACATCCATTCCATGTTCCCCTGACATCACAAACTCCACCCACATCACGTCATCTTCCTATAAAAGTGCTCATCTGTTTGGAGGGGCGGGGTCACCGCACATAGTCTCCATTCCTTCCGCTGCATCGGCTTTTGCGTCTGCTTTATCGGCTCGAATCCCTAATCCACCGCCTCTACCCAGTCCCACCGGCTCACCCAATCAACTACCTGCGGTGCCCCGCCCTTCGGTTTATAACACGCCCATCGATCTCTACTCGGCTGAGAACGCCTGTGAGGTGGCCATGGGCCAGAGGCGGGGCCTACTGGAGAGTCAGGGTGAGAGCTTACAGCTGAATGGGTAAGAGTTTAACTGACACATGAATGCTCCACCCACAAACGTAAAGTCAAGGCCTGTTAGATAACTTAATCTCATAAGAAATGTATGAGTTCATATTGAAATCTTCAATAATATTGACTTGACAAATCTGAGATATTTTCTGAAACTAATGGAGACGTTTGTATGATTTCTGGGTCTTTATTCTCAAGAGAAATATCTGAGACACAGGAGACTTAAAGAGCACCTATTATACAAAATCCACTTTAAAGGGATAGTTCACCCAAAAATTTCATTAATAATTCACCCTCATGTCGTTCCAAACTCGTAAGACCTCCGTTTATCTTCGGAACACAGTTTAAGATGTTTTATATTTGGTCCGGGAGCTTGTTGACCCTTCATTGAAAATCTATGTATGGTGTGCTGTCCATGTCCAAAAAGGTAATAAAAACATCATCAAAGTAGTCCATGTGACATCAGTGGGTCATTTAAAATATGTTGAAGCATTGAAAATACATTTTGGTCCAAAAATAAAAAAAAAAACGACTTTATTCGGCATTGTCTTCTCTTTCGCATCTGTTGTGAGGCGCATGCGCGGATGATATATGACGTGGCTGACGTGTTATCTGGTGCGCCCCAGCTGTTTGGTTTTTTTGTGCGCCTGGGCTTCATTTACAGTCTGAGGGAGACGCACACTGTAAGTTTAAAAAAAACATATCTGACGATAACACATCATCCGCGTCACTGCAGTCACGTGACTATAGTCCCGCGCATGCGCTTCACAACAGACGCGGAAGAGAAGACAATGGCACTATAGCATAAATGACGAAGCAAGCAAAAAACAAATTGAAGGGTGAACGCAAAGCATGCTAATCTCATTTTTCATCCGTCATTTTTAAATAAGATATAACTCGTAAGATACATATTACAAATCCGTTTGTGGTAAGCGAAATTTGTGTGCAACTACTAAGCGATCACTGCTTTGTTTGTGGTGTCCCAGCGGTCACTAGCACTTCTGGTTTTCATTTTGAGTGGACACCAACTACTGCCACCTAGTGATACAGAAAACTCATTTAACGCAGGCACATCCATGTGGTGCATCAGTGCAACTTTGAACACAGACACAGCCAGTACGCAGACAACGTGAGGCGACCTCACAATCCGTGCTACTTCATTGGTGTCAGTTTGGTGCGTCTCTACTATAAGTGTGAATATTTACGCATTTGACAGCCATGTTTTTATGTAAGTGTATGCCGCATGCATAAATGTAGATGTAAATTACGGCTTAGTTTTCCATTCTTTCTGGAATTCTGTAATTAAGCACATTTTTCTTTTTCAAATAAAGTCGATAAACCACAATGACTTGTGGCTACAGAAGCGTATCATTGCTTAACCTCAGAGCTCATGGTAGGTCTGCATTAAAAAAGAAACCTAGAAAGTTCGCCATGGAGATTTTAAATGCCATTATTACTTCCAGAACAGTAAATGAATTCCAGACGGCTGTGTTGAGATTTTTGACTACAGCAGACCAGATCACGGAGAAACACAGACGGTTTTATTTACCTTCGGTGATGTATACCGCCTTATCTTTACATGCGGTCCAAAGATCCACTATAGCTGGCTGTATCAGACCTTAAGTAATACAAAAAGTGGTTTATTCATTACAGGGGTTAAATTATGCGTTGCAGGGGTAAAGTTAAATTATTTGCATTGTTTGCCGTTTGGATACTTTTTTTGATCTCCAAATAAATATTTAAGACATTGAGTTCTATCATACGTTGAAAGTACTGGCAGTATCAAGTGTGATGCATCACATGATGTTCATTTAGACGCAGGTCTCAATCATTTTGGTGATGTCTGTGTGTATATTTAGATCTCTGCAATAGTATCCGTTGTGTTTCGTGTGTGTGTGTGTCTAAGGGCTCTCCTTTGGACATTGTCCAGAGGAAGCTCAGATGTATCACCATGACCCCCCTCTTCCCGTCCTCTTCTGGGTTTCATATTTTCATGCAGTACGTGTTATGCTGATGTACGCACATCTCTTATACGTGTGTATTATGTTTGTTTTAGTTTGCTAACTACAGTAATATCCTGACACCAGCACATATTATAGTTTAATCACTCAATAAACTCATTCTGCTTCTCATTAAATGTTTTGTAGTCATGTTCGCCTGTGCACGTGAATATTTTCAGGTTTCCCACAGGTCCTTGAAATCCTTTAAAGTTTGTGAATCTGGGGTAAAAATTCAAGGCCCTGGGAAGTTTTTGAAAATATACATATATAGATACACGTCATTGAAAGTGCTTGAATCTATTTTATGCAAGAAGTTTTCTGGGAAAAAAATCCATATTATTCCCTGTGTAGTGTAGGATAATATCATAAAAAACGTTTCGCTTTAAATGCTTATATCTTCTTTATGCGAATGTTGATTCATACCAAAAGGTTTTTTGCATAGTTGTGTTTGACACATGAAAAAGTCTCGGGTTATGTATGTAACTGTTGTTCCCTGAGAAGGGAACGAGACGCTGCGTCTCCCTTGCCATAATTCCTGCGTCTTTGGCAATATTTTAGATAGCGATATACTTACTCCCGCGTCACCCTGTCTTTGTTGTTAAGCCTCACCATTGGTTGAATTTGATATATACATTCAGATGCAATCACCTCTGGAGGAGTCCCCAAAGTGTCACCGCAGTGACGCAGCACGAGTTCCTTCGAAAGGGAATTGTAACAATGTATCTTAAAAGGTAGCACGATGTAACCTTACTCTTACTTGAAATGTGTCCCCACATTTAGTCCTTGAAATTGGGGGTATTGGACCTGGAAAGTCCCGCAAAGGTCCTTGAATATGAAGTTATATAAGGTGGGGGAACCCTGTATGTTTAAGGTATAAAAATGTACCATTTTTTTAGTGCACAGTTTGCAAGTTTTCAGTATGCAATATTTGGCAAACCTCATTGAAGACAGTGTGGTAGTGTCCCATGTGCAACATACTAAAACATACTGTAGCATGTGTCATACTTGTGTACTTTATAGATCCCTAATGCAACTAAACGTGGTCTAAAGAAAGAGAAACCATTCGTGATCGAAACCAAATGCTTGTGTTCATATAACACACACACATCTAACAGTTTATTTGCCCGTCTTCCTCTAAACTAATGAATCTTTTCATACAGCTGTGCATTTATTATATTAAATGAACTCCAGCCCTGTTTCTATGGTTTTATGGGCAAAAAACAAAAACAAACATAATTCTTTATTAGGATCGCGCGCAGTTGTGCATACTGTCATTTTTTGTTTTATTTGGGTCAGATTTGTCTTTATTTCATTATGTGTCTGCACTACTTTAATTTAACCAAATTGTGTCCGTAACTTAATCTGACTGTTTGTTTGTTTGTGATCCACGCAATGTGTTTTTATTTCGATAACATGGTGTTTGAATCATGTGTCGGTCTTTCTCAGAGGGGATCGTTTATGATCGATTCAGGACATCTGTTTTGTATGAGCGTCTCTTTATTCATGTATTTTCTAATCTGTAGGCTTCTCAGCAGGTGAATCCAGCAACAAAGTCAGTATCACATAACTGGATGCTTCATTCATTGTGTGTGTGATGTGCTTTGTAGTTTGTGTCATTCTTATAAGTGTCATAATCTTATTTTAAATTAAATTGTGACCTTTTTATAAAAATTGGGTAACCTCTTTAACCCTAAAATCAAAGACAAAAATAAGAAATTATATTTGAAGCCTCTTTTAGGGCCATTAAGATTATGACATTTGCATGAAAAGGCTTTTTTTTAATTGTTCCACGGCACTGATTTTTATTTAAGTTGATTTTAAATTAAAGTTTGTGTGTATTTGAAAAAAAGTTCTTTGTACTATAAATAATGATCAAAATATGGTCCATACAGTCACTGGGGGAGTACCTTTTTTAAAAATGTCTTAAAGGTTTATTGTGTAACTTTAAGGAGGATCTCTTGACAGAAATGCAATATAATCTACATCAGTGGTTCTCAAACTGGGGGGCCGCGAGATGGTGCCAGGGGGGCCCCAGTTTTATGACATTTTATAAAATACATTATTTATCATGAATTCTGTGAAATTAAACCTAAAAAATAAGGCAGCACTACTTTGTGTAATTTAATGTTTTGTTTAATTAAAATGTGTTTTTCTTTGGGGGGGGGGGCGCGAAGGAATGCATCGTACACAAAGGGGGCCGCACGCTGAAAAAGTTTGAGAACCACTGATCTACATAACTATATTTTCAGAGGTGTATAAAGACCTTACATCATAAACTGTATTGTTTATATTACCTTAGAATGAGCCGTTTTTATCTCCATACACGATGGGTCCCCTTATATGGAAGTCATTGTCATGTTTCTACAGTAGCCCTAAAAGGACAAACTACACTACAGAGTGTGTTTTGTCCCTACGTTGTTTGATGCCGCTAAAATTTATACACACCACCTTTAAAGGGACACTCCACCTTTTTTTGGACATATGCTAGTTTTTCAGCTCCCCTAGAGTTAAAGGGACAATAAGTAGGATTTATCCCATCTAGTGGTGAAATTGTATTTTGCATTCAAACGAATAGTGCTCTCTAGCGCCTCGCTTTTCCAAACACTTAAAACTCTACTTACTGTCCCGTTAAACATTTGATTTTTACCGTTTTGGAGTCCATTCATCTGATCTCCGGGTCTGGCACTATCACTTTTGGCATGGCTGGGCATGATTCATTGAATCTGATTGGACCATTGGTATCACGCAGAAATAACCAGATTTTCAATATTTTCCCTATTTAAATCGCAACTCTTCTGTAGTTACATCGTGTACTAAGACCGACAGAAAATTAAATGTTGTGATTTTTTAGGCAGATATGGCTAGGAACTATACTCTCAAACTGGCGTAATAATCAAGGACTTTGAAGGCGCAATGATATTACGCAGCAGCCGAAATGGCAGGGGACTATTTTTGGGCACTGCGTAATATCACAATGGGAAAAAATATCAAATATTAAATAGTAATAATTTAATAATAGAAAAATATCGAGACTTTGGTTATTTTTTAGCGTGATGCTAGTGGTCTGGTCGGATTCAGTGGATTATGCTGGGCTATGATAGGGGTGCTAGCGCCAGACCTGGAGATCATCTGAGTTAGTTCCAAACTGGTAAAAATCAAATGTTTAACTCTAGGGGAGCTGGAAAATGAACATATTTTCAAAAAAAGTGGATTGTCCCTTTAAAGGGGTCATATTATGAGATTTTTTTAAAGCGGTAAAATGGGTCTTTGGGGTCCCCAGAGTGCATATGTGAAGTTTTACCGTGGCTTAAATACCTCACAGATAATTTATTTACCACTTTGTAGGTGCGAGCAAAATGTGCGTTTTTGGGTGTGTCCTTTGGAATGCAGATGAGCTGATGAGATGCAGGCGCTGGTTGCAATGATGATGGTTTGTTGTTGTAATCAAAACTCAACAGCAGTGCCGTGGTTGGATAGTGGGGATTGAGGGGCGGTATTATTATAATAAGACTTTCTACCTACGTCACAAAACAGGCAAAATCTGATTAACCTGTTTTTTCACGTGCTTGCGGAGAGTGGTTTGCCGGGGCTGGGCTATTGGGTTGTTCTTTTACACATGGGTTGAGGGAGGCGCTGGAGACCCAATTATGGCACTTAAAGGGGCCATGGCATGAAAATCTGACTTTTTCCATGTTTGGGTGCTGTGGTTGGGTCCCCAGTGCTTCTATCAACCTAGAAAATGTGAGGGGGATCAACCCAGTAACTTGGTTTTGGTGGGCCATTCTCTGCAAGCACGTGAAAAAATAGGTCGTTGAAATTTGGCTCTCCTTATGATGTCATAAGGAGTTCTTATTATACAGTAATAATACCACCCCTTAATCTACACTGTCCAACCACGGCACTGCCATTTAGTGCAGAGAAAAGCACAATTGATTTTGATTGCAACAAACCACCATCATTGTGATCGGTGTTTGGGTTTCATCAGCTCATTTGCATTTTGGAGGACGCACCCAAGGCGGCACATTTTTGCACACACCTACAAAGTGGCAATTTTAACATGCTATAATAAATTATTTATATGGTATTTTGAGCTAAAGCTTTACATATGTGCTCTGGGGACACCAAAGATTTATTTGACATCTTAAAAAATCTTGTGCCATGGCCCCTTTTAACATGTAAAAAGTCTGATTTTCACGCTATGACCCCTATAATATTTGCAATTTAGGTTTAGAAACATATACATTTGGTACCAATATGTACCTTTGAGGTATTAAACTGCACTCTTGGGTAGCAATTTGTATCTTTGAGGTACTAAAATGAACTCTTTGGATGCAAAGTTGTACTTTTTAAAAGGGTACAGTACCACCCTGCAAAAAAAAACAATAGACACTATCACAGAAATTCTATTGGATTTATTGGACTTAATGGGAACTTTATTGGTTATATTGGAAACTATAATGGTCTCTATGGGTCTCTGTTGGTCTTTACTGGTATGTGTTGGGTTTTATTTGTGAGGGATTAAATCCTAATGGAATATGTCCCAGAACACACTACAAAAAGGAATTTTGTAGTGGTTTTAATGGTAAAAGCTAATGGTTCCTATTGATATTTTAATGGAAACCATTAGGAATTTCTGTAATAGTTTTATTGTTTTTTCAGCAAGGCACCCCAGTGACGGCTAGGGACTATTTTTTTGACCATTGTTTTTTTTTTGACATTGTACAGTTTTGCAGTATTTGAAGTGTTTTTGGTTAGTTCAGTACCTGATCTGTGTTTGGCTAAAGGCGGGGTGCATGATTTTTAAAAAACACTTTGGAAAAGGGAGTCGGGCCGAGTATCAAAACACACTTGTAGCCAATCATCAGTAAGGGGCGTGTCTATCAAAAGAATGTCCAGATCCTATTGGTGTAGGGGCGTGTTTATTTAGGTGATTTCAAATCTCAACATTGGCTTTCAGAGATCATGCACCCCGCCTTTAACAGTAGACTGGGTTTGTGGTACATAATGTATAGTTTTTGCATTGCGTGAGTGTTGTTCTAAGTTTACAGACTTTTACAGACAAATTAACCAAACCTTTACACGCATGCACAGACACACAACTTTATGCACACACTGCAGTTTGTCATAGACTCCTAATCATCCTTTTATTCACATATAAAGATTCACACTTGATCTGACAGTGTTGATTTATTGACAGCTTATGAATATGTTTTCTGTCAGTATGAAGACGTTGGCATGATCAGTATGCCCCTAATGTGTGTGTTCACAATCTCTGATGTGAAACTTCATCTTTAAGAAATTAAACAGAAAAATTTGTATGATTGGAGGATCTGGAGTTGTAAAATCCAGACATTGTGTTGAGTAATGTCTAGATTAGCTCTGTCTGCATTTTGAACTCAGGTTTTAAAAGCATGTTGCATGTTTTTATATGCATTGGCACCACCTAGTGGTCATAAACACTCATTGTTGTTTAATTTGATAATAGTTGCTATACAGACAACACAAGTGGACTCAAAATGTATTCAGACAATTAATAAATGTTATTGCATTTGATAACAAAACATGGAGTGGATGTTTTTAACTAAAACATTATGACAATGAGTATAAAAAGTTGTGATGCTTTCATCTTGTCACATGTTTAAATATTTTGTTATCTAATGCAATGACATTTACACAGTTTTAAAACACACCTAATTTATTATTAAAACGATGGTATTTACATCTTATATCAGGGTTTAATACATCCAAAATGTATGTAATATCAATATTTTCTTTTTTATCATAGTGGACCTCCTGTTTTGTCAAAGTGAGTACAATATCTGTGACGTGTGACTTTCATTTACAGATATTGAATTATTTTTTCATTTATTTTCATATTATCTTTCCTCTGTTCTTTCTTCCATCTTTCAGAAGACCAGTTAACAGGTAAAGATTCAATCACTGTTTTAGCTCCAGCAATATTTCTGTAGATCAAATTGTAAAGAAATTGCATTAGCAACACAAAAGCTATGGGTTCGAGCACATGCATTACATGATAAACATTTTACTATAAGTCTCTGTGGTTAAAATTATCTGCCAAATGCATAGATATAAATATGTTATTTGCCAATTATTGTTAAAAAAAATGAAAAGATGGATTTCAGTATGAAGATAACTTTAGGTTCCAATATTCATCCCACCTTTAATTGCATTTAGTAAAATAAAATGTAATGTTAAAGTGAAAAATAAAGTATGTCATTATCACAAAATATTTTAATAGCTTTGCGCTAAAAGTATAATAGAGTAACATTATAAACACATTAAGATGTTTTTTTTTTTCTTTTTGCACATGCTATTGTTATACAGGAGGTATTTTTTTCAGTCTCTTTAACCACTAAATGATCTTTGACCTGTTAAAGACCCCTGATAATTATACTGTATGTAAAAAAAGATGAACCTCTGTTTGTGTAGACTTCCCCGTAAGCACATCACAGAGACGGACATCGAGTTTTATCACATCCCAACTCACGGTGATGCCAGCAGGAAGCGCATCATGGAGGATACAGAGGACTGGCGCCCTCGAACCGGGACATCACAGTCACGATCATTTCGAATCCTGGCACAGATGACTGGCACCGAATCTGATTTTGGTGAGAAAGATATTTTTGTTTATTTTCACTTTTATTATTACATTACTGAGGCATTTTGTTGTCTGTCTAATTATTTTTTGTACTGCATTTTTATTAGAGCTCAGGGAGAAAATTTGAAAAATTAGGTGTAAAAAATGTTCCTGCATTGTAAAAAAAAATGTCTGTTGTATTAAAACGTTTTATTTGTTTTTCTTTCACAGAACAGCCACAGGAGAATGACTCTACAAAAACAACAAGGTGAGTCTGCTTTCTTTCTGTGTGTGTTGTGTTTTGTGTGTTTCTGACAGGGTTGCTGTGTGTTTGTGCGTTGTAAAAGCGTGTGATTTTGGCATCCCTTGACCTGTTATTTTGTGGTATTTCTATATTAAAAAAACGAGTTTAACCAGCATGCACAGGCACACTGGTGTTGTGTTCGTCATCTTACATTTACTATAAAATAATGTTACGTGTGATCTTTAAAAAGTTAAATACAATCACAGATAAAATTTGAAAAATGAATTTCTTTTTTCTGATGAACACAAAAGAAGAAATTTTGAGAAATACACAGCAGTAAGTGACCATGGACTTCCATAGTAGGAATAAAAAAATATGATGGAATTGAATGGGTACCGTCAACTGTGTGCTAACCATCTTTTATCAAAATATTTTCTTAGTCATTTATCACAATACTTCCAAAATATTTTTTTCCTACTATGGAAGTCTGTGGTCGCTTGCTGCTGTGTGTTTGCCATCGTTTCTCAGAATATCTTCTTTTGTGTTCATCAGAAAAAAGAAATTCATACAGGTTTAGAACAACATGAGGATGAGTAAATTATGACAGAATTTTCATTTTAAAGTGAACTATCCATTTAAAAAGATCTTAATTTGTACCATTTGGGTACATGAATGTATATATTTGGTACCAGTATGTAGTAACTCTTTAAATTAACTTTTTAAAGGTTACTGTCCCGTGACAGCTAGGGACCATTTTTTGACCATGTGAACATATTTGATGTTTAATTTTGTGTGTATAATGTTGCTCATCGCTTCTTCTGGCTGGTTGTGAAAAATCTGAAATGTGTTTATTGTGGAAATGAGTTGTGATTGTGCATCGGTGGGGCAGCATGTTACGTTTCATAACAAAGTGTTGGCGGTGGACAGTATGTGTTACTTACGGGTGTCGTAGTGGCTTTGACTGCATGGTCGTGTTAACGTAATACATCATTTTGGTTTATCTTTCATTTTTTTCACTTTCTTTTTCCCTTTTTGGTGAACAGGGTAGTGAAGATTAACCCTAAGATTGGACCCAAATATCATAAACTCAGAGACTGGCATCATGGCGTTTCCGCTCGAACCCTTAACGTTGTCAGTATGTTGTAGTGTGTTTGTGTATGCGTGTGTGTGTAAAGGGATGGTTTATGACTTCAAAAGGGCCCCCTCCAAAATTTTTCACATTCTTTTTCCTGGTTTTAGATATACATCATTTTCTAGTTACACACAGCTGATTGTAACCATTGACTATCATGGTAGGAAAACAAATATTATGAAAGGATTGTAATAAATGATGAAGAAATTTTGATAAATGATGGTAAACACAGTTGACGGTACCCATTGAATTCCATCGTATTTGTTTTTCCTACTATGGAAGTCAATGGTTACTATCAGCTGTACCATCATTTAACAAAATATCTTCTTTTATGTTCATCAGAAAAAAAGAAATTCATACAATTTAAAACAACACGAGGATGAGAAAATGATGACAGAATTTTCATGTTTGGGTGAACTATCCCTTTAAGATGATCATGAATATTCAAACCGTTATCACTTTGCATCAAATCTCTGCGCTACGCTAAAAACCAAGCTGTACAAATCAAAGTATAAGAATAACATTTTATCTAATTTAGATATACATATTTTTTTCTCTTTCTAGCATCACTTGTTTGCCTTAAATCCATAGTTGTGCATTAATTAGCAAACAGACATGACTAACATTTCAACGTTACAAGTAATACTAAGATAAGCTTTTAGATAAATTAAGTCTTTGAAAAAATGCATTTATGCACTATTGTTACTATAGTTATCTTTTGCATTAAAAAAAATCTAAAATAAAATAATAATAAAAATAATTAAAAACATTAGATAAAAAATTCTGATTGGACCTTTAAAAAATAAATTCTGTTCTTTCTTTCTTTATTACGGAGCCCCTAAGAGGACAAGAAGCAAAAATTAAATAAAGTTTATTTTCATGTGCGCACATGAAACTAAACTTTAGATTTTTTTTATTCCAATGTAAATAGGGGCTCGGTACTTTCTTTCTGTCTTTCTTTCTTTCTTTTAGGCATGCATGATTTTAACTTATAGGGAAGATAGACAGTTAATAATTTTAAGTACATGTGCAAAATTGTCTATATCTGTGCACTGGAATCTTCTTCTCTCACCAAAGCAAATTCCCTGTGTGAGCAAATATACTTTGTAATAAATGGTTCGGAAAAAGGTTTGGAGGAACTGTAAAAATGAGTTGCTGCCTTAAAATCTTTAAGTAGAATCAAACTAACAAGTTATTTCAACTTACATCATACTGACCTTAAACATCAAGTTGAATCTTGCAGAATTTGAAGTTTCAACATAAGTTAAAGTAACATAAAAACATATCATGTAATCACATGGCTCTGTAGTAAGAGGAGTTATACTAAACATTTCTTTTCATTGTTGTTGGGTTTTCTGGATGGCGCAACCTTGAAGCCCGGCCCACCCGGGCTCATGATAGTCAAAGGCCCCTGGGCATTGGCCCGGTCGGTAATCCATCCCTGTGTGTGAATGGGTGTCTGTGGGATATTTTTGTGTTGGAATCTGTTGGATTTGAGTTTGTGACAGTGAATAAAGTTATATTAGATACTGAAGTCACAAACAGCAGTTATGTCTCGACATAACATACTGTGGTCGGCAAACAGGAGAGTTTTACAGTGTGTGCAGTATTGGGAGATATTCAGTGTGCACTTTCATCTGGATTTCATGAATTTACTTTATTAGTTGCACTACATTATAGAGAAACGAATGATGCGTGTGGCTTGAATAATTTTCGTTTTCATTACTGTTTTGACACATTTGTGACCCTGGACCACAATTTATTAATTTTTTATTGAGATTTATACATCATCTAATAAATTAAGAGATTTGCTTTCAATTGATGTGGACAATATTTGGTCAAGATATAACGATTTGAAAATCTGCAATCTGAGGGTGAAAAAAAATCCAAATATTAAGAAAATTGCCTTTAAAGTTGTCCAAATAAAGTCCTTAGCAACACCTCTTACTAGTTAAATAATAAGTTAAATTTTTTATATATATATTTACAGTAGGAAATGTACAAAATATCTGATATTTACTTAATATCCTAATAATTTTTTGCATATAAAATCAATCATTTTGACCCATTCAATGCATTGTTGGCTATTGCTGCTTATGACCCAGGTCCAGGATCACAAATATAATTTTACAGGACATTTGCTTTTAAGAATTGAGTTAGACAATAATCTGTGCTTTGCAAGGTGGAAATTAGAGATTTTTAAATATTAAAAAATTTAAGGAGTAAAGTAGATCGCAGGCTAAAATCCAGTAAACTCCATTTAAATTTCTAGGGATGTTTAAATTGTATTAAACCCAAAGCATCCCTTAAAAAGCTGATCAATCTTATTTCTTTGCTTCTGTATTTTAATTTGTCTTTTCACTTTTCCTTTTGGTTTTCCTTATAAAGCAAAATTAGAATAAAGTTGCCTGCATTTTATGAAGATTTTCTGTCTCTTTTTTTCTCTTTATTTCATTCTGTCCTTTCCTTTTCCTGGTCTTTCTTTATTTAAGGATAAAAAATCAACATATCCAATGATAGTTATGTTTTATGAAAACAAACCTTTCACAACAACCACAAACCACAAAAGTTTGTGTTTAAACTACCATACTCCAGAAAGATGTGCAGCAGTTCTGACATTTTACCACCAGATGGTGGCAGAGAGCAAGAGTGAATCAGGCTGTACTACTGTGCCTCGTGTGTTTATGTAGTTCAAAAAGTAAAGGTAAAACAGGGGAAAATCACATACTGATAAAAATGCATACATTGAATGCATCCTAAAAACACCTGCTAAATACTTACATGCAACTAGCTTACCTTTGAATGCTTACTGGTATGATCGTGGAAATAAAGGTCAATTCATTCACATTTATTCAAATTTCTGTATGATTTTTCAGCTTTCCTGTCTGTATATTGTGTCATTCTATCCATGTATATACAGTTTAAGCAGCAGGGTTTGCAGTCATCACCAGATTTTAGGGTTTCTCCAGTATCTGGGTCTAAGCCCTGAATGTAAACAGTGTATACGTGTAACGGCCTCGGTCCTGAATGTGTTATTGTGTTCTGTACATAGCACCACACCTGTCCTTTCAGCTGCTGTGTGTATTTTCATGTGTGTGTGTGTGTGTGTTTGGATCTGAGTGTACACAGCGCACAAATGCACACACGCACAAAGAGAGAAAGGTACTGTACTTGAATGTTAATATATTTACCATGTAGTGTCCTGTTCTTAGGAAAATTATCATCATCATGAAACAAATATCAAATAGATTTTAAAGGAACATGAAATGAAAATTTGTCCATATTTTACTCACCCTTCAATGCCATAAAGCAGAAAAGGGGCAGGATATTATTTAATCGTGTGATTTTAGGTGCAATCAACAAAAAGTCCATAGAGGAAACTAGGGCTGCACGATTACAGGAAAAATGATGATCACGATTGTTTTGCTCAAACTTTTGATCACGATTTAAAATTACGATCATTCTTTTAGTGAAGAACTTCTATTTACTTCTGTATTTTTATCACATTTTACAGCCATGTATATAATATTATATACATTTTATATGCCTATATTATAAAATATTTTATTGTTTTGTAATATCCACAGCTCCCATTCTCTTATATCTTTTTAAAACATTTAAAATCATTCCGCAAAATTCCGCATAGATTTTGCAAAAGAAATGCGCAGAAATAACAAAAAATAACTCCTTACACAGATTACTTACAGCTGTACTACTATTGCAGCAATTAAAGCAGTTCAGTTTTAACTGTCAAAATTATAAAAAATCTTTTATTTCTTACATTTTAGAGCCTTTTTTGTTTGTTAAATTAAGGTTTTTGATAATGACCAAGCAGTTAGCAGCTGACAGCTAACGTACTTTTGACGACTTGTTTGATCAGTTGAGCCTCTCAAATCAACACTTCACTTGCCTACAATAAGATCTATATAAAATATATATTTTCAGCATATAACAATGTTAGTTTAAATGTTTATTATCAACACACTATTTTTTTAAAAAGCGGAGGGAGGCTGTTCTGTTGCTCGCAGTTGCGGCAGGGTGCAGAAAAATAATGAAAAATAATGAATCAAAACAAAACGAAATAAACATGAAACGAAATAAACATGCAGGTTGCCTTACCTTACACATTCGCTATGCATCAATTAAAATTCAAGGCTTTACCATAGAACTAAGAAAAAAGTCTCTCAAACAAGAAAAAAATGACACCGCATTTTTACATGACTACAGAAAGAAGTCTTTTATAGATTATGCACAGTATTTAAGGTTTTAATTCAGTTCTCCATTTTTCCCGATGCACTGAAGGTCCTGCTGCTGGCAGAGACGCTAAACACCGTTGAAACAGGTGCATTGTGAATGTGCGTAGTGGACTCGTGCGATAGGTTAAACGTCTTTTAAAATTTATCAATGTCTCAACATTTCTTTTAATTAAATTAAAATATAAAAAGGTGGAGACGCCTAAAAAATCCAGAGGCCTGGCCGCATATCAACTGTGATATTAAAATTTGTCTGAAACCCGACCTGAGGGGCGTAAAAAGGCTGAAATGCAGGGCTCTAATATATATATTATATCATTTTTTAAACCCCTTGCTGCTCACGGTGCTTATTGACACATATCTTTGGCTAATTTACATGATAAGCGATCCCTTATTGTTTTCTCTGTCGTGGATGGTCGGGGATTTTTTTATGGTTGCAGCTTCAACTTTTGAAACTTTTGATATTTCACGTTTGGATGGGATCACAGTTTGCACAAGACGTATCTTACCTGATCAGCATCACTTTCCTCAAATCCGAAATATCCAAACAATGTAGGTAGGCCTATATGACCCTTTTTGGGAATTAAACATACATATTTCTGCACTTTCTTCTTGTTGCTCTGCCTTTATTCTCGTTCAAGGTGAATGACCGTAAATCTTGTGATGCTAACCTGTTTCTACCATAACACAGACTGCACTTGCAAAAACACTCCGTTTACTCTGACTCCGCCCATAACAAACACATTGCTTGATTCTAGACTGTCTGTTTTGAGCTTGGTCTTTACACATTAATCGCGACGATTGTCATTAATTAATCGTGGGGCACGCATATCGTTATCATGATAAAAATACGATGAATCGTGCAGCCCTAGAGGAAACTTTCGCTGACTCTACCAAAAACATCAACTTCAACATCCCGCTGGGACCACATTTATAATGTCACAGTTCACAGTTAATGGAAATGTGCAATTTAATACTTGTACATCATCCCTTACAGACTGATCTCACGGAAACCCGTGTTACAGTCACGAAAAATGTGATTAATTTATTTGTGTCCATGGCACGAAATTCAGCTTTTTTCATGCCTTGAGCATGAATGTCTTTTTCGTGTCAGTCGTACGAATTTCTATAAATAGTTTTTTGTGTCCGTGGCACGACTTTCTTTTGTGTGTCATTTTGTGTATTGATTTCTTGTTGTTTTTTCCTATTTTCTTATCATCGTCGCTTGGGGTTGGGGTTAGAATCGCTTTCTTTTACATTTTGAGACATCCTATCCCAGACCCCAAATCTTACCCCAACTCCAGGCGAGAATAGTTTTAAAATCTGAAGAAAAACATGTAGAAACCAATACATAAAAGAACATCCTAACCCAATCCCCAAATCTAACCCCTAACCCCAAGCGACAGTGATTTAAAAATAGGGGGAAAAAGAGAAAACAATACATAAAATGACACGAAAAAAAGTTGTGCCACGGACACGAAAAACTATTTGTGGAGATCCGTGCTGAGTGACACGGGGGGGGACATTCGTGCTCAAGGCACGAAATGGGGCGGAGTTTTGTGCCGTGGACACAAATAAATTAATCACATTTTTTGTGACTATAACATGACTTGCCGTCAGATCATGTTGTATTTAATATAACTCTGGGGATGATTAAAATTTGAGCTATTTTTCATTTTGAGGTGAATTATTCCTTTAATCCTTTGAATTAAGAGTTTAACGTCAATAAAAACGTCAATAAAGAATATTTCTAATCATCTTTTCTATATAGTGAACGTGAAGGAGGACAGGTGTGACAACATTATAATACATCATTATAGAAGTTGACATGATTTGTGATGCATGTATATTAGGGCTGTCACGGTTATGAAATTTGGCTGACGGTTAATTGTCTAATAAATTGTGGCGATTAATTGCCTGTTTTAGTGCTTTGACATTTAATTCTCATACTTTTTTGTTTGTTTATGAAATAATTTTCACACATTGTTGTGATTATTTAAACTAAATATTTTGCAACATTTACCTGGCAGTAAATATTAATACACATATATATACATATTCTCTATAATCTGAAAATGTCTCATTTATACAGATGTGCTGCAGCTCCCCCTTGTGCTTTTTAGAGAGATGTGCAATCATTGCGGTGATCTGAAATCATCGCGATGAGGTCAAACAATCGCGATGAGGCGATTATTTAATCATTGCGATGGCCCTAATGTATATGCTGTGGTCCACATGTTTTGTGTAATGCACTGAATTTGTACCTAAATTTGCAGAATTGTCTCATTGAGGATCATTCAGGTAGGGGTGTTGAAACGTTCTAACCATTCAAGTTATAAAAGTATGTTTATTGTGCCATTTTACGTGTGAAAGTTATTAGTAACAATTTTTGGCCCTGGTAAAAACACACTGGCCCTGGTACAGTAAATAAAGCACTATCTTGAATCTTATTGGCTGAATGTATGATGCTGTGATCCTTATAAACCTGTTCATCACTATAACAGACAGATTTCATCTCATCCTCTGCTTTATATGGATGTGTGTGTGATGTAGGTCTTCCTATATTGGGTTATGATGTCTCTCTCATTCAATTAGACCTGCTCTGCTGCCTCATTCTGATTGGATCATTTCCTCTATAATCAATCTGATTGGCTGAGATTATTAATGATCTGTCTTATGCAGTACAAGGGAAAACGTGTCTGTTTTGTCTTTTACTCAGAATAGTCATCTAATTCATTCATGTGTTGTATCCTGCTTTTACTTAGAAATATATAATAATTTGATCTAATAATCTATGCCTTGTCTCTATTTTTGCTTTGCTACAGTATACAATTTAAAATGCTGGGTTATTTTTAACTCAGCATTGGGACAGACCCAATCAGTTGGGTTGTAATTTAATCTATGTTGGGTTGTTTCAACACAACCGCTAGGATCGTCCCATTTTGACTCTTATATAAAGATGTATATCAAATTTATGTTTAAAATGTAGTTAAATATTATAATTTAATGACATAATAATGAATTTATTTTAACCATAACTTAAGTAAGAAATAACATTCAGTTATTTTAAACAATGATAGGGTCACTTTTAGCCCATCGTTGAGTGATGTTTAATCCATGATTGGGTCACTTTTAACCCATTGTTGAGTTATTTTTAATCCATGGTTGGGTGGGTCACTTTTAACCCAGTGGTTCTCAAACTTTTTCAGCGTGCGGGCCCCCCTTGTGTATGGCGCATTCCTTCGCGCCCCCCCCCAAAGAAAACTTATGACAAAAAACTGTTCTAAAGCTCAAGTTTTAATTAAACAAAACATTGAATGATACAAAGTAGTGCTGTTGGTTAGTAGCCTTATTTTTTTAGGTTTAATTCCACAGAATTCATGATAAATTAATTTATTTTATAAAATGTCATAAAACTAAGGCCCCCCTGGCATCATCTCGCGGCCCCCCTGGGGGCCCCGGCCCCCAGTTTGAGAACCACTGTTTTAACCCATCGTTGAGTTATTTTTAATCCATGGTTGGGTCACTTTTAACCCATCATTGAGTTATTTTTAATCCACGATTGGGTCACTTTTAGCCCATCGTTGAGTTATTTTTAATCCATGGGTGGGTCACTTTTAACCCATCATTGAGTTATTTTTAATCCACGATTGGGTCACTTTTAGCCCATCGTTGAGTGATTTTTAATCCATGGTTGGGTGGGTCACTTTTAACCTATCGTTGAGTTATTTTTAATCCATGGTTGGGTCACTTTTAACCCATCATTGAGTTATTTTTAATCCATGGGTGGGTCACTTTTAACCCAATCGTTGAGTTATTTTTAATCCACGATTGGGTCACTTTTAGCCCATCATTGAGTTATTTTTAATCCACGATTGGGTCACTTTTAGCCCATCGTTGAGTTATTTTTAATCCATGATTGGGTCACTTTTAGCTCATCGTTGAGTTATTTTTAATCCATGATTGGGTCACTTTTAACCCATCGTTAAGTTATTTTTAACCCACGATTTGGTCACTTTTAACCCATCGTTGAGTTATTTTTAACCCATTGTTGAGTTATTTTTTAACCCATGGTTGGTTCAAAAAGGTACAAACCCAACAGTTGGGTTAAATTTACCTGGAAAGTGTTTATTTTTGGCCCAGCATAGGTTAACTAGAACCAAACAGTTGGGTTTGTCCCTTTTTGATCAAATTATGAGTTGAAAATAACCTAGCTTTTTATTCATAATTGTATAAACCTTTCAAAACAGACCATGACTTAGGGTTTTTATCTTCAAATGTGTCTTATATCACCCATCCATCTTAAACATCATCTCTTCTGCTTTCCTCTTTTCTAAAACTCAACCGCGTGCAATGTGTCTTTGTCACCTATCACCGCCCATTCCCATAATGCATTGCGAACTACACTTGCAGACAATTTCCATGTTTGTATTTATCGTTGTTACATATTTGAATTAATTTAAATCATTATCATGTTTTTATGCATATAGTATATACTTCATATGCTTCAATGCATTATTGAAAAAATAGTTTATTCCACCATCATTGCATAAAGCTGGTTTGTTTTTTATCCATTTGCCAACTTAGTTAAATGTAGATATTAAATGTAAATACCTTCTACACACATCCTTAAGTATAAAGGCTCTTAAAAGGTTCTTTGTTGGCCTGTATGGTTCACTAAAGAAGCTTCTTATTTCTAAAAGTGTACCTGTGAATGTTTAAATTAGACATACATTTCTTTTCCTGTAAAACTGTGTGAACTGTTTAGTTAGAAATACGCCGTCCGTTGCCAGATTTAGAAATGAAAGGCATTTTTTTTGGTTGCTGTAGTAGCCGTTGCCATAATATTCAGTCTTTGGGGGCTTGTAATGGGCAGGAGAGATTGACAGGGTGCAGTTGGCATGGCGGAGAATTTGGGTGGTTTGTCTGGGTGTAAATGAGTGTGTAGGTACCTATGTGTTTCTGTGTTGGCCACCCAAGATTTCAAGACACTCAATGCCAAACATCTGTCTCACTGTCCATCAGTATTCACTCGCTGTCTGTGTAAATGGGAGCGGTTGGCCAGCACACACAGACCGGCTGAGTATTTAATGAGCGTTATGATGGAACGTCTCTCTCTCTATATATACTGTAGGTGCTATATTTGGCGTAAGTATGAGAGCTGTGTGTATTCTCCAAGGAATACTAGCATACTTCATATTGCATTGTACAGTATATATATAGTATACTCCAACACTATTCAAGATGAAACAATTAACATTTAACACAGTGGTAGAGTGAGATTTCCCCAACATAATCTCAAGGTATCACATCCATACAGAATATTCATAAAGGATGCAAACTTTTTCTCAATTTTGCGTTACTTCAAAGCACAGTAAATGCATACACAGTAAAAAAGATTGGTTATTATGGGTCATCTCAGTATTGGGTAAAAAAGGAACGAACCCAACCCATTGGGTTGAAATTTAACCTATGAAGGGTTGTTTTAAAGAAAAACAGCATAGTTTTTCAATATTTTACCATGTTCTTACCTTAACTTAGAGGATTTAATACATACCTATTTTTTTCAATGCATGCACTTAATTTTTGAAAAGTGCATCGTGAATGTGTTAGCATTTAGCCTAGCTCCATTCATTCCTTAGGATCCAAACAGGGATGAATTTAGAAGCCACCAAACACTTTCATGTTTTCCCTATTTAAAGACTGTTACATGAGGAATGAATGGGGCTAAATGCTAACACATTCACAAAGTGCTTTACAAAGATTAAGTGCTTTCATCGAAAAAGATAGGTATGTATTAATAAGTCTAGGTTGATGTGGGAACATGGTCAAATATTGAAAAACGGTGGTGTTTTCGTTTAACACATTGCTGGGTCAAATATGAACATTTTCTGGGTTATTTTAACTTAAAGGTGCAGTGTGTAATTTTTAAAAGGATATCTTGACAGAAATGCAATGTAATATACAAAACTACATTATCATGGGTGTATAAAGACCATTTTATAATGAATCGTTATGTTTTCATTACCTTAGAATGAGATGTTTATATCTACATGCACGAGGGTCCCCTTACGTGGAAGTCGCCATTTTGTGCCACCACGTTTCTACAGAAGCCCTTAACGGACAAACATTTTTGTCTCCGATGACATGTTTTTCGGTGCCAGCTACTTTAGCTTCTCTATGCGTTTCAAAAGCGAGGGGTGAGCAGTGGACTGAGCCGTTGGTTGCAATTCGCAATCTCACCACTAGATGCTGCTAAAATTTACACACTGCACCTTTAACATTTGGGGTTGCCCCTGTTTCACCCAACACTGGGTTGAATATAACCCAGCATTTAATACAGCAATTTCAGCGTTATGGATGTGACATTTTTGGTTAAAAATGAAAGCATAATTTCTCAGTGAATGTATTTATTACCAATATACTTAGCCATCTGTTTATATTTTGTTAAACCTTGATGGTAAAGTCCAGATATCAGAAACATATCAGTCTATACTAGGGTTGCAAAGGGGCGGAAAATTTCCGATAAATTTCCAGAAACTTTCCATGGGAAGTTAATCTGGGGAATTTTGGAAATATTCCAAATCGGACAAATTTATATGAACTATATCATATACAAACATAAATAAACATTTTGTTAGGTCATAAGGAGACATGCATGCAAGGTAATACAAATTTAGAAGAATCCTGATACTTCATCAAGCCTGGATTTATTTGATCAAAAATCCTTCAAGAAACCATTCTAATATGAACACACAGCACAATGAAGTTAGGTAATTTACGTGAATACATGCAAAGGGGGGCCGCGAGATGGTGCCAGGGGGGCCCTAGTTTTATGACACTTTATAAAATACATTCATTTATCATGAATTCTATGTAATTAAACCTAAAAAGAAATAAGGCTACTAACCAACAGCACTACTTTGTATAACTTAATTTGTTTTGATAATTAAAATGTTAAATTTTAGAACAGTTTTTTGTCATAAATTTTCTTTGGGAGGGCCGTGAAGGATTGCACCGTACACAAGGGGGGCCGAACGCGGAAAAAGTTTGAGAACCACTGCTTTAAAGAACAAACATTTATTTACATTTTTGTCTGCTTATTTATGAGGAAGAAACAACATTATGGACGTGACAATGCTGAAAGCTGCACTTAACTATGGAAAATAATTTGAAAAAAAAAAAACTCCACCCCACACATCTGAAATATCAGTATGGTTTTAAACTTAAAAGAATTATGAAAATATTTAATATATTAATGTATTTTTTTCCATAAGATGTGCATTATCAACATTAACCGTGAAAATAATTGCCCATAGGTTTGTCAAAATTTCCTCATAAGATCTATATAAATTGTCAAAATAATTATACGAATATGATCGATTTCTAATAGGTAAGATGAATGAATTGATGACAACTACATCAAATTTAAACCATTTGGAGTTTCATTTGATCCAAAAGTTTTTACATATGGTACCTCAATGCTTTATTAGAAGACAATGTACCAAGATAGCCTACTAAAATGATATAGTTATTCTGAGATTATAAGACATTTAGTTAGTTAGTATGATAAATAACAAGTATCATGTTAAACCACACATGCCATTCCAGCTTGCATCGAATTGGGCAAAAAAAAGAGGAATGTTATAAAAACAAGCAAATTGTAATGTAATTCATGGGACAACAGGAGAACCAGGATGGTTTGGTTTAAAAGATGTAAATAAGAAAAAATGAAAAAATGTGCAGTTCTCTGAGTCCAGGATTAAAACCCACTGACATACCACAAATCGTACGATAATGTGCTCAACATATTTATCCACTTCCTCTTGTGGTCTTGTCATCATAATAATGTCAGATTGTGTGTGCTTTCAGTGAGGATTGTGAGGAGCCCAGCGTTCATGTCACCTCTCCTGTTAAAACCATGATCAAAGCCCCAGGAACACCTGTCAAAAATACAGCAGGTAAAACACAAACATACCCAACATCAAACCACAACCCAGCTGAAAATACCACAATGTCAGAATTGTGTTACATAATGATGCTATTTATAGTATAAACCCAAATGTGCGTCTGTTTGTCTATTGACAGGTTTCATTACTCCCACTTTTGGTGTTGTGAGCAACAGTACACCTCTAGGCCCAGCCTTGGACCGCCCCATGCCACGCCCACACCCAGAAGACGAAGCCTCATTGGTGCAGATGGCAGAGCACGTCCCTGCTGGCAAACGCACTCCTATGTGTGCACACTGTAACATTGTTATCAGGTATACACATCGATCCCCAGGGAACACAAATGTGTACTTTTAATGCAAAACAATCCCATGATGCACTCAGACACTGCTTGTGTCCACCAGGGGGCCGTTTCTGGTGGCGATGGGGAAATCGTGGCACCCAGAGGAGTTTACGTGCGCCCACTGCAGCGTGTCTCTGAGTGAACTGGGTTTCGTTGAGGAGAAAGGCTCGGTTTACTGCCAGCACTGTTACGAAGAGTTCTTCGCCCCGACCTGCGCACGCTGCCAATACAAAATCATGGGGGTCAGGAAAAGTAAAATATAATCAATTGCTAACTACCTGTCAGATGTTTGAGGTTTTGGCTTGGATATGCACACACCAGGATTCCCACGGGTTCTTGAAATCCTTGAAAGTTTGTGAATCTGGGGGACTTGGGTTACGTATGTAACTGTTGTTACCTGAGACGGGAACGAGACGCTGCGTCTCCCTTGCCATACTTCCTGCATCCCTGTTATGCCGTCTTTGGCAATATTTCAGATAGTGATATACTTCCTGGCTCCCGCGTCACCCTGTCTTTGTCGTTAAGCCTCACCATTGGTTGAATTTGATATACACATTCAGAAGCACTTACACTTGGAGGCGTCCCCAAAGTGTCACTGTAGTGACGCAGCGTGAGTTCCCTCCAAAGGGAACGGTAACAATGTATCTTAAAAGGTAACACGATGTAACCTTGCTCTCACTTGAAATGTGTCACAACATTTAGTCCTTGAACTTGAGGGTATTGGACCTGGAACGTTCTTTAAAGGTCCTTGAATTTGAAGTTAACTAAGGTGTGGGAACCCTGACGCACATTGAAGCACAAAAACACATTAATAGGACTGTCAGAACGTTGGTGTGTTGTTTTTCTTTTCGTTTGGATGTGTAATGGTGATGATGTCATGTGATGTCATGTTTAACAGGAAGTGATAAATGCCCTGAAGCAGACCTGGCATGTGTACTGCTTCTTGTGTGCATCTTGCCAGCAACCAATAAGAAACAACACTTTTCACCTGGAGGATGGAGAGCCTTACTGCGAGAGAGGTACACGTACTGTACATACACACACGCACACACACATGTGATCATTGTCTGTTATGGGACTTTCTGTTAAACTAACCAGATTTTTATCCTCAAACCTTCCCTGAGATGTTCTTTAGTACGGATAATAAACCCTTATCCACATGGGATGGTTGGCTTCCCCTCACAACGTGGCGGATATCAGGTTTTACAAACTTTATGGGGGCATTTGGTCCCCCCAGTGTAGGAAAAACCTGACCCCTTCTAAAACACATATAAACACAGATTGTACACACATGATCCCAGACAAAACAACAGATTTAATGGAGAGCAAACACTTCTAACGTTTCATAAGAGATGTCACACATCAAAACTTTGCACAAATTCACAGGAGATCATCTTCTGACAGGAAAAGGGTGATTCTCACGAAAACTTGGTTTTAAACATGTCAAGCATGAAAATGTAAAAATTGCTTAAATTTACTTTTTTTCCCACCAGGCATTGAAAAACAAAGTCTGGAGTAAATGGGAACATTAATTTAAAAACGTTTACTTATCATTTAACACTTTTTGTAACATAATTTATAAAATTAGTCCTAAAAAATCTCATTACCGCAACAGTCAGAAAACATCAACACGGACATATTTTCAAAATGACATGACAAACCTGAAAGAACATAATTTGGAGATTCTGCACATGCATTTAAAATCAAAGTATTATGCTTCTATTAATTAAATTAACATTTAATAAGAATCTGTTGCGGTAATGATAAACAAAATGTCGTGTAAGCATTCTGACAAGACAATATTTCAAATTAACTGTAAAAAAATGATCTTACCTGGTAGCCATCTTGAAGTAACTGGTCCATGTGCTTGGTCACTCAAAATCAAACTTTATTAAAATACTGTATGTGTGCTTAAACTGTTCTCAAAAAGTGTTGCGGAAGATGAGAACATCAGGCATGGACACATCATTTTCCTAATTTTTCTTCATTATTATTATACATGAATATTCAGTAAATATTTTTTCTGTCATCTAAAGTAGTCTAGCAAAACATCCATTTATTTTTTTTCTTAATATTTTTGTGTTAATTTGATTAAATTACAACATAACGCATGTTCAAACACAGCCGGACACATTGCGGTAATGAGAATTTCAGCAGAAAATGAGATAAAATTTACAATAATAAATTCTTATGTTGAAATCACACATTGTGCAAGGTAAAACACAGTATTGTGTTAATTCTGATGCTTTTTAATGTTACTATATTACACATTTTAAAGCTAAAATCATTAGTGCCGTGGTGTTTCAATGGTTTCGTGAGAATCACCCAAAAGAAAAGACCAAAAGCACAGATTGATCGGCACTGTATAAATATTTAAAGTAGTCGCGTAACCCGCGTTAGTTTGTGCCCCGCTCACCCTTACATTTTGCTTTGTAATTGTGTGTTTAGATTATTACAGTCGGTTTGGGACCGGATGTCGTGGTTGTGACTTCCCAATAGAAGCAGGAGATACGTTTCTGGAAGCTCTTGGATTCACCTGGCATGATACTTGCTTTGTGTGCACGGTAGGTCCACCTGTGTGCGTTTATGTACATGCATGCTGTATTCATTATTGAGTAATAATTTGCGATTATTTGCATCTCCAGGTGTGCAGTGTCAGTCTGGAGGGTCAAATGTTCTTCTCGAAAAAAGGCAAACCACTCTGCAAGAAACATGCTCACAGTTTTAAAATATAATTGAACATTTTTGAAGTATTAGCAAATGTAAAAGAACACATATTTACAAAATATAATTGACACATAATCATATTAAAAGTGTGTGAGAGGGGATAAGAGGTCTGGATTCGGTTTGATTTGTGAAATGATTGTATTTTGTGTAAAATTTAAAGCATTAGAAATTGAAAATACGGACAATGGAAAAGTTGATTTTTACACAGGTGGTTAATTTTTGTTTGTTTGAAAGCTAAAAGCACTTTTGGGGTGTTACTTTTTTCTATTTTTGTCCTTTAGCAAACATTATTTATAAAACGAGAACTAAAACAATAAGAAAGGAAGAAATCAAAAAGGGACGCAGTTTTAAATTTGTGCCAAAATATTACATGTACAACATACAATGACATCGTCTGAGAGGTTAGATGATGATGATAAGATGTTTGTATGAGTCTCTTTCATTTTAATTTCACTTTCGGATATTAGATATTTATTTGAAACAGTGCACAATTTGTATTTGACTCATCGTGTAAAATTGTTTTGCTTGTTTTTGTTTAAGTGCTTTTTATAAAAAAATAAAGCAATGGATTATTTGTTTGAGATGAGGTCTTTTATTATTGTTTAAAATGATCTAGGAAGCAGATTATTTTAGGATGGGACTAGTCTGACTTTGGCCAGCAAACAACCATCAAGCAACAACCATACAGAAGAGTTCTTATCATATAAAGCAAAGCCTCATAAGATCTTAGGATCATGGGCGGGTGGTTTAAGCATTTGCAGGATCCACTTATATTTGATCCATATGTAAAAATCTATTATAGAGTTTGAATCTCTCAGGTGACTCTCTGACTGTAATGATCACACCAGAATAATGTCAGCATTCACTTTAACCACAAAGAACACATTTTCTCCTCTCTGTTATCCTCTTCCTCTTATTTCCCACTCTTCCTCTCATTTTTCCTCCTCCTTTTTAAATCTCCTTTTCCTCTCTTCTATCTCTCTTCTTTTTCTTCTGCTTCAACTATTTCTCTCTCTTCCTCTCACTTTTCTCCTTCACCCTCTATTCTTATCTTCCTCTCTCTGTTCTCTTCTTTCTCTCCTCTTACTCTCTCTTTACTCATCTTCCTCTCTCTGCTGTGCTCTTCTCCCTATTCTTCTTTTCATCTCATTTTTCTCCACTTTCCCTCTCTGTTCTCCTCTTTCTTTCTTTTCTCTTTTTCCCTCTTTTTTCTCTTCTTCTGCTTACTTTCACCTCCTTTGTCTATTCTCATCTTCCTCTCACTTTCTCCTACCCCTCCCTCTATTCTCATCTTCCTCTCTCTATCTTTTTCCCCTCTTGCTCTCCTCTTTTGTCCTTTTCCCTCTCCCTTCTCATCTTCCTCTCACTTTCTCCTCATTCACCCTCTATTCTTATCTTCCTCTCTCTGTTCTCTTCTTTCTCTTTACTAGTCTTCCTCTCTCTGCTGTCCTCCTCTCCCTATTCTCCTTTTCCTCTCCTTTTTCTCCTCTTTCCCTATCTGTTCTCCTCTTCCTCTCCTCTTTTCTCCTTTTCTCTCTCTCTTCTCATCTTCCTCTTACTTTCTCCTCATTCACCCTCTATTTTTATCTTCCTCTCTCTGTTCTCTTCTTTCTCTTCTCTCTCTTTACTCGTCTTCCTCTCTCTGCTGTCCTCCTCTCCCTATTCTTCTTTACCTCTCCTTTTTCGCCTCTTTCCCTCTTTGTTCTCCTCTTCCTCTTCTCTTTTCTCTTTTTCCCTCATGTTTTTCCTCTTCTGCTTACTTTCACCTCGTCTCTCTATTCTCATCTTCCTCTCACATTCTCCTCCTCCCTCTATTCTCATCTTCATCTCTCTGTTTTTCTCATTCCTGTCCCCTCTTCCGCTCCTCTTTTCTCCTTTTCCCTCTCTATTCTCATCTTCCTCTCACTTTCTTCTCCTCCTCCCTCTATTCTCATCTTCATCTCTCCGTTTTCTCTTTCCTGTCCCCTCTTCCGCTCCTCTTTTCTCCTTTTCCCTCTCTATTCTCATCTTCCTCTCACTTTCTCCTACTCCTCCCTCTATTCTCATCTTCATCTCTCTGTTTTTCTCTTTCCTGTCCCCTCTTCCGCTCCTCTTTTCTCCTTTTCCCTCTCTATTCTCATCTTCCTCTCACTTTCTCCTACTCCTCCCTCTATTCTCATCTTCATCTCTCTGTTTTTCTCTTTCCTGTCCCCTCTTCCGCTCCTCTTTTCTCCTTTTCCCTCTCTATTCTCATCTTCCTCTCTTTTTCTTCTCCTCCTCCCTCTATTCTCATCTTCCTCTGTCTGTTATTCTCCTTTGCCCTCTTTTTTCTCCTCTTTCTCTCTCTCTGCTCTTTTTCCTCTGGGTTCTCCTCGCCGCTTACTTTCACATCATCTCATCTTCCTTTCACATTCTCCTCCTCCCTCTATTCTCATCTTCATCTTTCTGTTCCTCTCTTTCTCTCACTTTTACCATCTTCCTCTCCTCTTTTCTCCTTTTCCCTCTCTATTCTCATCTTCCTCTCTCTGTTCTCCTCATCCTCCTTCTTTCTCTTTTTCCCCTTTCCTCAGACTTTTCTTCCTCTTCTCATTCTCTCTACCCCTCTTTTTTTCTTTACATTGGTGGTTGTAGATATCACAAATAAGAAAGAGTTCTGGCCTGGTGAAGCAACACAGCACATGCTAATAAAAACAAAGCTAAAAGCCCATGTGACAAGTGAGATGCTCAGAACTGAGAATGTGAAGTTCTTGCGGTTCATCTTTGTGCTCTCTGATGTTTAAAGTTTTACTCAATACTTCAGATTTAAACGGACTTTTCCACAGTATGCGTTCGATCCCAGGGAACTATGAAAAATGCACTTCTTGACACCGTAAACCGGTTTAAAATATCTGTCAAATGCGTAACGTATGCCTGCCCTGTCAAACAGATAAATAACAAATAAAGATTTTTTTTAAATCTGAATATAAGAGCGACTGTAAGAAAACGTTTAACCTGCATTAAAATATTTACATATTATTTTATACTTAAATATTCAGGTTGAACTCTGGTCACTTGATAAACCGGTGAGTAATCCAGACGCTGCGCGCGCCCCCGGTAGTCGATGCAGTGGAATTACCGCGCGAGCGCGTCCTCCTAATTCACGTTCAAGAACACTGAGGAGATTTGTGCTAAACGGACACCGGCGTCTAAACACACCGTAAACACGGACTCAAGACATCTGTGGAGCTTTCAGGGGAACCCACAGAAACAAAAACGGTAAGAATGCATTGAAACTTTTCTGAAGGAAGTTTTTCACAGAGACTCGGAGATGAAACTTCGTGTTGTAGCCTATTGATCCATGAAACGTTACTGATACGTTATGATTCATAAACCATTTGGTAACATTTTGTATTTGACTAAACTTAGTAACCAAAGTTTCCCGGCTGGTGAAATTCTCTTGGATGCGCAAACATTTGGTTAGATCCTGTATTCATTTATTTTGATTATAAACCACAGTAAGTAATGCATATGCTATATGTGTGTGTGTCTTTTGTAGGAAAACAAATTATTAAGTGTTTGTGAATACTTTAAATTAAAGTGTTTTATTGTACATATAGCATGAATTGTCTCATAACATCAACACGTAGGTGCATTAATGACATGCTGGACATTAAAGTGCTTATTGTGCATCAATCTTCTGTTATAAACACTTCCTGTATTTTCTTCAGACATTAACTAATGGACTTTTCAGGATTATTTCATATTAGATTTCAGGTCAAGTGTAGGAATACGATACAGAAACTTTTAACTACTCTGATAAGAGTTAACTCTCACTATCTTGATAGCCTTTAGTCTTTTACAGCGTAATCCAAACAGAAACAACTTTCTCTGTAGATAATAGACACCGTTTGTGTCCATTAGACCATTTGAGTTCAATCTAATGACCAATTTAATTATGAGCAAATAAACTCACATGCTGAATAACTTTACCGTACAGATAACACATGGTTTATTTTTCAGTGCTTGTATGTTCTTTTTTTCACATGTGGCATGCCAGTTTTAAAGAGCACCTATTATCAGATTCATGATTTTTCATGTCCTTTGGTATGTTAGTGTGTATTAGTACGTGTTAACGATATGCAAAAGGTACAAACCCCAAAGTAAACGATGACGCGAATTATCGTCTCCAACATAAATCTGTTTTCTTGGACTACAACAAACACACGGATTGTAGGCAACAGTTCATTGGCCTGTTGACGTGGACACGACGCTTATTATCATAACTCCGCCCGCTTCTGACTCGCAGCCTGTAATGGGGCATACACACCAAACGCGAGTTCAGCGATTTGCGCGAGTAGATTACATACAAAGTAGTGTTGTCAAAATTATCGATATTTCGATAGATATCGATACTGAAATTTTAAAACGATTCCAATACTCGTGTCCCGCGGAATCGATACTCCGAGACGAGCTGCGAGTTGTTTTTTATGTAACTCTGCAAACACCAGCTGCACGCTCTCTCTCTCTCTATCTTTCTTTTAAACGGCGCCGCACACACAGTGCACGTGAATACAGTGCTCCGCCTCCTCTCCTCGTCTCGTCCGCTCTGGTTTAACAGTAGTACAAGAAAGCCAAGCAGTGTTGCTGTGTGGAGTTTTTTTCGGATGTGAGTCAAATAAACATGCGAACCCGAAGGACACAAGTGAAGTAAGCCAAATATGCGTTGCTACAGAGCCGCGTGCTAACGGCGCTAGCAAAGCACTGAAGGACCGACACGCCGACGAGAGATTGATAATCATCCCAAACTATTAATTCTAGACTTTCCAAATTGTTGTTGATATGCGTGTGGTCATGTTTTGCCTGTAATGATCCAAGTTAATACAATCGCCTCACAGTTATCAGACTTAGGAAATTAGACAGCATTTTAGCTGACAAGAAAATACTTTTACTGTGGTAAAAAGTAAATGAACCCAGATACTGTTGTGCTTTAAGTTCACAAAAACACCTCATTTATTAACCCTCATGTCGTTCAGTGAGGTATATTTTCATATTTACACTATAATCTGTTTATCATATAAATGTTAATGTATTAACATTAACAAACAAAAAGCAATGCATTTGTTTAAGTACTTGTTTATCTTTTTTACTATGCTAATGCTCACTAGAGAAAAACTCAGATAATGCTGCTAAAATTATTCTTTTTTTTTTTTACCTTGAATGCCATTGCTCTAATTTATTTTTTATATTTTGATATATTTTGCTTAAATGTTTAATATATCTGCTGTTCATATATGTTAATTTATTAGTGTGTTATATGATTAGAATGTTGTCCTGTTTTTAATATAAAGCACAGCAATGAGATTTGAGAGTGTTTCTTCCTTTTCAGAAAAAGTATCGAAAAAGTATTGGAATCGAAACCATTGGCATAGTATCGGTATCGAACCAATAATTTTGGTATCGTGACAACACTAATACAAAGTAAATACAAAGACGTGATCAGACGCATCCTTGCGCGGGGCCATGCAAATGACGCGAATTGGGCGGCGCGATTGCCTCGAAAACGCACGCTATTCACCTCAAACGCACCTTTGCGCAAGTTCAACATATTAAACTCAAGCGAAAAATTTGCTTGACACAAAGTTTAATCTCGTGAGTTATCTAGAGCGAGCAACGCGATGCTACGCATTTGGTGTGTTTGTAGCATAAGTAGTCTATCGCTGCGTCCAAAACCGCATACTTCCAAACTATGTAGTAGACGAAGTAGTGCTTTTCACCTACTATAAAGTATGGAAGTAGGCGGTGTCAGATGCATGTTTTCATATTTAAATAATTTACTACTGACTAAACTATGACTTAAACACAAGTTTTGAGCAGTGCAGAGTAGCGCTTGTTGTTTGTCGTTTCTATGATCACAAATGCAGACTAGGCCTGTGCAAAAAATCGCCTGAGCTTTGTACAAAATCAATGCATTTTAGGGAGACAGGGCATAGAGGAGCAACACTAATGTACGATATGTGGAAAATAATGTTTTTTAAACCATAAACCATGCAAACACATATTTTACTTTTTATTTTGCTCCAACCCCAGAAATTACTTCTGTGCAAACAAAGCTTAGAAATAATTACTGACTGTGCATTTTTAACTTATAATGAAAGAAAATTGAGAATTATTAAGCTATGTTCACAGATAAATGAAGCCCTAGCAGAATAATTTATTTTTCAAATTTCATGTTAAAAAATGTGTACTTTCAATAACAAATCAAAATCTGTTTTCACACTGTCAGTCTGTCATTGAGACGTCTCTATTTCCGAAAGTATTTTTATGTGTTTATAACAATGCTTACTGTGTTCTGTGCGTTATCAAAACAAGTTCACTGATACGGCTGTAGGCCCAATGTCACGGATGAACAGAGAGACCCTAAACTATGTGAGCTTTTACATGCACACACACCCCGCACCAACTAACCAGATCCAGCTGTGTGTCAGTGTGTGTTATGTGGAGTTCATGTTGGAGAGTGTGTGACCATATGGCATAAAGCGTCCAATTCTTACCTCACCCCCACCTTTCATCATGAGACCCAGCAGGAAAGACTCAACGGGCCGCTAGAGTCGAACAGCAGATGTGTGTGTGTGTGGAGAGAGAGAGGGGCGGAATGCACGTGTGTAGTTGTCCATTGCAAGCGCACAAAGTCGACAAAACAAGAACAGATATGATAATCAGATACGCTGTCTAGTCGTGCTGCAAGTGTACATAGGTAAACTAACTTGCTTTTGTTATAATCTACAAATTGGCAGCGATGCAACCGGAGTGCTACTGTTTGCATCAACAAAACTGTGTAGACTCCGAGCGAGCCAAGCTGAAAAAATAACAACACTCCTCTTTCAATTCAAGGAGCTGTCTATGCTAAAGTACAAGCATGTGAAGTCGATTAGAACGCTTGGAGAGCCTATAGCAGTGTTTGTCTTTGTTTAATATCAACCTTTTCTTTCACTGAATCTTTGTAGGATGTTAATGTCAGCTGCTGAATATCATACAGATAATGATCTAACACAAACTTTTGTGTTTGACCTTCATTAGACCTAACCTCGCCCAGAAATACAACACATTACACAATGCACCCTATGGATGATAACTAGAGCTATAAAATATAGGTTTAAATCATTCGATATTAAAGAGAATTACCATGACTACGGCAGTAGATAAGATGATAGATTACACAAATGCATTTAGATACGTGAAACGCAGTTTGCTGAGCAGCATACACTGTCAAAAATAAAGGTACGAAGCTGTCACTGGGGCAGTACCCTGTAAAAAAGGTCCTAATATGTACCATTTAGGTACAAATATGTACCTTTAAAGGTACATTTTGGCAGTTCAAAGTACTAATATGTACTCTTAGGGTACAAAGGTGTACCTTATTGAAAGGGTACTGCCCCAGTGACAACTTTTGTACCTTTATTTCTGAGAGTGTATTTAAACGTTCAATGACATGTAAACAATTGCATAGTTTTTAATTAAACAATATCTATAATGTTAGTTAATGCCATTAAAGGTAAAATATTTTGAACGAGTACTGTAGCACGCAAGCGAATTAATATTAAAGAGCAACTATTTCATTTTTATAAAACAACGTTATTTTGTGTATTTGGTATAATATAATGTGTTCTCGTGGTTTATGGTTCAAAAAACAAATTTTCCACATACCGTACTTTTTTTGCTGTTCCAGATTTCACTCTCTTTGTGAAACACACAGATTTGTAATCTGTACGTTATGATTGGCCTGAATACCTGTGACGTCAGCAGGAAATGTGATGCTCCTTACCATATTTGAAAGATTTGCGCACAGTGCAATGCTAACAGAAGTTAACTTACAGGCTGTGAGTCCAAGCGGGAGGAATTATGATAATGTCGCTCTTTACTACATCACCAATCCCAAGATGTAAACTGCCTACAATACGTGTGTTTGTTGTAGTCCAAGAAAAGAGATATATGTTGCAGACGATAACTCGCGTCATCGTTTACTTTGGGGTTTGTACGTTTTGCATATCATCAACACATACTAATACACACTTACACACCAAAGGAAATGTAAAAACTTGAATCGGACAATAGGTGCACTTTGAATTATTGTTATCGTCTGGTTGTGTGGACGCTAATATAGTTATAGTTTTCGTTAAATTTATAGTTATTGTTAAAATATAAAAGACTCTTAAGTATACACATTTAATGTTATTGTGCTATTTATTAGATTATTATAAGTAATAGCATTCAGGGCTCCAGACTTACTTTTTTCACTAGGAGCACAGTGGCCCGCAACTGAAAATTTCAGGGGCGCAACCAGAAGATTTAGGGGCACATGTCGTAAATTAACATGCTAACTAGTGATGCACCGATGTATCGGCCGATTTTTGATGAATTTGAAACCATCGGCATATTGGCAATAGCACGAGAAAGGCAGATACCGATTGTTTATTAATTAACTGCATAAAGAAATCCATTATGTGTAAAAATTAGTTAATGTTGTTAATAAAATAAATGCTTAATAGCAAAAACCACCTTTGAAGGTTGTCATGCTGTCTTATTATATTTGTTTTAGCTTAATTTGTGCCTCTCTTATTATGTTGGTCAGTTGAATGTTAATTAGATCCAATCCATGTTTAGTAAAAATAATTTGATGCAGAAATAAACTAGCTAATAGACCAACTGTATAGTATTGTATACAAGTGTTTAATATCGGTATCGATATCGGCCAGAAGTTGTCTGTTTAAATCGGTATCGGTATCGGCCCAAAAAATCCTATCGGTGCATCCCTAATGCTAACCAAATATTCAGATTTCTACTAATTTTCACTGTATTACTAATAAATACTTTAATGCTAGATGCAGAAAGTACAATGTGCTGTTTTAAAATTGAGTGTCAAATCAAAAAGTCAAAATTTGGTGGCAGTCTGGAGCCCTGGCATTGTGTCAATGTGTGTATATTAGTAGTAGATTAAAATAGTTTGTAAAAAGTTTGAATAGTTTTATTTTTGTTTAATTGTGTTTTGTACTTTTGCAGGAGATCTTGATTCTGCAAGTTGGTTATGGAGCATCATTCATTCAGAAAGGTGAGAAGCTGTGAGATTTATGGTGTATTATAAAAAATTATTTGTCACCATGAAACGGAAGTTGTGATTATATTCTTTTCTCTATCGTGACATTTATCCGAATGAAACGGCCTTTGAAATTAGAAAAATTTAGGGCGGGACTTGATTTCATCCATCGAGAACTGATCGAATTGTTGGAAGTTGGACCATGTTGTTAATTGCTAATTGCTGCTATCTTTTCCCAGTCTCTGTTAGCCCCACTTTCGCACCATTCCTCGTGACAGGAAGAAGCGTTTCGATTAAAGATTATGAGGGCACATGAATTAAAAATAAAATTATGCAGCACACAGATAAGTCATTTATAAAAACCACAATATTTCATTAAAAAGTTTTAATTTCAATTTCATGTTGACTGCAAGTATCAATCAACTTATCTTTTCAAGTAATTTTCAATTCAAACTATTTTTTTATCTTGGCTAGTTGCTGTAACTTATAGCAATGTAAAAATACATCGATATGGATCGATACATCGATTTTATTTTTGATGATCTGATGCATCGATGCTACACTTCAAAAATTTATCTGAGGTACCTTTATTTTGACACACCACTTCCTCATTCCTTCACGTAATGTCCATCAACGCATTTCCGCAAAAGTGCCAATTTTTGTTTATTTTCATCTTCTAGCGTCAGCAAGTAAATGCGATGCAGCAACAAAGCGGTTAAAGCAGCGAAAACACAGTGCAACAGATAGATGACGAGCGTGTGTTTAAATTAGCACTGCAGGTGATATTGTCCAAATCAGATCGAATCGGAATCACATCGAAGAAGCGATCTACACCCCTAGTAACTTTTAAAATAAAGGTAAAATAAGTTAAGCAATTTCAACTTTATGAGTTACAGCAACTCAATAGTCAGGATAAAAAAGTAGTAAGTCAAGCCAAGTTGATTATACCCAAAAATTTAAGGCAACAAATTATCTTTACATAAAGTTAATAGAGTTCCTAATAACAAATAATAAAGTTATAACCTCCGTATAGTTTTTGTAATGACTTCTCTCAAAGACGTCTTGATCATTTTAGTGTCCCACATGCATTGGCTTTTAGAGGTTTTTGAGGCACATCAAGGCTTTATATCTTTCATAATTAAAGATACTTATTAAACTTATCTCATATGTTTCTCTTTCCTCCAAAAGTTAAATGTTGATACACTGTCAGAGTAGAGATACATGATGTATGCCTTATTGAGATCTGTGAATTTTGTTAATGGACCTTCAAATACTGAGCACAATACAAAGAGACGTTGTTGAGATTACTGGTGTTGTCTTCACTGGGACCCCCATATTTTCGTCATCTATCTTTATTTCTGTCTAGGAGATTTTAACAAGATTTCATTTGTGATTTTTCAGTCGTAGTTCTGACAGCTCCAGAAACTCTCCTGAAGCTGACGGATCTGCAGCTTTAATGCTTTTGAGAACTTGAGATCTCCTGGAATTGAGCTGGTCTATAAAGGCTTCAAGTTTACTTGAGTGATTTATCATACAGGAAATAATGTTATCACGATACATTCCTCAGGTAATATACGATCACACATACACACCTCTTACTGAACTGTCAGGTGTGTGTTTGTGTGTCTGCAGGGCTGATATTATCGCTTGCTGAAAAGAGATAGAGATCAAGAGGAAATTGAGCCATCTAAATCCCAGGAGCGCTTTATGATTAATGGCTGTCAGATATTATACTGTGTCTCCCTCAAAGGGTTTGGCCACCAGCCGCATAAACGCACACTTATAAAAGTCTGTCATTTCCTATTGTCTATCTGCAGTCTACCCGCTAGGGCCTTGCATGACGCAAATCTTGTATCGCAGTAACAGTATATATCATAATATTGTTATTTAAACTGGAAATTATATGAAAAATGGTTTATGTATAAAATAACCAAACAGTATGCTAGCCTAGCATTGTCACATTGAGATTTTTTTCTTCAGAAAATGTCAAAAAGTTGTCACATGTGATGTTACACGGATGTCCTGCTGTGCTTGTTCATGATTGGCTATTAAGATTGATTTACCTTTTCCTGTCGCCCGCTTCAGTATGCTACACCCTCTTATTGTGGGTTCACACAAGCCGCGTTTGAGGCATCAAATTAGTGTCTACCGCATCTAGTTTGCCGCTTGAACATTTTGAGTTTACTCTCTTTATTCACACGTGAAAGCCGCACATGAAATTCTAGTCATCGAGACTTTCACGCGGACATTTGCGTCATGGGAGGGGCTTCTGCGACTCCGCTTCCTGTAATCACGTCACTACTAGAGCAAGCTCCTGATTGGTTAACATGGCACGTTTTTCTGCCAAAGTTCAAAATATTCAACTTGCGCGTTTCCCGTGGCAACACTCAATTCAAGGAACCGCGTCTAAAGACGTGCTTCAACGCGTCTTCACATTGACTTAACATTGAAATCACTCACGCTTGACGCCTCTACCGCGGCTGGTGTGAACGCAGCATAAAGCTGCCTTTCCACTGCACACGACATACGGAAACGATTGTCGGAGTTTGCCCCTAGTGGCAGTCGTAATGAAGTTTCAGTTTAATCGTAACTGGGAGAGAAGCTCATTCCAGGGCAAGAGCCTTCATTGCAATATTTACCGTAGTGGAATAAATAAATGAATGCAAATGAATGAAACAATAAACAGCTATGCATATATGAACAAAGTTTTACAAATATTTTTTGGAGGGAACATATGGAGACAAGATTAAAAAATAACGTATACATATTAAATTAATAATGTATTACTTATCAGTAATCAATATATTTTTTCAAAGGATTCATGTGTTACTGATGAAGTTAAACAAAAATGATTAAATATTTTTCACTTCGCACAGTTTTTTCATTGGAATACACAAAAATGCATCACTTCCGGTCAGCGTATCGCATGCGGCATAGTTACACAAGTTAAAAAAAATGTACGGATCCAACTGTCAAAACTGATCAGAAAATTATGTATCTGCAGACGGTCGGCACCTCATGCAGCCCCTTTGCGACTCTCCATAGGAAATGAATAATTTCCGGTTTATCCGCCGTCGTTTGTCGTGTGCTGTGGAAAGACGGCTTAACGTTTTCTCTGTTAATTTCCTGAAAAGGTAAAAAATTAACACAAGTAAAAAAAGGCAAGGAGCATTTTTAGAAATTTCAAACATAATGTAGCATTTATGTGAAACTTAGATCCCTACTCACACAATATTCAAAGAAAATGGCTAAATAATCCCACTGTCATATGCGAAATACATGCAACATGTCTGGCCGGTAATTTTTCTCAATTTACTTAAAAATGCAAAATATGCAAATAATGTAAAGGCACAAGCACACAAAACAAATAATGTTCTTTGCAATATCCTAAAGTTAGCTTTTTTAGCTTGCACGATTTTGTTTATGGTTTATAATATAGATAAAGAATGTCACTCAACATGTAAATGTTGGCATATGCCTTTAATTTGCAGCAAATTACCGTAGAGTTTCACGAATCCCCAGCTTTTGACGTCGATGGCCAAAGTTACATTAAAAGTTTTCCACTTTCATGAATTGATAAATCTACTTGTTTTGCAACAAAGTAAATTATAAATAATATTTTATTGTTTGCATTTAGATTCGTTTTTCATCTGCTCTCCACAAATAATAATTAAAATGTTGGCATTTGCTTTTAACTTGCAGCAGACTACCGTAGAGTTACACGAATTCCCAGCTTTTAACGTCGATGGCCAAAGTTACGTTAAAAGTTTTCCACTTTCATGAATTGATAAATCTACTTGTTTTGCAACAAAGTAAATTATAGGGATGCATCGATAGGATTTTTTGGGCCGATACCGATTTAAACAGACAACTTCTGGCGATACCGATGCCGATACCGATATTAAACACTTGTATACAATACTATACAGTTGGTCTATTAGCTAGTTTATTTCTGCATCAAATTATTTTTACTGAACATGGATTGGATCTAATTAACATTCAACTGACCAACATAATAAGAGAGGCACAAGTTAAGCTAAAACAAATCTAATAAGACAGCATGACAACCTTCAAAGGTGTTTTTTGCTATTCAACATTTATTTTATTAACAACATTAACTTATTTTTACATATAATGGATTTCTTAATGCAGTTTATTAATAAACAAACGATATCGGCCTTTCTCGTGCCGATGGTTTAAATTCACCAAAAATCGGCCAATAAATATCGGCGGCCGATACATCGGTGCATCACTAGTAAATTATTAATTGCATTTTATTGTTTGCATTTAGATTAGTTTTTCCTCTGCTCTCCACGAATAATAATAAAAATGTTGGCATCTGCTTTTAACTTGCGGCAAATTACCGTAGAGTTTCACAAATCCCCAGCTTTTGACGTCGATGGCCAAAGTTAAGTTTAAAGTTTTCCACTTTCATGAATTGATAAATCTACTTGTTTTGCAACAAAGTAAATTATTAATAATATTTTATTGTTTGCATTTAGATTAGTTTTTCATCTGCTCTCCACAAATAATAATTAAAATGTTGGCATCTGCTTTTAACTTGCGGCAAATTACCGTAGAGTTTCACGAATTCCCAGCTTTTGACGTCGATGCCCAAAGTTACGTTAAAAGTTTTCCACTTTCATGAATTGATAAATCTACTTGTTTTGCAACAAAGTAAATTATTAATAATATTTTATTGTTTGCATTTAGTTTAGTTTTTCATCTGCTCACCACAAATAATAACAAAAATGTTGGCATCTGCTTTTAACTTGCGGCAACTTACCGTAGAGTTTCACAAATCCCCAGCTTTTGACATCGATGGCCAAAGTTTCGTTAAAATTTTTCCACTTTCATGAACTTATAAATGTACTTGTTTTGCAACAAAGTAAATAATTAATTATATTTTATTGTTTGCATTTAGTTTAGTTTTTCATCTGCTCTCCACGAATAATAATAAAAATGTTGGCATCTGCTTTTAACTTGCGGCAAATTACCGTAGAGTTTCACAAATCCCCAGCTTTTGACGTCGATGACCAAAGTTAAGTTTAAAGTTTTCCACTTTCATGAATTGATAAATCTACTTGTTTTGCAACAAAGTAAATTATTAATAATATTTTATTGTTTGCATTTAGATTAGTTTTTCATCTGCTCTCCACAAATAATAATTAAAATGTTGGCATCTGCTTTTAACTTGCGGCAAATTACCGTAGAGTTTCACAAATCCCCAGCCTTTGACGTCGATGGCCAAAGTTAAGTTTAAAGTTTTCCACTTTCATGAATTGATAAATCTACTTGTTTTGCAACAAAGTAAATTATTAATAATATTTTATTGTTTGCATTTAGATTAGTTTTTCATCTGCTCTCCACAAATAATAATTAAAATGTTGGCATCTGCTTTTAACTTGCGGCAAATTACCGTAGAGTTTCACGAATTCCCAGCTTTTGACGTCGATGCCCAAAGTTACGTTAAAAGTTTTCCACTTTCATGAATTGATAAATCTACTTGTTTTGCAACAAAGTAAATTATTAATAATATTTTATTGTTTGCATTTAGATTAGTTTTTCATCTGCTCTCCACAAATAATAATTAAAATGTTGGCATCTGCTTTTAACTTGCGGCAAATTACCGTAGAGTTTCACAAATCCCCAGCTTTTGACGTCGATGGCCAAAGTTAAGTTTAAAGTTTTCCACTTTCATGAATTGATAAATCTACTTGTTTTGCAACAAAGTAAATTATTAATAATATTTTATTGTTTGCATTTAGATTAGTTTTTCATCTGCTCTCCACAAATAATAATTAAAATGTTGGCATCTGCTTTTAACTTGCGGCAAATTACCGTAGAGTTTCACGAATTCCCAGCTTTTGACGTCGATGCCCAAAGTTACGTTAAAAGTTTTCCACTTTCATGAATTGATAAATCTACTTGTTTTGCAACAAAGTAAATTATTAATAATATTTTATTGTTTGCATTTAGTTTAGTTTTTCATCTGCTCACCACAAATAATAACAAAAATGTTGGCATCTGCTTTTAACTTGCGGCAACTTACCGTAGAGTTTCACAAATCCCCAGCTTTTGACATCGATGGCCAAAGTTTCGTTAAAATTTTTCCACTTTCATGAACTTATAAATGTACTTGTTTTGCAACAAAGTAAATAATTAATTATATTTTATTGTTTGCATTTAGTTTAGTTTTTCATCTGCTCTCCACGAATAATAATAAAAATGTTGGCATCTGCTTTTAACTTGCGGCAAATTACCGTAGAGTTTCACAAATCCCCAGCTTTTGACGTCGATGACCAAAGTTAAGTTTAAAGTTTTCCACTTTCATGAATTGATAAATCTACTTGTTTTGCAACAAAGTAAATTATTAATAATATTTTATTGTTTGCATTTAGATTAGTTTTTCATCTGCTCTCCACAAATAATAATTAAAATGTTGGCATCTGCTTTTAACTTGCGGCAAATTACCGTAGAGTTTCACAAATCCCCAGCCTTTGACGTCGATGGCCAAAGTTAAGTTTAAAGTTTTCCACTTTCATGAATTGATAAATCTACTTGTTTTGCAACAAAGTAAATTATTAATAATATTTTATTGTTTGCATTTAGATTAGTTTTTCATCTGCTCTCCACAAATAATAATTAAAATGTTGGCATCTGCTTTTAACTTGCGGCAAATTACCGTAGAGTTTCACGAATTCCCAGCTTTTGACGTCGATGCCCAAAGTTACGTTAAAAGTTTTCCACTTTCATGAATTGATAAATCTACTTGTTTTGCAACAAAGTAAATTATTAATAATATTTTATTGTTTGCATTTAGATTAGTTTTTCATCTGCTCTCCACAAATAATAATTAAAATGTTGGCATCTGCTTTTAACTTGCGGCAAATTACCGTAGAGTTTCACAAATCCCCAGCTTTTGACGTCGATGGCCAAAGTTAAGTTTAAAGTTTTCCACTTTCATGAACTTATAAATGTACTTGTTTTGCAACAAAGTAAATAATTAATTATATTTTATTGTTTGCATTTAGATTAGTTTTTCCTCTGCTCTCCACGAATCATAACAAACCAACCAGTTACAGTAAAAGCCGCTCTCGATATTGGCACGAGCGTATTAAAAACCAATATCTGTCTTGGACTGATTTGTGGTGTGTAATAGGTCGGTGCATTAGCTGTGTTGTGAAGTGAAGCTGATCGGCCGTATTGTTCAGATTTATCTGGTCTCCTGTTCACAAACAATAGCGGCTTTGAGTGTTAAAACTCTGAGTAAAAGAAGAGATTTGGAGTATAATCCTCCGCAGGCTCGCATTGAAATAGAGTCTCCAAGACACACACGGACTTCTGAGGGAATCCTTAAAGTTTCCAAGGTGACCGTTATTCTGGTGTTAAGGATTACGGCGAAGGATTCAGAGTTTAAACCGTGTCTGATTCGGAGTCTATCAGATGGCCCTCACTCTCAGGAGGTGTTATCTGGAGGTGTGGTGAACTGTAGAGTTTTGGACAGGTCTGCCGTGATTTCGTGCTCCGTGCCAGATGTCCTTTTCAAAGAGGGTCTTTGTGCTGTGTTACTAATTTTACCCTCCGGAATATTTTACCCAACTGCCAAACGGGACAGCCGTAAAAGCCAGTGCACTGTGAAGTCTTTTCCCTGCGGTTCAGCGGGACCGAGGTGCGTCTATGTGTGTGTATTCCTAAGTGCACTGGCAGGATTGCTGTTATTTTTCCTCTGGAGTGTTAATAGACACACCTAGTTCTGTGTGGTGTGTTTTTTCTGCTTAATAAGGGCTCGTATTGGGGTAAGACGAACCGGAAGTCATCAATTTTTACCCTTTTAGTGCCCTTTCTTGGAATTGCATGCTAATGCAATAATAATTATTTTACCTTAGCAACTGCATGGCAACAGTTTGGCCGTCCCTCCGAAACACTTCACTAACATTGAAGCTTAGCAGGAAGTCATCGTTTCATTCATTTCTTTTATATTTTCACTGAATGTCTGACAGAGAGTCGAGTGTGTGTGGAGTGTATTTGTTTTTGCACTACATTTAATGGCCCAGATTAAATTACAGCTAATGTCTCTCTCTCTCTCTCTCTCTCTCTCTCTCTCTCTCTCTCTCTCTCTCTCTCTCTCTCTCTCTCTCTCTCTCTTTTCCTTTCCCTCATCTCTCTCTCTTTCTGCATATGACAGGGTTCTTTTTATCACAGATTGGATTAGATTGTGTGACATGTGACTGGTGCTGATGTGATTGTATCTGGAGTTTCTAATTTGATGTTTTTATGTCTAATTGGTGGAAACAACATTACAAATCCACAACATGACAGATGACAGTTAACCGATGAAAGATTTTATAAAACATCAGAAAAATCTTCTAGAAGAGACCTACGGAATTATTTTTTTTAAATAGTCACTTAATAAATTCAGTAAAATGCTTTATTGTATAGATATAATTTTCATATTATTAACTGCTTAATTTATAGATATACATTTTATATTTTGAAATGTACAATTATTATAGATTTACGTTTAGTATTATTTAGGGTTCTATCTTACACTTGGGCTGAGCAAAAAATAGATTTTTTCGATTAATCATTTTTTACAATATGGTCGATTCAAAATCGATTCTCAAAGAGCAGATCGATTATTTCTTTCATATTTATTTACGCAAACATTGAACATAAGATTAACGTTAATAATTACTAGTCTTCTTCACTAGATATCACCCTCTTTTTTGCCTAGCGCAATGATACCAAGGAGCGAGAGGCGAGCCTGTCATTCATTCATTCATTCAGTACTTAAAACGGCAGTTTCAGATGCTTCACCAACGTTGATGCCACCTTCACATAAAAAGTCAGAGGCATGAAAGCATTTTAGATTTCGCAAGCAAGACAACGACAATAGTGTTGCGGCTTTTAATATATTTTTATTAATTACCACTGCTGTTCACTGTTCTTTTTTATTAATATAGTATTTGGATTAAATCTTTATTCATTAAGTTGAATCGAGAATAAAGTATAAAACCAACCCGAGAACCGGATTCGAAAATTGAATCGAGAATCGAAATAGAATCAATTTGACAGCTTGTGAATCGAAATCGAATCGATCTGGAATATCTGAATCGATACCCAGCCCTATCTTACACCCGGCACAATGCAGCGCAATGCATGACGCAAGTGTCTTTTGCTAGTTTCCACCCTGCACAATTATCATTTTCACGTTTAGCGCCGCGTTGTTTGAATAGCAAATGCATTTGTGCCCCCTTCTGCGCCCATGGGCGTTCTGGTCTGAAAACGAGGTGTGTTCAGGGGCATTGTTGGCGCGTTGCTATTTTGAGGCAACTAAAATAGACTACGCCATTGACCAACAAAAACCTGCTCTAAAGTCTAAAGTCAATCGTGCAATATGTTTTTTTGTTATTTAAAGAGCGCATTAGTAATATGCGCCTATAAACGGGACAACAACACGGGTTTGCTTATCACACACATGAATGCGCAGCAGCACAAAAACGCTTTTAAATATAAAAGATTAAAGAAATGAATGTAAAAGATTATTATTGAGTCTCTTGGACATAAATGAGGACCAATTATGAGACTTTAGAAGGCGTAAAGAGCTGCTTCACCTGTAGACTGGTAAGTAAATAAATGCTTTGCTTTAAACAAATGTATCTGTTTTTAAATGCTACCTTACGGATTTATTGTATATGATGACTCTGTGGATATGGTGAGATGAGAAACATTTTTTTGTAATGCTTAAAAAAACTGACGCTGTCCAAGTGCTGAACCTTGCGGAGAGTCGTTTGTAAATTCTTTATCTCCTGTTTGTTACAAATAAAGTATTTTTACAGTACAAACTTTTAGCCATACATTTAAAGCAATTAAAAAGCCTGCTTTTTGACTAAAAGAAAACGGGTTTTAACGGTTTTAATGAAAAAATAACAATTTCAATACAAGTGAAAAACAACACAATTATTTAACATTAATCTTAAACTGGGGATCTTCTTCCTCCGCTTAGTTCCGTCATCTAAATAGGGATTAAACATAGCGCCAGCGCAACTGGCTTTTAAAGGGGATGAGAGCTGAGACTCTCATTGGTTTATTGCACGTTACGCCGAAAATACTCCCATTAATCATTAAAAAAACAGGACCAACCCTTTTCGACCATGCGCTCGGCGCACAAACCATTTTTCCCGTCATTAAATTAGCATAAGTGGATTCGGACACGCCCATTTAGACGTTGCGCTGTACGCTTTAGACAATGCGCTTAGATCGTTAAAATAGGGCCCTATACATATTTTTTTAAATGTTTCATTTTATTGATTTTAAATTTTTTAAAGTTATACATTGCATATTTTTTAATGTTTCATTTTATTTATTGATTTAAATTTTATCTTTTAAAATGTTTAATTCTTTTAGATTTCCTGGTTATCCAGACATGGCTTATCCTAGTCCCAGACTAAAATGCATGTTTGAGCTGCCTTAATTTAAAAACACCTTGTACAGACATATCTTAACATATATCAGTGCTCTTGTTTTGTCTCAAGATGCACACAAGTGTTGTTTTTTGTAAGTTTGATTGTAAAATTTAATTAAATGTCCTAATATAACTAAAGCCTAGTCCTGGATTAATCTAACTCTGGGAAACCAAACTATTATATAATATATTTGAATAAACCTGAACTAAAGTTCTTCTGTTATATTTGCAACAACAAACAGTAAACAACATGCTGCTTTTGTGGCCCGAATTTAACTTCCAGGAGACTTCCGCATTGAATCAATAACAACAGGTTGAGTAGGTAGTTTATTTCCTCAAATAGGAGAAAACATTTGCATGAAAATAGTTATCTTCTAGGTGGCGCACCCAATTTATAAAAAACTCAAGCAAAAAATAATTTACTAATTTTAAACTCTGTGTATGTTTTGATAATCATTCTGAATCTGATCTCTTACATAATTCCTTCACAAAAATTAATTTACCAAAAATCTTTGGTAAATGAAAAAATCTCTTTTTCATTTACCAAAGTGACCATTTCTAAAGCAGGACACATTTCAAAAAGTTTTCTTTCTCTGTTTAGGCAAAAAGAGAGATGTTCATGGTCAGGGTCTAGGACAGAGGCTATCAGCAAAGGTCTGTTCGTACGAGCACGAGACAGATACGGACCGTGTCTGGGCCGCAATAATTTGCGTCATTTACAGACTATTCACAAATTAAGGATAGAAAAGTGCCGAAATGGCTCTTGGCACGTGTCAACACGCATAAATTCTAACCTTCGTTTAAGCGGTCAATATGAATATTCCTATTAGCTACAGATTCTATTTAATTCTATTCTAGATTAGGGCTTGGTATCGATTCAGATGTTCCAGATCGATTCGACCTCGATCCTCGGTTCCAATTTTCGGTGACGTTTTTTATGCTCGATTCTCGACCGAACTCAATAAATACAGATTCAACACAAACACTATATTTATAAAAAAGAACAGTGAAGATAAGTTTATAAGGGTAATTAATCAAAAGAAATTAAGAACCACAAACCTGTATATTAAACTCTTTTATAGGGTACATTAAAACATAATCTCTAATTTTCAAATGTAAAACAATTATGTTAAATACAATACAATTTTGATGCAAGATGAAAAATGTATGCTGAAAAAAGTCAGAACAGTCTATAGAGAAGACTAGTAATTAGATAAACATTGATCTTACGTTCAATGTTTGCGGAAGTAAATAATAAAAAATAAATTTGTGGCCTTTGAGAATCGATTTTGAATCGACCACGTAAAAAAAAATTTGCCCAGCCCTATTTAGATTAAATTCTTATCCAGCTGCCAAATCTCTCAGCACAGTGTTGATCCAACAAGATATTTGTTTAAGCGGTCGGTTTAGTCGCTATGCAGACCGATAAACAAGCACAGACCGGAAGTTAACTTCGGCCCAGACGTGTAATTGCGCAACAGTATGTGAATAACAAAGTAGTCTGAGTGGTTGTTAAGTTTATCTGAGCGGCTGCTAAGTAATAAGATTCCCGTATCACAGAATCAAATTTATTATAAATTTCTTCTACATAAACTGTTTGCTTTTGAGTGTGTATGGCAAATCGTAAATGTACAGTCTTCAGATTTTAATGGTCAGGGTTTGACAGTCTGTGGTAGTTAATGCATGCATGACAGCGATACATGCGGAGGTAACGCAACCAGACGCACTCAAGAGTTTTAGCTTACATGTATGTTCACTGTTTGTCCTACCTGGTCGAGACCCCGCTGTTACGGGAATGTTTATACCGTGTAACACGATCAGCGTGGAAGCATTAGATAGGACGTATATCTATATGTGCGCAAACATATACACACGGTATTAGCAGAGAAAGTGAGCAGGAACCTTGTATCTGTAAGAGAGTAGAAGAGGTCAGAGGTCACGCTTAGGAGCATGGGGTGGTTGTACGTTTCAGGTGAGTGTACAGACAACTCATAGACATCACAGCACACAGAGAGTGCTTATAATGTCAGTCTGTGAGAGATGGGATAAAGACTTTAGTGTGAACAGGGGAATAAGAGAGAGAGGAGAAGGAGAGAGAGAGAAAGAGAGAAATGGAGGGGTGAGAGAGATACCTGTACAAGTAAAGAAAGAGAGGATAGAGAGAGAGAGGTTCAACTGTGGTGAGTTCTTTGCGTGATATGAGATCTGCATCTCACAGTCTATGACATGGACGCTCTATTTTTGGGAGCTGAAGCACGACTGCTGACCTCTAGATCCACTCCAGCACCTGCTCATACACACACTGACATTCAAAGTAACACACACATCACAAAGTTTGTGAGGTTTTCAGCACTGAACTGAGAATAGACTTCATGCCGAACATCATGAACAGGTCTCACTGCATCCGCTTGTTAGAGAAAGTGTTAACAGAGGTATAAACTGACAGTGATATCTATGGACTTTGAGGTAATAAGATAACCAAGGTAGTTGATTTTTTGTTGTATTTTATTTGTTGTTTGATTCCATTTCTAAATTATGAAAATATATAAAATGCATTGCGCATAAGACAGCACCGTGGTTAATGCTCAACATATAGCGTCAGAAAGCAAGCATGTATAGCAGAATTCTATTAGCGATACTAATAACGTGTTCTAGTCCTCCTGGGTTGTTTGTATTTAAGAGTCGGTAAGTCGTGTTTACGATGTCAGGTGCGTTCTATTCACAATTCGCAGATGAGCGCATGATGGCGGTCTACTTTTAATGAATTTAAACAAATACAGCAAGGTTTGTTAACTCTACTTACATAAAAAAAGAACAAAAAATGTGCATCAACTGTGTTTTTCTTTTTGTGTTTTTACATTAAGGCACTTAAAAGAAGCTTTTATCCAAAGCAAAAAAAGATAATAAAGCGATTTGGCATATGAAGGCAATAATACAAGAAGTGCTAATACCAAGTTACTAGTTTTCACATTTCGAAAACAATACCTGTTCATAAATCATAAATCTTCATACATTTTAATTAATTTATTAAGTCACTGTATACTGTAACATTTCATATTTATTGATATATATCAATGTATTATATTTTGTGCAGACATCTTAATTCCGACCATCGACAAAGTTAGTCCGACCATCGACGAAGTTAGTCTGACCATCGACGAAGTTAGTCTGACTATCGGCGAAGTTAATCACACCATCGACAAAGTTAGTCTGACCATCTGTGAAGTTAGTCTGACCATCGACGGAGTTAGGTCGACCATATTGACAAAGTTAGGCCGACCATCGCCGAAGTTATGCCGACCATCAACGAAGTAACGCCGACCATGAACGAAGTTAGGCCGACCATCGACAAAGTTAGTCCGACCATCGACGAAGTAAGGCCGACCATCAACGAAGTTAGGCCGACCATCGACGAAGTTAGTCTGACCATCGGCGAAGATTGTCCGACCATCGATGAAGTTAGGCCGACCCCCGACGAAGTTAGTCTGACCATCGGCAAAGTTAAACACACCATCGGCGAAGTTAGTCTGACCATCAACGGAGTTAGGCCGACCATCGGCGAAGTTAGGCCAACCATCGGCAAAGTTAGGCCGACCATCGGTGAAGTTAGGCCGACCATCGACGGGGTAAAGCCGACCATCGACGAAGTTAGGCTGACATTGACGAAGTTAGTCCGACCATTGATGAAGTTAGGCCGACCATTGAAGAAGTTAGTCTGACCATCAGAAAAGTTAAACACACCATCTGCGAAGTAAGTCCGACCATCGACGAAGTAAGGCTGACCATCTTGACGAAGTTAGGCCGACCATCAGCAAAGTTAGGCCGACCATCGATGGAGTAAAGCCGACCATCGACGAAGTTAGGCCGACATCGACGAAGTTAGGCCGACCATCGACGGAGTTAGGCCGACCATCTTGACGAAGTTAGGCCAACCATCAGCAAAGTTATGCCGACCATCGACGAAGTTAGTCTGACCATTGGCAAAGTTAAACACACCATCGGCAAAGTTAGTCTGACCATCGACGGAGTTAGGCCGACCATCGGCGAAGTTAGGCCGACCATCGGCGCAGTTAGGCCAACCATCGGCGAAGTTAGGCCGACCATCGGTGAAGTTAGGCCGACCATCGACAGGGTAAAGCCGACCATCGACGAAGTTAGGCTGACATCGACGAAGTTAGTCCGACCATCGATGAAGTTAGTCCGACCATCGACAAAGTTAGGCCGACCATTGACGAAGTAAGTCTGACCATCAGCAAAGTTAAACACACCATCGGCGAAGTTAGTCCGACCATCGACAGAGTTAGACCGACCATCTTGACGAAGTTAGGTCGACCATCGATGGAGTAAAGCCGACCATCGACGAAGTTAGGCCGACATCGACGAAGTTAGTCCGACCATCGACGAAGTTAGTCCGACCATCGACAAAGTTAGTCCGACCATCGACGAAGTTTGTCTGACCATCGGCAAAGTTAGTCACACCATCGACGAAGTAAGTCCGACCATCGACGAAGTTAGGCCGACCATTGACGAAGTAAGTCTGACCATCAGCAAAGTTAAACACACGATCGGCGAAGTTAGTCCGACCATCGACGGAGTTAGGCCGACCATCTTGACGAAGTTAGGCCGACCATCAGCAAAGTTAGGCCGACCATCGACGAAGTTAGGCCGACCATCGACGAAGTTAGGCCGACATCGACGAAGTTAGGCCGACCATCGATGAAGTTAGTCTGACCATCGACAAAGTTAGTCCGACCATCAGCGAAGATAGTCCGACCATCGACGGAGTTAGTCTGACCATCGGCAAAGTTAGTCACACCATCGACGAAGTAAGTCCGACCATCGACGAAGTTAGGCCGACCATCGACGAAGTAAGGCTGACCATCGCCGAGGTTAGGCCGACCATCGACGAAGTTAGGCCGACCATATTGACGAAGTTAGGCCGACCATCGACGGAGTTAGGCCGACCATCGACGAAGTAAGGCCGACCATCGAGGAAGTTAGTCTGACCATCGACGAAGTTAGGCCGACCATATTGACGAAGTTAGGCCGGCCACCGACGAAGTTAGGCCGACCACCAACGAAGTTAGTCCGACCATTGGCAAAGATAGTCCGACCATCGGCGAAGTTATTCCGACCATCGGCGGAGTTAGTCCGATAATTGGAGAATCTAAACTGAGCATTGAGAATGCAACTAAGATTATTCAGTAAATCATCTTTATTATGTTTACATCACTTTGTATCCTGCCTACTGTTTTTCCCTTCATCTCTGTGTCTGCCTCATGGTTGATTTAAAGTATCTGCCTTACAACAGAAATTTAGTGATTTCATAATATACTGACAGGGAGAGAGATCTAGTGAAACTGGACTCTAATTGGATCTAAAAGATCTGCGAGCCATATCTATAGTTAGATCTACAGTAATAGATGTGATGTCATCATGTGGTCTAGTTGTGTTTTCTCTCGTTGACCCTCTGCTTGGCTTTCATTCATTCTTTCTCTTCTAATTGGCACCTCGTTAGTGAATTCTTAATTGGAGTGACCCAGGTGGCAGTGGAGCCTCGTTAGTGTGTGTGTGTGTGTGTGTGTGTGTGTGTGTGTGTGTGTGTTTGTGCGTGTGTGCTTGTCTTTGTTTAAGCAGCATAAATGTGAAGCGGCCTGCATGACCTGCTGATTATCTTCCATTCACCCATGTTGAACCCTAACACATTCCCTCTCTCACACACACACACAAACACGCACATACATGTATCGCATCTGCACAAAGACGCACACACTCTCTTTCCTGCTTGAAGAGTCTCGATGGCTTCAGTTTAATAGAACTAACAATAACCATTTTATACAGCTAACAATAAATTGTTGTCACTGTGAATTAAATGTCACAGAATTGAGCTAACACCCAAAGTGACAGCGCATTGTTTATGGTCAAAATGAACATGAATTGACACGAAAAAGTAACAGGTCACCAGCAGACTTTCAACAATTTTATACCAAAACACACAGCTGCCACTGTTGGAGTTGTTTATTCAAACCACAAAAGCACATTTAAAAGATTTATACCACAAGTCATAAAATCACATTTTTGATCAATTTTGATTTAGTATGCATGCAACAGTATTGTATGCATTGTATACATTTCTCCAGTATTTACCTGTGCAAAGATAACTGCATACTAGAACAGTAGTATAAGTATGAGTAGTATGCCATTCCACACTAGTTATTTAAAATGTTGTTTTGAATGTTTATAAATTGTTACTGGTTACTTACCGGTGCATTGTGATTGTCTGATAGTATGTGACCACCATGTAGATGAGCTCAAACAGGTGTGAGGTCACCGAGACTCTTTAGGTCTTTACATTGACCTCTGATCTCTGCAAACCCGGACCATTGAGTAAAACATTCACAGGTGTTCATTCACAGTATAAGAATTTGGCCAAAATAATAGAAAGCAGCATAGTTATGCTTGAAGTAGCAAGCTTGTTTACGATGTCTTATGAAGGTTTGGAAACAATGAAGCAAATGTCTGAGCAGCTACTGTTTATGCTTTTATTAGTTGAAGGGCTATTTGGGTGACCACGGCATTAGAAAGCTTTGTGTGTGTTGTACGAACAGCTGAAGGTCTATTTTGGCTGCCGATTTTTACACCTCCACATTTGGACAATCAACACCTCACGCTATAGCACGCGCACACGACATAACGCCAGTGACAACACGCTCACCTTTCTTAATAGCATCCAAACACACACCAAAAGCTGACAAACGCTCCTTTAACAGAATAACACAGGCCTTCTGTCAGCTGTGAAAACAGAAGAAAACATTTGGAAGATGGATTTTATAGAGTGAGCCATGAAACAGATGGAAGGGATTGCGGGGTGTTAGTTTGGGTGATGTTGGTGCTGATGCGTCAGTCTGTTGGCTTTAGTTGGGAATGTGTGTTTGCTAATTTAATACATTTAAGTTATCACTTGGCCACTACATAGCGATACATTGTAGCTCTGTTACGTTATTGTCAAAAGTAGTTTTTTATGACATGAGCCTGGTGTCCATTAAAGATTTGCACAGAACATTTTAAAGTTAAATTAAAGTTACATTTAAAAAAACAAATGTATGTAGGTTTACGTATATCGCAGCCACATTATTTTTAATCGAAGGAAATGAAGACGTGTTATCCAAGCATTAATGCCAAAGAAAGCCCCTTATTTTTGTGAGTGGCCATGTACGGGGTGTTTCTGGGAGATTATAGTACACGATTTTGAATGTAAAAAGAATGATCATGTGACTTTTACGCACGTCAAGTGACCTGTAAATGCAAAAAAAAAAAACTGTTTCCAGTGCAGTTTTGCGATATATTAGTTTTTCGAATTGCCTGGAATATCACCTAATGCAAGCCTAATTTTTTTGCGTAAATATGTGAGTTTTTGTGAAATTGACATATTTCTATTGGGCATGTGTTCAATTCACAATTTCAATTTGTGCGATTTGAAGCCTATGAAGCGCAATTTTAATTTGTGGGATTTGTAGCCTATGGAGCCCAATTTTTAATTTGCACGATTTGAAGACTATGGAGCGCAATATTAATTTGTGCGATTTGAAGCCTATGGAGGGCAATTTTAACTTGTGTGATTTGAAGAATATGGAGCGCAATTTTAATTTTCACGATTTAAAGCCTATGGAGCGCAATTTTAATTTGCGCGATGATTTGAAGTCTATGGAGCACAATTTTAATTTGAGCGATTTGAAGCATATGGAACGCAATTTAATTTGTGCGTTCTGAAGCCTATGGAGCGCAATTATAATTTCACGATTTGAAGCCTATGGAGGGCAATTTTAATTTGCGCGATGATTTGAAGTCTATGGAGCACAATTTTAATTTGAGCGATTTGAAGCATATGGAACGCAATTTAATTTGTGCGTTCTGAAGCCTATGGAGCGCAATTATAATTTCACGATTTGAAGCCTATGGAGGGCAATTTTAATTTGCGCGATGATTTGAAGTCTATGGAGCACAATTTTAATTTGAGCGATTTGAAGCATATGGAACGCAATTTAATTTGTGCGTTCTGAAGCATATGGAGCGCAATTTTAATTTGCACGATTTGAAGCCTATGGAGCGCAATTTTAATTTGCGCGATGATTTGAAGTCTATGGAGCACAATTTTAATTTGAGCGATTTGAAGCATATGGAACGCAATTTAATTTGTGCGTTCTGAAGCCTATGGAGCGCAATTTTAATTTGCATGATTTGAAGCCTATGGAGCGCAATTATAATTTCACGATTTGAAGCCTATGGAGGGCAATTTTAATTTGCATGATTTGAAGCCTATGAAGCGCAATTTTAATTTGCGCGATTTGAACCCTACTGAGCGCAATTTTACTTTGGGTGATTTGAAGCCTACCGAGTGCAATTTTAATTTGCGTGATTTAAAGCCTATGCAGCGCAATTTTAATTTGCGCGATTTAAAGCCTATAGAGCGTAATTTTAATTTGCGCGATTTGAACCCTACGGAGCACAATTTTTATTTGCATGATTTGAAACCTATAAAGCACAATTTTTTATTTTTAAAATGTTTATTTTAATAAGTGCGATTTGAAGCCTATGGAGCGCAATTTTATTTTGTGCGATGTGAGGCCTATGGAAAAGCAGCTATGTAGTAGGAGTAAAAATTTTAGGTGACATCAGCCGAAACGTCAGAAGCAAATCTGCTTAAAGGGATACTTCACCGATTTAGCATTCAGCTTTGTATCTGTAGAAACCCGGCAGTATTACTGAATGACCATGTTTCCCTCGCTCATTTCCCCCTGAGAGGAGAGATATCTGCATTTTGGTTCTGCAAAAAAGTCCTCCGATGATGCAAAAATCGTCATATTACATCATCGGAGGACTTTTTTGCAGAACCAAAATGCAGATATCTCTCCTCTCAGGGGGAAATGAGTGAGGGAAACATGGTCATTCAGTAATACTGCCGGGTTTCTACAGATACAAAGCTGAATGCTAAATTGGTAAAGTATCCCTTTAATACATGTTTATTTTGATAAAAGATTACCATTGTTTCTTTAGAATAATGTGGACCATCAACGCATTCAGAACAAACCAGAAACTATTATTATATTATATTAAAAAATGTAAACTAAATACAACTTAATTTGGGTATAAGCTTAAAAGCATCTGTGTTTCAGACATAATGACTGTTCCAGAAGTTACTTGTACTTCTAAGGTGGCTGAAAACAATTAAGTTGATTGATGGGCTCGAAACGATGCCTGAAGATATGCACATTTCATTCAGTTCAGAAATTTGCAGATTCAAATAGTTAAACCAACATCAAATGCTTTATTTTGCCCACCGTATGTGGGCAAGGTCGAAGTTTTTAGACGACACTTTTGTCTGGTGTTTTCCGAGCAGCTTTTGTTTTGATCCGGCCTCGCTTCAGCTGAGTTTAAAAAAGGTTAAAGGTCAACCTAGTACAAATTGGAGTAGGGGTCGAAGGTCAACGCTTAAATACGACCTCCATCACATTTCGCTATTAGTGTGTGTGTTTCACAGGCTTACTGGTCGAGCGATTATATACGGAGAATGAGAGCGTTATACTTTTGACTTTTCTTTGACTTCTTTGTTTTTGAAGTCTTAGGATCACTCGTCACTATACAGCCTTGTTTTACTCGATTTTACTATTGACTAAATCTTAATAAAATAATTGATTATCAGATGATTGTTGGGCGAATAGTGTAGCTCACTACTGTTTGAAATGTTTATGGTTGCACCATGTATACAGTCTCACATACTGTTTTAGAAAATAGTATGCACTATGTAGTGTATATTGCATAGAGTAAACCGTGTGCAGTTGCATTCAAACTATAGCGTGTGCTTGGCAGAAAAAGCAAAGGGAGGGCTTGGTGAAAAGACAGACAGGGGGTGGAGCCTTATCAAAGGGGCGGAGTTTGGTCCGGCTAAACAGAGACTACTGTGTGTAAGGTTGTGATTAATCCCCTCCCCTCTGTTTCTCTCTCTCTCTCTCTCTCTCTCTCTCTCTCTCTCTCTCTCTCTCTCTCTCTCTCTCTCTCTCTCTCTCTCTCTTAGTGGGCTGTCGGTGTAAAGCGGTGATTGAGGCTGTTGTGGGGTGTGCTATTTCTCACATTCAGTACATTACACAAGTGTGTGTCGAGGAGACAGTCGAGGGATTTACTCATTGCCTGGTGTGCAAACACACACTGAAGATGAATCTCCTGAGGACCAGCATTCACTGGATTTGCGTGATTGGACTTCTGGGACTCGTACAGGAGAACCTGGGTAAGTGTCAACCAACAAAACAGAAACGGACTGACTGTGTGGGTCACTTCTGTTAACTTTGTTCTCCTGAAATATAAACATTCACATGCGAATATATACATTGAAGCAGGTCGCAGGATGTGAAATTCATCTGTACTCTGTGTCAGTGTTTATATAACACACAAATGGACTGTGTTATAGTCAGACTGCGGCTGTGTTTAAATTTCTCTATACTAAGGGATGATTTATTTTGCACAGAAGTTGCTTAAGAGACTTAATGGAGTCGAAATGTGAAATTTGTCTCAGATGTTTCTCCTAAAAATCTTAATAGGAGGAATTAAGATAAACAACTGTTGACATGCAGATTTATATTGAGATTTCTGAACTGAATATTGAGATATATTAAGAAGTGAAATGTGCAGATTTTGTTATGTTGGTAAATCTAAGCGCACTTTGAGATGTTCTTCTAAAACTTCTCTCAGGAGGAAAATCTGACTTTAGCAAACTCTCCATTGCTGTCTAGGAGAAACAGTTGAGTTTTTCATGGTGTTATATATTGGGTGTTGCCATCAGACTTTTAAATAAACTCAGTGATGGTGTGCCAAATGGATGGCCAGGTGTTTCTCCGTGTGTGTTTGTGTCGTTGGGTTGGTTATATGTGTTTGTTGCGTGGTAAGTCGATGAGTCTCTCAGCTGTCCAACACTTGTTTAACACACAGTTGGAGGTCCAGCTTTGAAATCACTCAGTCTTTAATCTCTCACACACACATTTGCTTCACTGTGTTTGCATGCTTTGGACAGGCTTTCTTTTGTTTGTCGGAAACGTTTTGAATATTAATAACCACACCTTCTTGATTTGTGGATTTGTTTGATTTCAGATATGCTAATAACTATGTTGTGAAAAACAGATTTTCAGAATATCTGAATGTCAATGCGTTGTATAAAATATCACAGCTGCAAACAAATGATGCTAGATTTTGACTAACTTCAGTTTTCTGTGTATTTTTACCAACTGGTATCCTGGTGATTTTAGTGGATGTACTGGATGAAGACGTTACATTCACACAGATCTCTTACCAAAATAACCACAGGTTTAGTTTTGTTCATACTGTAAATTATGGGCAGGTGTGCGTTTAAATGTCAAATCTGTAAACAAAATCATTTGGTAACACTTTAGCATTGTGACCAATTCTCACTTGCCAATTATCATGTCTATTAGCATTCCTAAAAAAGGCTAAAAAATACCTAAAAAGGACACTTATTGTACCTGCTGTTGTTGATTGTATCTTAAAACGGTTTAAATCATTCGAATCACAAGAATCTTAGCTTTCCAAAGATGTGTGACATGTTTAGCTTTTTGTTTTTGAGTTGTTGTATTTATGATCCAGTCACATTAAAATTACGTACCTATAGTCACATAATTTTTTGATTCTTTTTCATGATACTGTCACGAATTTCCACGTTTTTTTCGTGATCGTATCACAAATTTCTGTTTATGTGTCATGGTCACGTATTGGTTACTCAACTGTTTTGACCTAATTTCTTACCATTTTCGCTTCGGTTTAGGGTTAGATTTACACAAAATGACATCCTTACCCAAACCCAACTCTAACCCTAACGCCTGGCGACAATGGTTTAAAAATCAGAAAATATAAAAAAATAAATCTGAAACAATCAGTATAAACCAATACTTAAAGTTGACATCCTAATGCAAACACCAAATCTAACCCTAAACCGAAGCGAAAATGGTTTGAAAATAGGAAAAAGCAGTTGAGTAACCAATACGTGACAATGACACATAAACAGAAATTCGTGATACGATCACGAAAAAACGTGGAAATTCGTGACAGTATCACGAAAAAGAATCACAAAATTATGTAACTATAGGTACGCAATTTCGTGAGACTGGGTAGATTTAATTAGGGTGACCATACGTGCCATTCTTCCCGTACACGTCCTGGCCAGGATTTCGGTGCGTCTTCCGGAAGTCGTATTTGTCGACCGCATACATCATAGAGGATTATTATTATTATTATTACAGAAAAGCATCCGTTACATTTTAAGGTAAGAATTAAATTACGATTGTCTTATGTTTTTACTGAATGGCGTATGCGGTCAACAAATACGACTTCCGGAAGACGCACCGAAATCCTGGCCAGGATGCGTCCGCGAAGAATGGCACGTATGGTCACCCTAATTTAATGAAGTTTTCTGTCAAATAATGCAATGTGCCTGCTGGAATTAAGGGAGATTAAGGGAGATAATATTGGCTGCTTATTAGTATAGGAAAGTGGGGCATTAGCGTTACTTACAAAGTAACGCTTTTTGGCTTTGGCTCTATCGTTAATTTTTTTTTACATTAGATTAATAATTTTTGTATTAATCTAAAAAGTTTGTTTGTGGGACCTACCGTTATCGTACAATTACACCAAAAATGACAGGAGTGTAAACGTTACAACTTACCCCATAGGTGGGGTTCATTTTAACAAACAAGTTTGTTGTAACACTTGCTGAAAAATTCTGTCTATATACTAAAAGTGGATATTGTTTATATATCTGTCTATAATAGATAGATATCCACACATTCATCCATCCATGATCCTTCAACAAACCATCCTTGTATTTTGCATCAATGCATATAAACAGATTTTTTCAAGGGGCTGCACAATGAAGACAAAAAAAATCATAATTGTGAGTTTTTCCCCAGATATTTATTAACAGTTTTCATTTTGATGAATAGTATTTAAATTGTTTTCATTTCCTTGCCTCCAAAACACTCTTTGTTCAATATCTTAACCAAAACACATCAAAACTTTAAAAAATTCACAGGAGATCTTCTGACAGTAAGAGAAAAAAAAAAAAAAAGTACAGATTGCTCGGCCCTGTAGAAATATGTAAAGTAGTCGTGTTACAATTAACCCCGTGTTAGTTTTGTGCCCCGCTCACCCCTACTTATGAAACACATATTAAAGCTTTATTCTGCATGACCATAGTCTACATCTCTTAATCCAACCTTACACTTTTGTAGTTAATAGTGAACGTGTGTTTCCTATACTGAATGTTCTTTAAGTATATTTGCTTTGTTTTCCAGTAAACATCCTTGGTAACACTTTAGTATAGGGAATTATGACTTTTGTCTCAGTAAACTCCCAATTTACTGCTAATTATTAGCTAATAAGATAGCTATTGTAGCCGTTAGGTTTAGGTATTGGATTGGGTTAAGGGATGTACAATATGGTCATGCAGAACAAGGCATTAATATGTCCTTTATAAGCACTAATAAACAGCCAATTTGTAAGCTAATAAGACATTAGTTAAAATTAAGAATTGGTCCCTATAGACGGTTTCAGCAGTAACAACATAAACAAGCGGCTGTCGTGGTCCGCACGTAACTTCCGGTAAACTCTGCTAAGAATAAATAACAACAAAGTTCTTTATACGTAGTTTATTTATATAACAAGCAAAAAAACAACACATACATTACCCAGGAAACCAAAACATTTGTTATTTCCGACGAGGCATTTGTTCAATAGATCAGTTTAGCAACTAGTCAGACCATTAAAACATGTATCGCGTCACCGCACCTGCGTCCGATGAAACCGTCAATACTAAAGTGTTACCAAATCCTCTAAACCAGTGCTTATCCAACCTTATTTCCTTGAGCCCCCCAACCCCAATATCTATACACCTGAAGGGCTGGTGGGGTGCTCAGATTGTAAATATTATGGATATGAAATTAAACATTTTACATAAGAGTTCTTTTTAATTACCTTATCTTGGCATTGCAAGCATGTGGTTTTTAAAACAACTATACAATATATATATATATATTTTGTATATTAAATTATTAGTGGAGCATTTTATGCATCTTTATTTGCATTTTTGCATTGGTTCTTTTCTTCACTCATTTATATTTATACAATCATTAATATTTAAAGCTGTTTTGTTTGGGTAAACATACTAAACTGTAATGTGCACTCTGATCCCCCTCCCAATGTAAGAAGGAGAGAGGGAGCGTTGCATTATTTTCAACTCTTCCCATCCCATAATAACCTTTAGACACAGTCCAGATCTTCATCTGACACCCAGACGCTGGGTGAACTCATCTAATCACCTCTGAGTCTCTGTCAGAGATCATATACCATCATTTCTGCTCATGCAATGCTTGTTGAATCTCAACCAACCTGCAACTGTTGTGTTTCTCACTGTTGCTCAATGTTTGTCTACAAAAACTTTTGAGTTTAACTGGACACCAGCATACTGTATATACTGGTATCGCTCTTGGTGAAATATACAGCTGTTTAGGATTTATCCGGTTTCTGGCTTGGCAAGGATGGTCATTTGCTGGTCTTGATTTACTATCATCTGGTGGGGTTGAGGTCAACCTGGTAGACCGTATTAATAGTTCTGGTTATGGGTGGTGGACCAAAAGGTTGCAGACTGGATTATTTGGCCCCTATTGGTTGATACCAAAAAGCATTGACAGCAAGCTGATTAAATATGTTTTTTGCAACCAACATGTATGTCAAATGTTGTATGTAATATCCAATGCTTAATTATTTTTGGACAGCCTAAGAAATATTGAGAGAGACAGACAGGAGTTATGAAAGCACCAGGTGAGTAAATAGTACAGACCACAGAGTTTCAGTTTTAGATGTTATGTGATGCTCCATTACTCTGGCTGTCTTCAGTCTTCAGTCACACCTCGCTGAAAGCACCAAACGTCTGAAGCGTTCGCTTCCTGTTTGGGTTGGAGAGACGGCACATCCCTCATAAGAGAGTAAAAGATCTTGTTACAATACCTCACTTCCCTGCATTTCACTGTATTCCTCATCTCTTTCCCTTAGAGGCTTTCACTCCAATAAGTAATAATGTTATATTTCTATGAGGTTTGTTTCATCACATCCTGTGGCTACCTGTTGGATATAAAATAGTTTAGTTTCACAGTAGTCACTTTCATTGGGGAGAGTACTGGGTTAAGTTGTGTGGGTTTTGTATTGTGAATGGTTCAGCTGTGGTCTGGTTATGGCTGGAGTCCAGAACGTTCTGATGGACAATCAGCAGATGCTGTTCCACTCGGAGATCTCTGTAATGTGGGAAAGCCATGAGAAATGAAGAGATTGAGGCTACATTTACACGACAACGATATAGTTTAAAAAAAATCCTTTTTTTTAACAATTTAACATGCCCAGAGCAAGCCACATTTACACAGATCCTCAAAAACTTCACGAGTCCACGTAGATCCGAAAATATGACAGCATATCTGTGTCAAAAAGAATACCCTCGCGCACGCAAAAATTGTTATTGCGAGAGCATAACAGATCTGCACGCGAGGAAACAAAAGATTGCGAGCTCATTTTAACCCTCACAGCACGTGCCAAATCATCCCCACATTCTCGCGCTGCATCCTCTCACCTGCTACTTTTGCTTGCGCGAATACATTTCCGGAAGCCGGTTGTGATTGGACAGTCGTACGGCTGCCATTTTGGGGTGAAAATGTCAACTGGATAACAGCAGAGATACACAGAATGACGACGAAAGAGAATTTAAAGTGTAATTAAAGAACGCAATGTTCAGCAACCCACTGCTCGCGTGCAGATTTGTTATGCTCTCGCAATAGCAATTTTACGCGTGGTCCGACATGAGCGTGTTTGGACACAGGTCGGGAATAATAATAGCGGCATTGGGTAATTTAAATGTAAGTTTTTTTGCCAAACAGACCCGAGACGACTCAAACTATCTTGCATGTGTTCATCAAGTCCTTTTCCAACACCATCTCTGTTTGTCAAGAGTGCTTGCGACATTGTGTGGCTGGCGGTAGGTTAATTTTTTTAATAAAAATATAAGATATTTGCATGTCTGCTTCGGGTAAAAAGTTATTAGGGTCCCAACACACATTTTTCTACAACTTGCTTACTTATTCATTTAGCTGATGCTTTTATCCAAAGCTATTTACAATTGCTATATAAGTCAGAGGTCGCACACCTCTGGAGCAACTATGGGTTAAGTGTCTTGCTCAGGGACACAATGGTGTGTCACAGTGGATCCGAATCCGGGTCTCCCACACCAAAGTGAGTGTCTTTTCCACCATACCCACTACAAAGCGAAAAAAACAAACAATCAAGATAGCGAAAGCTTCAATCAGTTTTGTTTAGACGGATATTAAGTGACCCTGGACTGCAAAACTAAGTACAGTCCCGTTTTTAAGCATACGCGAGGGTCCGCGTGATGCAAATTTTGTCACCAGAATAGTAGGCCCGCACTATTATCACAGTATTTTCGTTTTTTTTCCTTGGAAATGACAAGGCGCTTAAAAAACTTGCATCTTGAAACTCCAAGTTTGCGATTGCAGGACACCAAAACGGCATTGTCGTGTAAGAGAACAGCCAAAACGTATAAAACTTTCCAATGTACATAGCCTAGAGAAAACCAAGCAATAGAGATGGTTATTTATTGATTTTTTAAACCAAAGACAGCATTTCAGTTCCAAAGTATCGTAGAATAAAAGTAAACTTCAGTAATACACTAAATATTTTATAGGAATGCAAGTTTTTGGTTGTATTGTGCTTTAATGATAACTGGCTTTGCTATTAAAACAGCCTTCCCCTTTTTAGAAATTGTTTTGGATACTGAAACAGTAATTTAATTCTGGTTAACATTAATTTTAACAATTTGTATGTTTTTTGGCAATTTGGACAATTTTAGAAACATTGCCCATGTCTGACTCTATTAAAATGCTAATCTGCCCAGTTCCTTAAGATACAGAATGGTCCAAACTTAAGAGGGATGAAATGTTAAGCATATTTGTACTGGTTTTTGTTTCCCTCTTAGTGCGATCTGTGCGAGGTTGTGAGAGCTCTGAATGTTTTGAGATGTTGTGAGAGGTTCGAGTGTGTTTCTCCTCGGATCTGTGCGATGTTTTGAGAGGTTTGAATTTTTTGAGATGTTGTGAGAGGTTTGACTCCAAGTGTGTTTCTCGTCCAATCCGTGCGTTGCTGAGAGAGCTCAAAATGTTTTGAGATGTGAGAGGTCTGAGTATGTTTGTGTATGTATTCACTCCAGTGAATGAATAAGTCTTGAATAAGTGTCCGGTCTCTGTGTGATAACACACTTAATGGACTTTGAATGCTGCTCAGGTGTATGTGCATGAAGAGAGACAGTCTGGAGCCTGAACTTACATCATATATTAATGGCTCTTTAACGATAGGAAACAGCAGAACGACAAACAACACACTACATCTTTGTGTGTATATGTGTGTTGTCAGCTTCATGGAGCCGTGTGTTACTGTATTTTTAATGGTTTTCTAATGATGAGGCGCAACTGTTAGGTTCAAATAAAGATTAGCAATTCGCATTCAAATCTCTGGGCATTTTAGACCTTTGAACACTGAGAAGTTCAATCATTCAAACTATTCATTCCACATTTTGATGGCTGACATATAATCGGAAATGCACTCGGGTCTATCTCTGTAAAATGACTTCATTCAGGGATTTATCTAGGAACAGCTGTGATTGGTCCATCTGGTCAGCGGGTCATTGACAGAAACGGTTTGGCAAGATGAGAAATTCAAAAATCTTTTTTAAAAACTTAATCAGGTTTATTTCAATGCACATAGTGTATTTATGTTGAATTTTGCAATAAAAATTTACATTTTAACTATTTTATGAAAGTTAAGACTGAATGGACCTTAAACTGTCAAATGGTATAACCGCAAATTGCACCAAAGAATGAGAAATATTAAATATTTTATCCACGTTGATGGCATGTAAGCATAATCATAAAAAAATTTATATAATTTCATTAGTTATTTCTAAATATACATTTTAATTCTTTTTGTGTAATATTTGTCCAAACAGCTCTGTTTTCTTAATAATCTTTGACAAATGATGTAAAAATGTATGTAAAAAAATCATATTGCAATTAACTAGATTATTATATTTTATTCCACATTTTTTATGAATAGATTTATTTAAAAAATATTAGTTACACCAATTGACACTGATCGGTTACACCACATTGACATTTCCGCAATTATTCCCCAAATATTCTTTCAAAATTAAATAAAACCAGAAATTTTAGACTTGGTCCTCAAAAAAGAGAATGTTTGCAAGTAATCTGCAAATTTATTTTGAAATTTTAACCCTTTTACATTTAATTGATTGAAAATAATTCACGTCACGTCATTGACCCATCGATTCTCAAAAGAAATACATGCAATATATTTTTTTTATCATACAAAATTAATGAGAGTTGTTTAGTTTTGATTGATGGCAGAATAGTACGCACGCACTTTTTGTAATCGTGCATACTTTGTACGTGTAGGTCGTGCATGCATGTACAGGAGAAACTAGTATGTAGTCCACTAGATGCATTGCATTTTGTCACAATGCACATGCGTGGAGCGTATGTGTACACGTACGAGTCAAATAAACAATGCTTTTACTGTCAAAAGAAAATGCAGCATTTTTGTCAAATCAACATTTGCATGGTACTTTAACGTAAAAAATTAAGTTTAACAATTTTAACTTGTTTTTATAAGTTATTCACAGGTCAAAACGTAAAATAGTTGAAATTGACTTGCAGAACCATGTTGTTTTACCCAAATTTAACCCTTTTACATTTAATTGATTGAAAATAATTAACGTCACGTTATTGACCCATCTGTTCTCCAAAACAAACATGCAATACAATTTTTTTATTCATACAAGATTAATGGGAGTTGTTTAGTTGATCGCTGGCAGTCTTCTTATCTCTAAATTCACTGTTCGAATTGAGGGGAGTCTGGGATGGTCCAGGACCCAATGAACACTGTCTAAACTTCAAGAGTGACAGGAAGTACTTGCTAAGGTTTGCATATGGTGGTTTGTTCTTGATGACAGCTTCCTATTAAATAATATCCTATTTTATTCCCCAAATAAGAAATATCCAATATATCGTCTCACACACAGCACCGTACTGTGTCGTATCGTATTGCCCGATTCTTGCTGATACACACCCCTAGCATTTACATTTACACATTTGTCAGATGCTTTAATCCAAGATGACTTAGAGATAAACATTTCTATATATATATTAGGGCTGTCAAAATTAACGCATTAATAACGTGTTAACGCAAATTAATTTTAACAGCACTAATTTTATTAACGTGCGATTAACGCAACACGCAATTTCTGTTTGACCCACAGCTGGAGGAATTGAGACGCAGCTAGTGACCCGCGCTGTTTAGATGAGTCGGAGGTTTTCATAAAAATAAGAACATTAAGCTCTCGTCTAGCGAATCCAATGCTGTAAATGGTCAATAAACATTTAACATTATCTTTATCTGCACGTTTCCTGAGAGGTGTACCGTCCCAAGTCCATAGAAGCGTCTTCTTTCACTTTTTGGTTTCGTTTTTAAAGCATTCAGAACTTATAGAAAATAGACTGCAGGGCTTGCTTGATGTTAAAATAATTATTAAGAGAGATAAAGTTCTGATTAATGTTAAACGAGTTATTAAGAGTGACAAGACTCAAAAGCGATGTCTGACGCAGACGTCTGAAGTGCATGCACACAAACACGCGAGTGCACGACCCAGATATATAGACATCTTACACAAAATTACAGTTTTAAAAATATCTGTTTTGACAAGAATTCATGCAGTAATGACCTATAATCTGTTATATCTGAAGTGAATGTTGGGTTAACTGTTGAGGAAAAGTATTTGTGTAACATTATATTAAACCCTTCCATTTAGCCTACAGTATTCTAAAGCAGTTTGTCTCAATGTCAAAATTAAACAATAAAAGAAAAACATATTGATATTGTTTTTGCTTTGCGTAAACAGGTGTAGTTCTGTCATGCTTTTTCAGATTCCAACAATTGTTCCAATTGTTTTGAAGTTTTTTAATAGAGAATGTTAAAATATAAATAACAAATTTTTGGAAAATTTGCTCATCCCAACTCAATTTGCCAGCACAGGTCACAAATGATGCAGCAGCAAACAGAAATGGAGAAAGAACAAGGTCTTCTAAAGGGAAAATCATATATAAAACTATGGCTGATGGTTCTGTTGAAAATGTAAACAGGCTGTTGTAAACATACATTTGCATATAGCATATATATTGATTAAATCCATGTTGATTAGAGCATAAAAAACTTGAAAAGTGTTACATTTAGGTAAATTTAGAACAGATAAAAATATGCGATTAATTAGCGATTAATCGCGAGTTAACTCATGAAATCATGCGATTAATCTAGATTAAATATTTTAATCTATTGACAGCCCTAATATATATATATATATATATATATATATATATATATATATATATATATATATATATATATATATATATATATATATACATACCATTTGCACTGCTAACCCAATGCTAAGCTATACAGTTAGCAGCAAAAAGTTGTGGATTCGAGGTATAAAATTGAAATTGCTTTGAATAAAAGTGTCTTCCAAATGCATGAATGTAAACGTAAACAACCAAAACATTTCGCAGAACCTCTTCTGCATTATAAAACTGCTTTTGGATCTGTATGCTAGTTGGTGCACACAGTGCTTTAGCTCCATTGGAGTGCCCAGAAAAGTAACAGCTAGGATTAAAAACACCTGTTTATCTACTTATCACTGCAGAGCGTCCATAGAGGAAACTAGCAGCTCCTGTAAAACAGAGGAAGATGTGTTACAGGCTCCAAGTTAGTGCAGAAGGCCTCCTTTCTCTCTTTACTCGGTGGAGTTTGTTTTTGACAGTCCCTTGGCTTGCTTACTGGAGCTTCCAGACATTAACACATGATTTTCTCCTAAAGCTGCTTTGAAACAACATGGAATTTGAAAAGCGCTATACGGATTAAAATGACACCAGTCGATGCTTTACATAGATTGGAAAGGTCTTTCCCCTTTTCCTCATCATTACCGTAAACGTAAAATTCAAGATTGACTTTAACTTCCCCAGTTTATTTGAACGTGTCGTGTTTATTTGACATTTCTCATACCGTGAGGTGGCAATGATGTGTGGATGTGCGAGGCGAGCCGTTGGAATGTTCAGGGTCAGGTGATCGAGTTTCGAGATGACCTTGTCAATTACGTGTCGGCATAAACATAACCATCCGCTCGCATATCGACACTACACGGTCACGTTGACACGATGCTTCCTTACACACGTGTGTTTGGTGTGAGTGTATGCATTTATTACAAGATTGCAGGAGTGTTGTATGTGCATCCACCTTAAAAAATAGTCCCAGTTTAAAAGCAAAGTTTTAAAAACTTACACTTAAATAACACGTATGCATTTGGTGAAGAATTTAAGTGCGTTAAACCCAAATATGACCTTCATGTTTTTGCTTTTAAGTGAAGGATGTCAAAATTATCGTCCATGGTCATGGACAGCATGCCACAGATAAGTGATGTAGTTTGAAAAAATAAGTCATAACATTCCTCAGCGACTTTATAATCGACTCAGACATGTAGATGAAAGTGTGAATGTGGCGCAGGAAGCTGTTGGAGTTCCCTGACAGATTCGCTGTGATTGTGAGACTGCGTGAATAGATGAAAAGTGTCTCTTTGTGTAAAAATCTCAATCCTCTGGGCCTTTATTCAATCGTCCTGCTGACAGAGAGAAAGAGATTTTGATTGAGTTCAGACTCATTCAGTCAGTCGCTCTCGCTTGACAAAAGCCAGCGGATAAAGACACAGTTGTAGTTCTCTTTTGTCTGTAGTCCGTCTATTATCTTTTCTTATCCCGTCCTCTCACCGCCGTCTTACTTTCCTGCATCTGTTGTATTGATCTGTTTTCTATTCACCCACGTATGCTCATTATCCACAGACTCCTGCCGGTTTGATTGATGCCTTTGGGTTTTGATTGACAGGCGTGTAAGGAATTACTGGGATTGTGGATGTGGCTGGATTTGGGATCAGAGGTTACAGGTCATTTCTTACCACACAAACAAACATTGTCACGTCTTCATCTAGCTGTGTGTTTGGGACACCTGACTGACTTCTATTGTTATTTAATCATGCTCATTATAATGACTATAGCCAGTTACTAAGCCAGAAAAAACTTTCAGCATTTTTTGGATGTTAATCCAAAAGACTGTTTGTGACTTCATTTCAAAACTAAATAGGTTTTAAAAAAATGTTTTTTGATTTTTAAAAAGTATGCACATCCAACATATCTTCAACAGGTCCAGGTATGAAAATTATAATCTTTCATAAAGGTCAAAAAATTTGTGTTTTATTTTATGAATTAAGGAAATTTTTTGCATGTGGCAGATACTTAAGTGATTTAAAGTGCATTACAAGCTATACAATTTTATTAATATGCGTATACCCTGAGATTCGAACCCACCAACCCAAACTTTTGCGCTGCTAATGCAAAGCTCTACCACAGAGCTACAGAAACTCATTTAACTCATTCCCCACCTGCCTATTTAAAAAAAGTTGCCCGTTCGCATTTTTGCGATTTTCACAAAAGTTTCACAAAATGCCTTTTGGAAAATGTTCTTCTATAAAAATATAAAATATTATTAAATAATCGTCTCATCGCGATTGTTTGACCTCATTGTGATGATTTCAGATCAAAGCAATGATTGCACATCTCTTTAAAAAACACAAGGGGGGCTGCAGTGCTTGTATAAACAACATTGTGAAGCCATAGCCATTCAATACAGAAAAAAACATTTTAAAAAATTCTGCAAAACTTTGATAAGCAGTATGAACTGCCAGGTAAAACATACATTTCCAAAACAGCAATTCCAAATTTAGGGAAGTGAAGGATGCTATAAGGAATAGATGCTGTAAGGAATAGATTTTTTTGCAGCCACTACAGACATGTGGTCCAGTACCAATATGACTGGATCATGTGTGAAAATAATTTCATGAACAAGTAAATGTCAAAGCAATAAAACAGACAATTAATCGTCATAATCGTCACATTTTATTAGACAATTAACCGCCAGCCAAATTTCATAATTGTGACAGCCCTAATATAAACATACAAATATATCAAATAGAAGACAGACCATCTGCTTTCAAACAAACAAACAAAACGGGGGGGGGGGGGGGGGGGGGGGCATTTCTTCCTATCTTCATTTGTTTTCGTTTTATAATCTTTTAAATATGGGTAGGTTTCTTCAAAAATACCAAATTATGAGCAAAAAACTGAAATAATTTCATTTCTGTAAAGGAATTTTGTAAGAGATCAGATTCAGAAGGATTATCAAAACATACACGGAAATTAATAAAATTTAATAAGTTTTTGCTTCAGTTTTTTCTAATCGGGGAAGAGCCATCTAGTGGACAGAGCCAGCACCACACCATAAATAAACAGGGGGGCACATGGCTTCCAATGGGGGGCACACAATTAGCAACAATAACTTGCAAAAACCAGGCATTAAAACAACAAATACAGTGCAAGCACACATTCATACAACTGGTACAGACGGTCAGCTCATTTCCCGTATAAAGTGCAGAAGATCACAAACTATGCGCAAAAATTAAACTATTTTGAACTTTGACCGCGGCGTGAGTGCAACTTGCGCTCGCAAGACCGCCCTCGCGGTACGAAAGCCATTGAAATGAATGGGTTTCATAGCGTAACACAGCGCACACCGCATCCTAAAAGCCGCTTTACCATGATCACGTCATAATGCTGTTAAAGGTCTATAGCCACACTTCACATTTAAGCTTACGTAAATTAAAACAATGCTAACTTACCTTTAAAAAAGCCGAAGCCGGCGTGTACGAACATTAAACTTCCTTAAAACAGTGTCCTGTAGATTTGAAAATTCGCCTTGACCTCTAATCTCCGAGTTTGAACCAAGCGGTGTTTGCATGAAGTCAGATAAAGCAGACGATGCTGGTTCGTTCTAAATGGTCTAATATCCATATTTTACATGATCCATAAATTGCCGTAGCTAGTATCAAGTCACAAATACCGTATGCTAAAGACGTAAAGACGCATGAGACGCCGCAATACAACCAATCAGAGGAACTGGTCTATTTTAATAAAAAAAAACATATATCAACTATATTTTCCTCATTTGATTACATTAAAAGTCATGAAACATTCAATGTTTAATTTATTTTAATTATTCTTGATAAATATTAAATTAATAAAAAAAACTGTGTAGGGGGACACAACAACCTGTTTGGAGGGGCACGGCCCGCAAATGCCACCCCTTGACGCCGGCCCTGCTAGTGGATAATTTTATCAATATGCGTATACCCTGAGATTCGAACCCACCAACCCAAACTTTTGCGCTGCTAATGCAAAGCTCTACCACAGAGCTACAGAAACTCATTTAACTCATTCCCCACCTGCCTATTTAAAAAAAGTTGCCCGTTCGCATTTTTGCGATTTTCACAAAAGTTTCACAAAATGCCTTTTGGAAAATGTTCTTCTATAAAAATATAAAATATTATTAAATAATCGTCTCATCGCGATTGTTTGACCTCATTGTGATGATTTCAGATCACCGCAATGATTGCACATCTCTTTAAAAAACACAAGGGGGGCTGCAGTGCTTGTATAAACAACATTGTAAAGCCATAGCCATTCAATACAGAAAAAAAACATTTAAAACATTTTTGCAAAACTTTGATAAGCAGTATGAACTGCCAGGTAAAACATACATTTCCAAAACAGCAATTCCAAATTTAGGGAAGTGAAGGATGCTATAAGGAATAGATGCTGTAAGGAATAGATTTTTTTGCAGCCACTACAGACATGTGGTCCAGCACCGACACAACAACCTGTTTCGAGGGGCACGGCCCGCAAATGCCCCCCCTTGACGCCGGCCCTGCTAGTGGATAATAGCAGAATTACAGATTAACGTAAAAACTCATCAGGGAAGCGTCATTGGCAGGGAAATATTTTCTCTTAAAGGCGGGGTGCATGATTTTTGAAAAACACTTTGGAAAGGGAGTCGGGCCGAGTACCAAAACACACTTGTAGCCAATCAGCAGTAAGGTGCGTGTCTATTAACTGACATTGTTGCCTGGGTTGCGTATATGTGGGGCGGGTCTATCAAGGAGCATGTTTGTTTAGGTTATTTCAGATATCAACATTGGCTTTCAGAGATCATGCACCCTGCCTTTAATTGACGAGATAACTCGTCAATGGCGGGAAAAGATTTAAATGCACATTTATGTTTACATAAAAATGTAGTCTTATCATAAAACAGTTTTTAAACTTTATTTGATTAAAATGTAAAAAAAATTAAAAGATACCCCGCTCTCTCTGGCAGTCTCATGCAACACAGTGTTGGCATTGTATTTTTAACTGAATGTTTTCTGTGTGATTGAATAGCTGTTGTGTTTGTACGTTACGTCTCACAGTGGCCTCTGTGTTTATGGCTGCTTTACAGGACTTTTTTAACTATGCACGAGAGGACCAAATCCATCTGTGTTTGTGATTCAGTGTTTTGTATAGAAACAAGTCAAAATGTTTGCAATGTAAATGCAATCTCATGCTGATTCGTACATATTTTATTTTGTTTTCTTTATTACCTTTCCGTATTTTGATTGTTTCCTTATCTTTGTAAGTCGCTTTGGATAAAAGCGTCTGCTAAATGGCTAAATATAAATGTAAATTTTACAAGGTGGCTAATTCGTATAAGTTCATACGGCCACATTTTTACATTATTTTAATAATCATACGATTCACTTCGTATGAATTCGTATAAATTAGCCAGCTCGTAAAATATGTATTGCTGTGAGATCAGGCTTGCCATGTATGCGTCACGAAGGCATGGGATACAGTTTGAGAAATTTGCTGTGTTTATGTCTCAGGGTCCTCTGTCGTCCCCATGTCGAATCGTAGTAATAAATGAGTCGAACTGTATACGCTCACAAATCTGTAAAAAAGTGTGTCTGCACTTCATAGGATTAAAAATCGGCCCTTAATTTTGTGTGTTTGACACACTAGAAAGCTTTCAAACACAAACACGGGCTAGCCTTCATTCTTTATCTCGACTGTTGTGTCATGTTTGAGTGTTTAATATAAGCAAAGCATTAGTGAGTTTAGACTACTCATAAGGAATAACAACATCAGTTTGCTGTTAGTGAAAGAGATTTTTGCACATTAACCTGCTTAATAGATGGCTACTTATCAAATAAACAACTAAGACGTTAAATATTTTAATATGTGATAGAACAGAGATTTGTGATATGGATGACATCAAACAACTATATATAAAAAAAGGTCTGTTTAGCACAAACCACCAATCAGAAGTACTGCTTAATAAGCAACTTTATTTTATGTCACAATGTCAAAATGATATATGTGATCCTTCAACACCCCCTCTCTCTTTTTAACAGCTCACAGATGTGGATTTATTTTGACTGGAGGTTTTCTGGCCAGCTTCTATAAGCACCTTTGTGGCCATCTATATATAAAAATACAAATACAAGTGTGTGCGTTGGGCCGCGTGCACACATTCTTGTGGGAATAAGAAACACACGGCAGCTTTACAGCTCTGTATCTTAACTTTTCACTTTCTGAACACTAATTACATCTCTCAATCTCACAAGAGAAACTCAGCTTCAGTCAGATTACTCACTGACACAAAGCACAATTGTTCTCCCAACAAGGTTATTTATATTATGTTGAATTTTAAAATTAGACATCTAGTTAATTCTAAAGCAAAGTTTTTTCTTTGATTGTCATTGGTAGTCCTCATATTGTGTACTATATTTAGCTTTTTCATTTTTAATAATCTGTAGGCACTCTCAGAAATAGAGGTACAAAAGTTATCACTGGGACAGTACCCTTTCAAAAAGGTACACCGTTGTACCCAAAGAGTGCATATTAGTACTTCAAAGGTACTTGGTAGTTCAAAGATACATATTTATTTAAATGGTACATATTAGGACCTTTTTTAAAGGGTACTGTCCCAGTGACAGCTTTGTACCTTTATTTTTGACAGTGTGGCTGATAACTTGAAGAGCTCTGAATTGCGTTTGACATGTTTGTTTGTGAAACAGCATTTTTATCAGGCTCTTGTTTTTAGCAACTTCACTTTAATTGTATTTAAAAGGTTATTAGTAAATAGGCTGGTTTGAGATGAGCAAATTCTGCGCAGAACCGATGGTGATCGCCACGAAATGCATGCCGGTTAGAAAAGTGTCCGACTTGCTCTGGTTTCATGCTGACATGTGCAAAAAAAAAATTGAGATGGCGAGGCCGGCTCGTCGGATTCTGCAGTCGGGCGCAGTTGCTCTCCACCCCGGGAATGTCAGCTGATGACTTTGTAATTTCTATAGTAGTTTTCATATTATTTTATGTTTTTATTGACTTACAACATTTATATTTTTATTATTATATTTTAATTTTTCATTCCTTTAAACTTTTGTATTGGTGCTGAATTATTTGTACTGTGAGCTGTTTCTTTTTCACACAACAGAAGATAATTCGTATTACCACAATACTTACATTTATACATACCAACATTTACTAAGTATCCTTTTCCAGTAATGAACAGTACACCTTCATTGATTCTCCTAATAAACATCTTCATGTAAATGCATGTATTGGTATTTTAGTTGCATCTATTTCATCCGTGATAAAACACGTGACCACGATCACTGCCTCTGCTGACAGTTGTGGTCGACTGGACTGTGAGATTGGTGACCGACTTCAAAGCTCTTTTTTCATTCCTCCCCTCACTACAGCCGCCTACTCTCATCTTAATTTCAGGCAAGGGGAGACACATCTCAAACAAGCCTACTGAAATGTATTAATTTCACAAATGCTATTGTTATTTACAAAGTCTTTTGCTTTGGTCAATATCATAATATATTTGTTAAACCTCATTTAATCTGGTAAAAAACTCTGGTACTTAAACGTAAATGTGCGCCATCATTTATCCAATTCTTCTTCTTTGCACTTAGAGGACTTTGCTGAAAAATCAACATGGCATTTAACGGATTTTGCCAACGAAGAGGTATTTCTGAATGGCCTGATTCAAGGGGTTAAGCAGATTTGAAAGTATTTTAAAAACAAATTATAAATGTGGAGAGCATTCGGTCAAACTATTTTTGACGGAGGTGTTTTTGCATCTGAGCTTATTTTATACATTCATTAATCAATAAATTTATTTCTATTCATTATACTTCTGAAATAAATGTTTTTGTCTTTTTAATTTGTAAACCATCTTCAGGCAATTTTTCCTTGTTTATTCGAAGATTATCTAGTTTAAAATACGGGTTTGATTGTCAGTTTAAAGATCTGCAATATTCAGTTTCATCTCTTCTAAGAAAAAAAGTAATTTTTGAGTTAGATAAACAGACATCCCACCTCTCCCGGCCACTACGGGTGTCTCCCGCATATTAACAATGGCTCCCTGTTGCCAGCAAATTATGTAAAATATTTTGGAAATGTATTATTTGAGAATGTGCGAGTTAGAGAGGTCATGTTTGAATAGTTTTTACAAGGTCTGAAATCTGAATCTGAAGAGCAACAAGATGAAATGAGAAAGTGACAAAGACGTATCCTGATCTCTAGACCAATCAGCTTTCGCTGTGGGCGGGCTTACAAACATCCTCTTTCTCTTTCTTCAGTTCAGAATACCACTGTAGTTTATTTACACTGTAGTAAAAAATAAAAAAAATAAAATATAATCTGTAATTCCGCTATTATGGGGGCTCTTACCCAATTTATAAAAAGACTGAAGCAAAAACTAATTTTGAAACATTTTAAACTCCGTGTATGTTTTGATAATCGTTCTGAATCTGATCTCTAACAAAATTCCTTAACAAAAATGTAATTATCTCAGCTTTTTGCTCAAAATTTGGTATTTTTTAAGAAACCTACCCATATTAAAAAGGTTATAAAAGGAGAACAAATGAAGATAGGATAAAAAATACTCCCTTTTTTTTTTAAAGCAGAGGGTCTGTTCTTTCATTTGGTATATTTGTGTATTTATATATTTATAGAAGAAATTTTTTCCTGGAAAGCATTTTGTGAAACTTGTGAAAATCACAAACAATGCTGGCAGGCAATACAATAAACGATAGTATTACAATCTGGTACCATCTCTGTATACTGGACCACCTCTGTACATTTGTGAGGTAACTGACATCTTTCCCCACTTTGCTTTAAAACAGCTAATGTTCTGGACAGCATGCTGCTGAGGAATTCTGGGAAGTTGTCGGAAGGTCAGGAGACAGGAGGTGCTGGACCGGCTGAACCGCAGCGTTTCCTGTGGTGTTACTGCTACCATCACTGCCCTGAGGACTCAATCAATAACACATGCAGGTATTAAATACACTTCTCCATACAAATCATCTGCACGTACACACACACACACACACACACTCATCTGTGTGTTTTGTTTTCAGGACCGATGGTCACTGCTTCACCATGGTGGAGGAGGAAGGTGGAATCGCTGTTTTTACCTCAGGCTGCCTTGGTTTGGTCGGATCAGAGTTTCAGTGCAGAGTGAGTCAAATAAACCGCCGGTGTATTAATGGATCAGTTTTCATGCATTAAGAAAATCTTTCCTAACTCATTATTAATTGAACATCGATAATCACTTACACTTTAAAAGCATATTGTTGGTGCATGTCATTTATTAACCTAAATGTTTATCCAAAGCCTGAATTTTTTTTCTTCCTTAACTTCAAAATATGTTTTTGCAATGATGCTGCTTTTATCATACCACAAATTACAATGGTTTGAAATAATCTGTCTAAAAGCATCCTAAGCATGATATTTGTTTACAGTAGTTATTTTAAACAATAATATCATACCAAGATAAATGAGTTGCCAATGCCTTGATGGTTTTCGCATTATCATTAAAAACAAACTCATAATATCCCACTATGGTTTCTTAAGCTGACACCCAACATCTGTTTGTGTTCCACTGGGTTAGTTACGATGTATTACACATCTGTTACTGCTGGCCACCTGAGATATCTTGATGTGTTAATAGATATTTGTGTGTGTTTAGGACACAGGCAACTCTAAACAGAGACGATCACTAGAATGCTGTACAGATGAAGACTACTGTAACAAAGATCTACACCCAACACTACCTCCTCTACAAACATCCAGTGAGTTAACACACACAGTCACATGTACCTGCTGAATCAACTGGAGACATTGAGTCTTAAAAACACTTACACTCAACTTACAAAGCCAAACAAAACTCTGTAGACTTCCTTTAGCTGTGTTTAGATAAGATACACATCTGTTTGTTTTAGTGTCTCTTGTACTGTATGGATATCTATCCCTTTTCACTGTTTGTCTATTTTTTTCTCTTTACTGTCTGTCTGTCTGTCTGTCTGTTTATCTTCACTCTCTGTCTGTCTGTCTGTCTGTCTGTCTATCAATCAATCGTGTCTGTCTGTCTGTCTGTCTGTCTGTCTGTCTGTCTGTCTGTCTGTCTGTCTCTCTATCTATCTATCTATCTATCTATCTATCTATCTATCTATCTATCTATCTATCTATCTATCTATCTATCTATCTATCTATCTATCTATCTATCTATCTATCTATCTATCTATCTATCTATCTATCTATCTATCTATCTATCTATCTATCTATCTATCTATCTATCTATTGTGTCTGTCTGTCTGTCTGTCTATCATCTGTCTATCTGTTTATCTTCACTTTCTGTCTGTCTGTCTGTCTGTCTGTCTGTCTGTCTGTCTGTCTGTCTGTCTGTCTGTCTGTCTGTCTGTCTATCTATCTATCTATCTATCTATCTATCTATCTATCTATCTATCTATCTATCTATCTATCCTCACTGTTTGTCTCTCCGTCTATGTATTACTCTTCACTGTCTATCTGTCTGTCTGTCTGTCTGTCTGTATATTCACTCTCTGTCTGTCTATCTCTCTTCACCGTCTGTCTGTCTGTCTGTCTGTCTGTCTGTCTGTCTGTCTGTCTGTCTGTCTGTCTGTCTATCTGTCTGTCTGTCTATCTGTATATCTTCACTGTCTGTCTGTCTATGTATTACTCTTCAATGTCTATCTGTCTGTCTGTCTGTCTGTCTGTCATATCTGTATATTCACTCTCTGTCTGTCTACCTCTCTTCACCGTCTGTCTGTCTGTCTGTCTGTCTGTCTGTCTGTCTGTCTGTCTATCTATTGTGTCTGTCTATCTATCTCTCTTCACTGTCTGTCTATCTATCATGTCTTTCTATCTATTTCTCTTCTCTGTCTGTCTGTCTGTCTGTCTGTCTGTCTGTCTGTCTGTCTCTGTCTGTCTGTCTGTCTGTCTGTCTGTCTATTGCATCTGTAAATCTTGTCTGTCTGTCTGTCTGTCTGTCTGTCTGTCTGTCTGTCTGTCTGTCTGTCTATCTATCTATCTATTGTGTCTGTCTGTCTATCTATCTATCTATTGTGTCTGTCTATCTATCTGTCTATCTATTGTGTCTGTCTGTCTATCTATCTATTGTGTCTGTCTGTCTGTCTGTCTGTCTGTCTGTCTGTCTGTCTATGTATTGTGTCTGTCTGTCTGTCTGTCTGTCTATCTATCGTATCTACCGTGTCTATCTATCTATCTATCGTATCTACCGTGTCTATCTATCTATCTATCTATCTATCTATCTATCTATCTATCTATCTATCTATCTATCTATCTATCTATCTATCTATCTATCTATCTATCTATCTATCTATCTATCTATCTATCTATCTATCTACTAGTGCTGCCTCACGATTAGTCGCCACTAATCGTTTGCAGAATAAAAGTTTTTGTTTACATAATATATGTGGGTGTACTGTGTACAATAATTATGTATAAATACACATACACGCACGCATGTATATAATTAAGAAACATTTGCATGTGTATATACATGTTTATATTTATATATAATCTATATTATATATAAATATAAATATTTATTATATAAACATATTTTTTTCTTAAAATTATACATTTATGTTTGTGTATTTATATAAACATAATTATTATACACAGTATACACAAATATATTATGTAAACAAAAACAAAATCTGTCTAATGCTTCGGGCCAATAAGCATTCACTCCATACATCCAACCTTTTACCTCTTCAATGTAACTTCATCTCTTTGTCATTAATATTGTTGATGACATTCCTAAAAAATGTACATTTTGTTTTAAAATGTACAGCTAGGTCAGTGCAGAATAACCATACACACACCTGCAGGGTAAGTTGCGGCCCTGTGTTCACGATTCAACGACCATCAATCAACACAACACAATAGACGTATCTCTCTGATTCTCAAACACCTGTGTGTTCACACCTGCGCTGTTCAGCTCTGATTTCAGCATCACACACACACAGATCCTCCAGGGAAATGAATCAAGTCAAGTCTGAAAATGATGCCCAACTCTTCCTGAAATATAATCATATTTGTGTGTGTGTGCAGGTTATGTGGATGGAGATATTCATCATATCGCTCTTCTCATCTCAGTGACCGTCTGTAGCTTCATCCTCACCTTCATCATCATATTCTGTTACTTCAGGTGTGTTACTTTTACTTTTTGTTATTTGTATCATGTCAGCTGCTCCACCCAAAGCCACACATTTTTTATTTAGATTTTGGTTAATCACTTTTCATGTCATCAGAAAGTGGACCAGACTTTGATTTAATCGTCAGGCTCTACAAGACCAGACAAACCCCAACCCTAAACAGTAAACAGTTTGAGGTTTTGATGGTGTCATTTGTGGCCAGTGTTTAACCGGTCTGTATGGTTGTTCAGGTACAAGCGTCAGGAGTTAACCCCTCGCTACAGTCTGAGTCTGCACCAGGATGAAACATTCATTCCTCCCGGAGAATCCCTGAGGGATCTTATAGAGCAGTCGCAGAGCTCCGGTTCAGGGTCCGGACTCCCCCTGCTGGTAAGAAACACACACTGCATACATTCAGCAATCAAAACTGATTCAGTGTCTACAGTCTTGAATGTCATTGGTCCTGCTAATCCCATTTCATCCGAGCAGGCTGTTTATCATCCACAAAAACTTTAATTTAATACTTATAAATAAATAAAATATAAATATGCATAATTAATAACATATATGAGATTATATTGAAGAATGATTAAAACTAATTGTATGTTCACTTTGGCTTAAAGTCATGTAAAGAATGTATGTTTGCATTTCTTAAAAATAAGCTAATAAAATATATCAAATCAATATTTGGCATACATACAGTATATTTTCTCATGTGGCAAGTAGTCGTGTAAAATGTGAGATAAAGTACAGTCAGTCGTATCTGATATTGTGCGGTTATTCTGCAATAACAAGTAGATCATGCCTTACATACTGTATCACACGCATAGATTACTAGCAATACGTCATAGCGCAGATGTTTTATGTTACACGTCTTTCATTTTGACTAATGTATCTGTCCATCTATAGGTGCAGCGTACCATTGCCAAACAAATCCAGATGGTGACACAGATCGGGAAGGGACGGTATGGAGAGGTGTGGATGGGTCGATGGAGAGGAGAGAAAGTAGCTGTGAAAGTATTTTTCACTACGGATGAGGCCAGCTGGTTCAGAGAGACTGAAATCTATCAGACCGTCCTCATGAGGCATGAGAATATACTCGGTGAGGATATGAAACATATTTATGTGTTTAAACGCAACACACCAGACTGATCCCACAGGTATTCATTTTGCAAGGTAGCTATACATATGAAATGAAGAGTTTGGTTCCAAAACGCAAAAAAATAGTCAAAATCAGTATTGTATCTGGTTAGTATTAAGAAGTAAATTCTTAATTTTATGCAAAATCCAATATCCGCCATGTTATTCTGTCATCTTTTCTACCTTTTTTCCCAAACCGCAACAAACGCCAGTCTTCCTTCTCTGCAGAATGCAATAAATAAAATCAATGAAAATCGAGCAGGAACAAAACATTTTATAGCTGATCGCTTTATAAAAAGTTCAGCGATGACGTCCCAAAAATAACAGCAGCAATGACACGATTCTTAATATGACAAGTGTTTTCATTAATGCCATTAATGTTTGTTTTTTTAAATCAATGTTTACTACTAGTCAACTAAATGAATATAACATGGCAAAGATGAATGCACATTTATATATTGATTCAATAGATTTATAGCATTTTGGGGGGAAAAAATATCAGTTTTTATAATAAATCTTTAAGAATCTAATTATGGATTTGATTTTTTTATGTTATTATAACCTAAAGATGCTATGTGAAAGTTTGCAACAGAAAATAGTGGTTTTCATCTTGTCACTTTCTTGGTATAGAAAACACGTTTTTATCCAAATTAGTCAAAATGGATTTATTGCATTTTGAACCAAACTCCTCATATTATATTAAATGTATTATTCTCAGGTTTCCCACGGGTCCTTGAAATCCTTGAAAGTTTGTGAATCTGTGGAAAAAATTCAAGGCCCTGGGAAGTTTTTGAAAATATACATACATAGATACAGGTCATTGAAAGCGCTTGAATCTATTTTATTTATGCAAGTTTTCCAGAAAAAAATCCATTTTAATCCGTGTGTAGTGTAGGATATATCATAAAAATTCTAGACTTTTTAAGCACACGTGCTAAACTGTTCACTTTAAATGCTTATATCGTCTGTATGCCAATGTTGATTCATACCAAAATGCTTTTTTGCATAGTTGTGTTTGAAACATTAAACTGTTTAAGGTTACGTATTTAACTGTTGTTCCCTGAGAAGGGAACGAGACGCTGCGTCTCCCTTGTCATACTTCCTGCGTCCCAGTAACGCCGTCTTTGGCAATATTTCAGATAGCGATATACTTCCTGACTCCTGTGTCACCCTGTCTTTGTCGTTAAGCCTCACCGTTGGTTGAATTTAATATACACATTCAGACACACTTACCCCTGGAGACGTCCCCAAAGTGTCACTGTAGTGACGCAGCACGAGTTCCCTCCAAAGGGAACGGTAACGATGTATCTTAAAAGATAACACAATGTAACCTTGCTCTCACTTAAAATGTGTCACCACATTTTGTCATTAAATTTGAGGGTATTGGACCTGGAAAGTCCTTGAAAGGTCCTTGAATTTGAAGTTAACTAAGGTGTGGGAACCCTGTATTCAGAAATGTATGATTATTAGTAAAAACAATAATGAAGCCCTCTAAACCTGACGTCACTGGGGTGAAAGCAGATAAAAATATAAAAATGTATATAAAAATGTACAAATGAGATTGTATGAATTTTTATGAATTAGCCACCTGCGTGATTATATAATTGCAGCTACATTTGGTATCTAAAATCATATTTTTTCCTGCTTTTTATTTAAATAGTTATATTTTTAATTATTACAATAATTTGGTACCACAAGTTACAGGCCATAATATTTTCTGTACAACAAAAAATGTGTTAGCTTGCTCATTAAAAAGATATAGCTAAGCTGTTAGTTAGTCGCTCCCTTAAAACTCACGGCAATGTAAAATGATCAGGAAATCAACCACGTCATAACTCGACTGAACGAAAATACACCTGTCGTGATGAGCATCCCTTTTAAATCCATTAGCTGATATCAAATAACTTACATTATTTCTGACAGCAGAGCCTTGCTGTCGGGGTAGATGAGATATTTTTAACCCATGGATGCATTCCCCAGGGTTCATAGCGGCAGACATTAAGGGCACGGGATCGTGGACTCAACTTTACCTCATCACAGACTATCATGAGAACGGCTCGCTGTACGACTATCTGAAATCCACCACTCTGGACAGCAGGTCCATGCTGAGATTGGCGTATTCATCCATCTCAGGCCTCTGTCATCTTCACACCGAGATCTTCGGGACGCAGGGCAAACCGGCCATCGCGCACAGAGACCTGAAGAGCAAAAACATCCTGGTGAAGAGAAACGGAGCCTGCTGCATCGCCGACCTCGGCCTCGCCGTCAAATTCATCAGGTCAGACCACTGATGCCTTTTTTCTCTATTATTAAAATTATTGCAGAACTTAGGATAACGTGTTAGGGAGTAACTAAAAATATGATTTTCATAAGATAAACTTTATCATTTTATATTTATTATTAGGTTAACTTAACTATATTAATATTAAATGTGACTCTGGACAACAAAACCAGTCATAAGTCGCACGGGTATCAGAGATGAAACAGTTATCATCCTCATAGTGACCAAAATCACCACGATTATCAGTATCAGAGGCGTCATGCCCATTCAAACTGAGGGGGCACCTGCCCCCTTGGTTTTTTTGAGCCAATGGATTTTGCATCCAACCTCAAAATCAAATAAACGTCCATTAATCTGTTATTTGACTTTTAATCTGTTTAATATGCACACTATTATAAATTCTGCGGAATCTCACATGCTCACATGAGGTAAAATTTAATGCAAAAATTTAATCCGTTCCTCTAATAATATTTTTTAAAATCATTATTGAACATTAAAATCAATCACGTGGCTATAGCTTATGTCATTTTCGTTGTTTATATACTTTATGGATTTAAAATTACATTAATTTTATATGATAATGTAGTTGTTGTGCAAAATGCATTAATGATACAATTAAACAAGCCATTAAGACTTAAATAAAACATGCCGTTTCAGATGTAAATATGATGCAAATGTGTCATTATTCCGATTGAATAGTATTTGATATTAAAGTTAGTCATCACTCTTATTTTGGAGGTTTTTGCATGAAAGCAGGTGTTTTCAGATTGTTAGAAATGTAAGTGCCATGGAAAAGACTGAAAGCTCTATAATATTTTGTTTGGTGTATGCACACATTTCTGTGAGCTGTTGACACTGTGCCCCCTTAAAAAAAATTGGTGCATGACGCCCCTGATCAGTATTATCATGGTTCTGTGAACAATTTTTAGAAATGTACTGATGCAAATCAAATTTAAAATTGATTTTACATGTAAGTGCACTTTTGTTCGCATAAACATCAAATAAATAACAGTCTCACTTTATAATTGGTATAATTGGTTGATGCTGGACAAGGGTTTTCGAGCCGTGACACTGGCACGGTTAAACGGTTATTAAAATAATTACTCGGTAATACTAACCGTTGGACATTTTTTCACAGTTAAGCATTAAACCAGTAATCGTTACATCTATAACGGGTATGTTTGTAGCAATAGCCAACAATATATTGTATGGGTCAAATTCATAGATCCTAAAATTATAGGATAATAAGATTATGAAATTTCTTTTCATAAAAAATTAAAAAATCTATTCATCATTAGTAATGTGTGTTGAACGTCATTTTGACAACTTTAAAGGCGATTTTCTCAATATTTTGTTTTTTTTCACCCTCAGATTCCAGATTTTCCAATTATTTTCCTTTATTTAATGAGGAGATCACATTGAGATATTGCTATCTCTTCTGAGACCTGGTAATAGTCGTATCTCGGCCAAATATTGTCATATCCTAACAAACCATACATCAAAAAAGCATATTTATTCAACTAACAGATGATGTATACATTCATTTCAAAACTTGACCCTTATGACTGGTCTGGGGTCACAAATGTCTTTTTAGTTGTATCTATTAAGTGTTGATTAAAACATCTGCTAAATAAATAAAGAAATGCATATAAAGGTAAATATGTGTGTATCATTATATTGATTTTGTTCATTCTGTTATTGTTATGCTTATTGTTTTTGTGCCGTAAAATACTGTTTTTTTTTTTTTTTACAAAGTATACATCTGATGGTTGACAAATAAATTGACATTTATGCATTTGGCAGATGCTTTTATCCAAAGCAACCTACAGTGCATCAGTGGCGGCCGGTGACTTCTAGTCAAAATATGTGTTCGGTGCATCATGTTAACCATGTGCATCATGCTCATGTCAAAATAAGTGCCTGCTGCACACGCGACGAATGATGATAAAAGAGACGTATCTGGCAAACACGAGGGTCTCTTTTATCATAAACCCCTTCGAAGCATCTGCAGCAGACATGTTTTTTCACATGACACATGATGAACATAAGTTTACATGACGCGCCGAACACATGCAGTATTTTGAAATGACGAGTGAGTCACACATGACGGGCTAAATACATGTTGTGATGTATGGTGGACGAAAAATTACTTAAGTGTATATAAATAAATAAATTAATAAATACATAAATGCATAAATAAATAAATAATGTAGAAATACATAAATAAATAAATGCCGGAATAAATAAATGCAGAAATAAATAAATAAATGTAGAAATACAGAAATAAGTAAATGAATGAATAAATAATTCAGAAATAAATAAATAAATGTAGAAATACAGAAATAAATAAATGAATAAATCCATAAATGCAGAAATAAATAAGTAATTAATTAAATGCAGACGTAAATAAATAAATATATTGCTTTGTCAGAAGTATCAAGTTTTAATTGTATTATTTTTGCACCACTACATTTATTTCTGCATTTATTTATGTATTTCTACATTAATTTATTTTTACATTTATTTATGCATTTCTGTGTCAATATGTTAATAAGGTAGACGGTCCCAACCTCTCTCAATGCATGGATTGGTTCAAAAGTCATTTTTTGTCCTCCATAGTGATGAGCTTCGCATCGTGTGCTCTCGTAGAAGAGGTAACCGGCCACCACTGCAGTGCAGTACAAGCTATATACTTTATCATCATGTTTGTTTTCTGCGATCAAACCCATGACCTTCTGCGCTGCTAATGCAATGCTCAAATGAAAAATTTCTGTAGTATTAACACATGTGTGTGTGATTGTGTGTTTGTGTGTGTGATGTAACAGTGACACAAATGAGGTTGATATCCCGCTGAACACACGTGTGGGCACCAAACGCTTCATGGCTCCTGAGGTTCTGGATGAGACTCTAAACAGAAGTCACTTTCAGTCGTACATCATGGCAGACATCTACAGTTTCGGTCTCATACTGTGGGAGATCGCCAGGAGATGTGTGTCTGGAGGTATCGTACTTGATTTCTTTCTGTTATTACAGAGAAGGATGACATGTATTTGCTTTTTAGGAGTTATATTTTGAATAATAATGTTGTTACTCCTAAACTACCTCAGTCAGTTCTTTAATGCACAAATAAGACTCATATACAGTTCCCATACATTACTTTGATTTCCTGTGAAATGCTATAAGAGACACATCTGAGATTAGTACCATCTTGGGCTTCCGAGCTGGAGTGAGATTTAAAATTACCTTTTTCATTTTTATCCATGTTTTCTGTTTCTTCTTCATCTCACTAATAGGATTTTATCTCCATTTGCTCAATGCATTTCATGGCAGACAGCAGATGACTAGAAATAAATGAGACATCTTTGTCTCTCTTGAGTTTTGTAGTCTTCTCCACTTTATATTCATCGATTAATCTGCGTTGACTTCTGCAGGTATCGTGGAAGAATATCAGCTGCCGTATCACGATCACGTTCCCAGTGACCCGTCATATGAGGACATGAGAGAAGTCGTGTGTATAAAGAAAATACGGCCGTCATTCCACAACCGCTGGACCAGTGATGAGGTAAACATCGCGAATCACCACACCGTTTTTACTTTTCAGACTATAATTGTTCTCACATTCACACAGGGATTGACATAAACACCCGCCAACCCGCCAAATGCGGGTAGATTTCACTTGTGGTGGCTAACTCAGCCACTCCCACTAGCCACTTTACAATTTTTTTATTGTAGTTTTCTTTAAAGCCATGTGAAATAATAAATAGTGCTCGGTGCGACGCTACGAAACTACAACTCCCATGAGCACTCCCTGCACCAAGGGTTTTGTTTTTACCATAGAGAGCCCCAGCGCTGATGGATTTGCGAATGCATGGAACTCAGTCTGAGTACACACGCATACTTTGCGCAAGAGGAAAGATATGTGATTGCATTAAAGACATTTAAGGTGTGTGCACACTCTTTGAGCGAGAGCGGAGAGAATTTTATGGAGATCTGTGCACGTCAAGTTTTGTACAATGGCAAATTAAAACTTAGGAGAGGGATACGCGCTCGGGCATCATACTGTGCTTTTGTACTTTTACCCAACATGCCCTCTTGACATTTGTCAGTAAATTGCACCTTAAATGAAGTCTTAAATCACTTTTAACAGAAACCATAATCAAGCTTATAAAATACAATCTGCATAAACAAGTTGACAGTAAAATTCATGTACACTGCAAAAAATGACTTTCTTACTTAGTATTTTTGTCCTGTTTTCAATAGAAATATTTAAAAATTCTTAAATCAAGATGTATTTTCTTGATGAGCAAAATTACCTAAGAAAATAAGTCTAGTTTATAGACAAAAAATATACAATTTAAGTAAATTTAAACTTAAAACAAGCAAAAAATATCTGCCAATGGGGTGAGAAAAAAATCTAAAAATAAGATTTATTTTTTGTTAAACACTTAATTGAAGCACTGCTTTCTTAGACAAGACAAAATTACTAAGTAAGAAAGTCATTTTTTGCAGTGAGAAAAATGTTCTCACCCCATTGGCAGATAATTTTGCTTGTTTTAAGCACAAATTCACTTAAATTGTCTTTATAGACTTGAAGAGTTTAGTTGCAAAACGAGATAAATCAATTTTTTTATTTTTGTCAAAACATGTTTATTATTATGTTATCATGTTATTATTTTGTTTTATGGTGCTACTTAGCTGTATTTTTTAAGTTATGAAGGTTTAAATAAAAACAAACCAACTGTAGTTGAATTGATATTAATTGGAATGCACAACCAAAAAATGAGATTTCTGAAAAATTAAAAAAACAGAGTTATCTCGTTTTGCAACGAAACTCTTCACTTATTTTCTTAGGCCATTTTGCTCATCAAGAAAATACATCTTGATTTAAGAATGTTATGATATTTCAACTGAAAACAAGACAAAAAAGAAACAAAGTCATTTTTTGCAGTGTACACACTGCAAAAAAATAATTTTGTAGAGAAAAAAAATCTTACTTGAATGGGGTAAGCACATTTTTCTTGAATTTTTCTTGGATTTAGTGTTTAAGAAAAATGTTCAAGACTTTTTTGCTTACCCCATTGGCAAATTGTTTTTGCTTGTTTTAAGCACAAATTCACTTAAATGTTATGTTTTTGCCTAAAAACCAGACTTATTTTCTTAGGTCATTTTTCTCATAAAGAAAATACTATTCAAAAGAAAATAATTTAAGAATTTTTTTATATTTCTACTGAAAACAAGACAAATATTCTAAGTAAGAAAGTCATTTTTTGCAGTATACACACTGCAAAAAATGATTTTCAAGAAAAAAATTCTTACTTTTAAAAACAATTGCTTGTTTTCAGTTAAAATATCTAAAAATTATATTTTTACTGAAAACAAGACAAAAATACTAAGAATTTTTTTTCTTGACAATAATTTCTTGCAGTGCATGTTCTGACTGAGCAGTTGTTACACTGCAAAAAAAAATATTTTCTAAAAAAATAATTCTTCGTATTTTTGTCTTGTTTTCAGTAAAATTATCAAAAAATTCTTAAATTAAGATGCTTTTTTTTGAAGAGCAAAACGACCCAAGAAAATAAGTCTAGTTTTTAGACCAAAAATATACAATTTAAGTGATTTTGTGCATAAAACAAGCAAATGGGGTAAGCAAAAAATCTTGAAAATGTTTCTTAAACACTAAATTCAAGAAAAATTTGCTTACCCCATTTGTTTTTTGTGTGTGTTAATCTTTTCAGTTAATCCTTCACACCCCTGCAATCGCTTTTATATTCACCAGAAGCTTCTCTATTTATCACTGCACTAAAAAAAATGACCTATTAAAAGTTTTATCTTGTTTTTAGTATAATTATCTAAAAATTCTTAAATCAAGATGTATTTTCTTGATGAGCAAAATGACCAAAGAAATTAAGTTTAGTTTTCAGACAAAAATATTCAATTTAAGTGAATTTGTGCTTAAAACAAGCACAATCAAATCTGCCAATGGGGTAAGCCAATTTTTCTTGAATTAAGTGTTTAAGAAAAAAGTTTAAGATTTTTTTTCTTACCCCAGTGGCAAATTGTTTTTGCTTGTTTTAAGCACAAATTCACTTAAATGTTATGTTTTTGCCTAAAATCCAGACTTATTTTCTTAGCTCATTTTAGCTTTTGCTCATAAAGAAAATGGTTCTTAATTTAAGAATTGTTAGTATTTTTGTCTTGTTTTCAGTACAAATATCTACGAAAGTCATTTTTGCAGTGTAAACGGCAAAAAATTATTTTCAAGAAAAAAATTGTAGTATTTTTTTCTTGTTTTTAGTAAAAATATCTAAAAACTCTTAAATAAAGAAGCTTTTTCTTGATGACCAAAATGACCCAAGAAAATAAGTCTTGTTTTTAGACCAAAAATATCAAATTTAAGTGATTTTGTGCATAAAACAAGCAAAAAAATCTGTCAATGGCGTAAGCAAATTTTTCTTGAATTTTTCTTGAATTTAGTGTTTAAGAAAAAAAATCTAGATTTTTTCAAGAAAACACATCTTAATTTAAGAATTTTTAGATATTTTTACTGAAAACAAGACAAAAATACTAAGAAAATGTTTTCTTGAAAATCATTTTTTGCAGTGTAAACTGCATGTTTTTCATGCAGCTAAATATATGATATGATCTGTAATAATACCAGCTAATATACGTAGTCTCAATTTGGTGGTCAATCTTTAAAAAGTAATTTTAGCATGCCAAAGTCAATTTAAATCATATGTATTTTTCCAACAACAAAATTGTGGCCAGCAAAATGCTGAGTAGCTAGTAACTTTGGAAAACCACTGGCCACTGTGGCTGGTGTGCAAAAAAGTTAATGTCAAGCCCTGCATACACATACATATTTTTATGAAATAATACTAACAGTCTTACCATGACTGTGAATGTCATCAAATGTCGTCCTTTAGTAATTTGTTGTGGTTATTTGTGCTTTCAGTGTCTAAGGCAAATGGGGAAACTCATGACGGAGTGTTGGGCGCATAATCCGGCGTCCCGACTGACCGCCCTTCGTGTTAAAAAGACTCTGGCCAAGATGTTGGAGTCTCAGGACATTAAAGTCTGAGTACTGATGTAAACTCAGAAACTGACTTGATACCTTGCCTCGCTGTAGGTTTGGTGCAAGATCCTCGCCAATGGCAAGTGACCACGGCAAAAATCATCGATGGCACACGTCTCCGTGTCTGGATGTAGGACTGTGCTCATACAGAAATACAGCCTTGTGAAATTAAAAGACGTGGCATTGCACGACCAGCAGAATGTCTCTGATCTTCATCATCATGTTGTAAAAATGTGAAGCGGCGAGTACTGGATGTAATGGAGCGAGACATTACACGTCTGTGGTCCATCATAAACACACTGGACTTGAGAACAGCAAATTTTTTTATTTGAATTTGGTGTCATCATTGTTGTCCGTATCTGCAACAAGTATGATGGTTAATGTTGAAAATATATTTAAAGTCTATGGTTTCTCACCATTTTGGGTGGGCTGTGCCTTATTTATTGTGTATAGAGAGTGAAGCATACTTGAATAAATGTTTGAGTAACACTGAATGTTTATTATGCCTACACGATATGCAATATTTGCAATGCCCTTTTCCAGGTATATAATGCGATTTAGACAAATATTGAATGACTGGAAAAGCTCTGTTTGACATTTACAGTCAAAATTTCTCTCTTTATTATAAAGGATTTAGGAAAATATTAACAGATGGTTCAATATATTGAGAAATTATATTTAAATTTTTGACTGAAAATGTCACATCCATAACGGAACAGGGGACAAATAACAAAGCCACATTCAGTGTTGATTAAAAATATAATTTATTAAAAAAAACCTTTAGATACATTTTGTACAGAAACTGGCTGCGGACGTGTCTGCATTTCACTTTGAGTGTTTTTAAAGGAAGCTGAAATAAATTCTCTCTCTCTCTCTTTATGCAAGTAAAACAATGCACGTTTGCCAGCGATCCTGTCCAGAAGCAAGCATTGCATAGTTGGCACAGCGTTTACGTCAAACAAAAATATTCAATGCGCAGCTGCTCTTCAAACTTAAAGATGTTGTTTTGCTGATTAATTTCCGCACATATATCCTCTTGACTTTCAGAGACGAACAGAAATGGCAGTTCAGTAAAGGCTTTACATGTTTACGGGTGACGGAGGCTTCAGGCAGTGATACTGCAGACCGATCCATAGATAATGAGCTCTGGATCACGTACACACCAGCATTCATATTTAGTGTTTACAAAACAGATCTTGCATTACACAATCTTCAGTTGCTTTGCAAGGCAGTTGCATAGGCCTTCATTACATTTATGGGCTGTAAATTCTGAACACTCGGATCTGTCATTTACTATACATTTATGTTACGTACTACAAATGGATAAATAAATCTTTTTACTTAATACACATTCCAGGCTTTACTGTAAATGATTCGTCTGAGCAACAAACATGTTTTTTTTTTCTCAAAGTGTAATAACTTTCCCTTCTAAAAACTCAATTATTACATTTCAGCTGACGCCATTAAGCCCGTCATACAGAAACCACTTCTCACAATCCAATAACTTCAGAATGAATCAAATCAATGCATTTTCTTTTCTCGCTGAATTTGCTATTTCACTTACTAATGTAAGCTGTATCACACAGACGAATCATCTGTAATACTCTAATATAACGTATAGTTCTGGCTTTAAAATGTAAATCAGCTTCATGTATGAAAATGAACATTTTTATCTATAAAACATTTTAATGATATTTGGGAAAAATCGTTCAGCTATTTTAGTTGATATGAAACCAAAAATGGTCCTGCTGAAACAGCAGTGATGTCCTTCAAATCGCCAGACACATTTCATATAACACTGGCAGTGTTCAAAGAAACTTAAACCTGCATCGCTAACCCAACCTGAAGTCAATGTTACAACATTCAATAGCAATAAATGATAAAAGATATTGAAGTTCTGACCAATAATGAAAGTAAAATAATATTTTATATCAAGACATGTTGTCTGTCTATTTGTTAGAACCGCTATTATAAAAATGATCATGCCACCATTGTTTCCACCAAACTATTCCACAGTTAATAAAATTTATTTAATTAATAAAGTTATTGTTACTGGTTTTGTGAAATTAAAGTGTGAAAAAACAAAATCTCCCAAATGTGACCCTGGACCACAAACCAGTCATAAGTAGCACGGGTATATTAGTAGCGTTAGCCAAAAATATGATAAATGTATGGGTAAAAATTATATGATTTTTTTTATTATGATATTTAGTAAAGATCGTGTTCAATGAAGATATTTTGTTAATTTCCTACCATAAATATTAGAAAAAATAAATATATATTTATTTTAAATACATGTATTTATTATTAATATGTGTTGCTAAGGATTTAATTGGACAACTTTAAAGGTAATTTTCTCAATATTACAATTTTTTGCACCCTCAGATTCCAGATATTCAAATAGTTGTATTTTGGCCAAATATATCAAACTATACATCAAAGGAACCCTTTATTCAGCTTTTCAAAATAAAATAAAAAATTGACCCTTATGAGTGATTTTGTGGTCCAGTGTCACATTTAATTTTTAAATTAAAGTGTAAAAAAATAAAATTTCCTAAATGTGACTCTGGACCACAAACCAGTCATAAGTCGCACACTGTAAAAAATACTTTGATGCCCCAAAATTTTTTGTTAAATCAACTTAGATTTACAAGTCATGTCAACAGAGATGAGTTGTCACAACTTATAAAATATAGTTGAGAACAGTCAACTTAATTTAATAAGTTATAACATAGCATCTTTAGTTATAACAACGCATCTCTAGTCAAGATAAATAATATTAAGTTGAAATGACTTGTAAATCCGAGTTGATTCAACAAAAAATTTTAAGGCAGCAAAGTATTTTTTATTTTAGTAACATTAGCCAAAAATATTATAAATGTATGAGTCAAAATTTTAGATTTTTCATACTAAAATTCATTAAGATATTAAATAAAGATCATGTTCAATTAAAATATTGTCTTAATTTTCTACCATAAATATATAAAAAATAAATGTATACATTTTTTAAATAAAAGTATTTATTAGTAATAGGCTATGTGTTGCTAATGACTTAATTGGACAACTTTAAATGCAATTTTCTCAATATTTTGATTTTTGCATCCTCAGATTGCATATAGTTGTATCTCAGCCAAATATTGTCATATCCTAACAAACCAGACATCAATGGAAAGCTTTATTCAGCTTTCAGATAATGTACAAATTTCAATTTCAAAGAATTGAACATTATGACTGATTTTGTGGTCCAGGGTAACATTTAGGAAATTTAATTTTTAGGAGTGTTAAAAAAATTTATTTTCTAAATGTGACTCCGGACCACCAACCAGTCATAAGTAGCACGGGTATATTAGTACCATTAGCCAAAAATATTATAAAAGTATGGGTCAAAATTATTTTTTTTCATTATGATAATAAGTAAAGATCATGTTCAATAAAGATATTTTATAAATGTTCTACCATGAATAGTAAATGTATATATTTATTTAAATAAATAAATATTTATTAGTAATATGTGTTTTTAAAGGCAATTTTCTCATTATTTTAATATATTTTTGTACCCTCAGATTCCAGCTTTGCAAATTGTTGTATCTTGGCCAAATATTGTCCATGACAAACTTTACATCATTAGAAAGCTTCATTCAGCTTTCAGATAATGTACAAATCTCAATTTCAAAGAATTGAATATTATGACTGATTTTGTGGTCTAGACATTTAGGAAATTTTACTTTTAGGAGTGTTAAAAAAATTTATTTTCTAAATGGTACTCTGGACCACCAACCAGTCATAAGTAGCACATTTATATTAGTAGCATTAGCCAAAAATATTATAAAAGTATGGGTCAAAATGATTAGATGTTTTTCATTAAGATATTAAGTAAAGATCTTGTTCAAGATATTTTGTAAATTTACTACCATAAATATGAAAAAGTATATATTTATTTAAATAAAAGTATTAGTAATATGTGTTGCCAAGGACTTAATTGGACAACTTTAAAGGCAATTTTCACAATATTTTTATTTTTTTTGCACCCTCAGATTTGCAAATATTTCTATATCTCGGATAAATATTGTCCTATCCTAACAAACTACACATCAATGGAAAGCTTTATTCAGCTTTCAGGTGATGTACAAACTTTAACCTTAAAAAAAAATATCCTTTTGACTGATTTTGTGGTCCAGGGTCACATTTAGGAAATTTTATTTATAAGTAGCATGAGTATATTAACATTAGCCAAAAATATTATAAACATATGGGTCAAAATTATAGATTTTTCATACCAAAAATCATTAGGATATTAAGTAAACATCATGTTCAATTAAAATATTTTGTACATTTCCTACCATTTATATATACAAAAATTATACATTTATTTAAATAAATGTATTTATTAATATGTGTTGCTAAGGACTTAATTTGACAACTTTAAAATGCAATTTTTTCAATTTCAATATTTTGATATATTTTTGCACCCTCAGACTCTAGATTTGCAAATAGTTGTATATCGATTAAATATTGTCCTATCCTAACAAACCATACATCAATGAAAAGCTTTATTCAGCTAAATGATGTACAAATCTCAATAAATAAAAAACACCCTTATGACTGATTTTGTGGTCCAGAGTCACAATTTGAAAGGGCTGAATGTAAGAATGTTTAACATTTACAATCATTTGAAATGTTATCCTATTATATGCAAAGGTAAGAAAGTTTATTTTATTCCTTTATGAACCTTTGACCGAACAACAAAATGTCACTGTGGCAATTCGTACATATTTTACGAGGTGGTCATTATACAACATTTTTGTACAATTTGCTGATGTTGGTTTAAAGTTGCTGTTTTTCTAATAGTCATATGATTCACTTTGTAAAAATTCATCAAATTAGCCAAAACATAAAATATGTACGAATCCCATGAGATCAGGTTGGACTGAAAGGATCTTGGGGAATAAATCTTTTTTCCTCCTCTGTTTTTAAAGTGTAGATTAAAAGTGTGGTTGTTTGGTGATGACCAATGACGTGAAGAGTTTAAATAAATATAATTTGACATTAGTAACAATAACTTCACCAACTGCCTCAATTTGATGAAATAATGGGTACCATGTGACTGTATATTTTTATGAGGGGCCTCTTTACTGTTTTTCTTAAACCAGGCATAGAGCAAAATGTGTAAATGTCAAATTGAAAACAAAACACTTCATGCAGAAAACAAGTGACTTCTTTAGATAAAAGATATGATGCTCTTACAAAAGTGCGCCGATCAATCCCATCATTACGGTGTGACTTCACATTTCATCTTCCACATTCCACATAATCAAATATCAATGGCATACATTATTTTTAATCCCTGGCAAGTGCTCGTATGCACTTTTGTTCATCAAAGAAACACATTGTTACTGTTTTGCATTACAAAAATAATACAATTAAAATCAGATTTGAATGTTAATTAGATTTTAAAGGCCACTTTAAGGTACTCTTAGTCGACACGCTAAATACTGTATTTTCTCTTTCTGAAAATATTATATTACATGAGAATTACTGTATCGGCAACCACTAGATGGCACCACAAAATTCCTTAAAAACGATCACTAAGGAGAGATAAAGTATGGAGGAGATTTCAGACACTGGATAACACTGCAGTCCCTACACGTGCAAACTGAGAAAGGTTTTTTTGTGGAGGAATATACTGTAGGGGTCTGAGAGAGCATTTTGGTTGTCTAGATCTTGACCCTGTACCGGCTTTACCTTTGACCCCGGTGAGATTCTCAAGCCCGCATCGGTGGCATCCACGCGCATAGATAGCAGCAGCAGCAGCACCCAACGTTTCCATGGTAACCGAATAAGATGCTGCGCTGAGTTGGTGCCAAAGGTCAGGGGCTCTGCGTTCTGCGGATGCTTTGACTCATCTTTCTTCGTGTGGTGATTTCTTTGTTTTTTTCAGTGGCAAAACAACTCGACTTCTGTGTTGAGCTGAATCCTTTGATCTCCAGTCGGTGTTTCTGCTTAAACATCATCATAATGGTCAATGTTCCTTTGCCAAAGATGCTATGCTGTTGTCATGGCGACCCATCTCTTCCAGAACCGTGGCAAGCTGGTTCAGGTTGCCGTGCGGAAAGTGCAGGGCTTCCCAAAGATCCAGAATGACTCCTGTAGGACTGCTCTTGGTTGCAAAGTAGTTCAGATACCTGAGAGGCGAGACAATGGAAATAAAGTTCAATTTTATCAAAAACTTCTCACGTGCAGTGCATTAAAGGTATACATTTTTTATTTTTAGCAGTACGGTCCACTTAAAGCCACGGTGATATTTGAAGAGCAAATTGATGCGTTTACTGTACGACCCCATGGACTTTGTATTCACCACAAAAAAGTTTAATAGTGTCTCTGAAAGGTCTTGAACAGAATAAAAACATCTTTGTGAGCTACCAAACAAACTCCAGGGAGTCTACTTGTACATGGAGAGCCTGTCTTTTCACTTTCAACATGCTTTTCCCAGAATCCTCCTCGCTTTATCTCTTCCTCTGCACTTCCCGTCCCCTGTGAACTTTTACTCGCTCGTCTTCTGTTTCCAAATTCCTTTCTTATGCCTGTTTGTCCTCGGAGGTGAACAGCATGGTCTCGAAACCTTGTTTGAAATGAGATCTTCTTCACTTTTAAAGACGTACAGTAATACCCCAACCAGAACTCAAACCACAGGGGTCCTTCACTTTTTTCGGTATTTCCTCTAATTACGTGCAACGCGGAGGAATAAAGAAACGCTGGTGTTTTGAAAAGCTGCCGTCAGAGGCTTGGGGAAAATCTCTTGGCCTTTTCGCAAAAAAAAAAGAACGAATGATGGAACAACAGAAAATGTCTCTTTTCTTCCCCTGCTGTTTTTCTTTTATAAAGTCTCCTGCGAGAAAATTTCAGTGTGGATGACTTCTGTTCTATCATTTTTACAACATAAACTCCACTGATATCTCACAACATGGACTATTAGCAAAGATGAACAATAGGAAAGGACGAATGAGAAATTCCATGCAACTTTTAACAAAAAATTACCAAAAGTTTTTTAACCATTCTGATATCTCAGATGTCAATATTTTGTGGCTTAATAGCTAATGCAAAGTCTCTGTTTAAGTCAGGGGCGTAGCCACAATGGGGCCTGGGTGGGCCTTTGGCCCCCTCATTTACATGTCCGCCTCCTCAGATTTCCAATTGTTTAAAATAAAATAAATAAAATAAGAAAATGTTGAATTCTTAGTCTGATTGACAGCTGTTTTCAAACTTGATTGGATTAGCTCATGTCACATGTTGTTGTGCGTAACCTATGCTGTCATCTTTGCATGAGAGTTCATTAATATTTGGTGACAATGGCAGCTGGCGCGCAAAGTAAAATATTACACTTTTTCAAAAAAACAAGGAAAAATGAGCGGAAGAAAATGTGCCATCCATATGATCTGAGTCTACTTCATGTTCTGCTGAAACGATGAAGTAAATATGCTGTTTTAAATGTGTACAGGTGTTAAGCTGTTTTATTTATAGGTGTAAGCTATATAGAGAGAGAGAGAGTTGCCCCCTCATTTTAAGATGGGACCCCCCAAAAATAAAATTCTAGCTACGCCCCTGGTTTAAGTTTTCAATCATCATAGTTAGGTATTAAAGTGCAGCTTTCAGAATCATCCATAACGTTGTTTCTTTCTCATAAATGCGCACACGAAAATGTATTAATTAAAATGGGAAAATCTCCCAAATATTTTAGGATTTTAAACCTGCTACTCATTTCTTGAACAAGTACCATATGGGAATTACAGATGTGATAACCTTCACACATCCTCACACGGGAAGAAACTTTAAGATCCGAGGCACTATTTCGTGATGTCATTTACCTTTTGTGTTGCCCTTGTGGTTTGTGTTATATCAGACCTCTAAAAACTGGTATCTCTGAACACCGATGTGCTTTTAGACATCGTGATCCAAAAAGTCCGGTAGCACAGCACTTTGCTAATTTGAGACAGTGCAGTACATCGGTATTGAATCAGTTAAATATCCATGTCACGGAGGTGATATTAATAAATTGCTTTTACAGCGTGAGGTTTATTGGATTTACACATTAGATACATTGTCCCCTAGAGGATTAAATAAGGACTTTGACATCCGTCCATTTCTCTAAAACATTAGATATGTACCTCAATAGTATTTGTGGCTATCAGTTGTATTTATGTACGCAATAAAGTATTCATTTTTGTTAATTATTAAATACATTTAGATTTGTGCATTTTGCATAACTTTAGATGATTGATTTCTTCTTTTTTATTATTATTATTATTACTATTATTACTATTTTTCCTTCTTGGTTCAACTTGCCCCAAATTGTGCAAGGATTAACTTGTGCACAGATCAACTTTTGCATGGATCAACTTTTGTGCACGAATCAACTTGCGCAAATTGTGCATGGTTCAACATGCACACAGATAAACTTGCGCGCAGATCAACCTTCTTGTTTTTCTAATTGGTTAATGTCGTTATTGTGATATTGTGACCTATGAGAACATTGTATGATCATGTGACATTTGATTACTTGGAGGTAGGTCTATAAATATTGGCATATCAGTGGCGTTAATTGGTCTGATGAAGAGCCTGCATGCTCGAAACTTTACCTTCACGCCATGCAATAGCACTATTATATCACTTAAAGGAATAGTCTACTCATTTTCAATATTAAAATATGTTATTACCTTAACTAAGAATTGTTGATACATCCCTCTATCATCTGTGTGCGTGCACGTAAGCGCTGGAGCGCGCTGCGACGCTTCGATAGCATTTAGCTTAGCCCCATTCATTCAATGGTACCAATTAGAGATAAAGTTAGAAGTGACCAAACACATCAACGTTTTTCCTATTTAAGACGAGTAGTTATACGAGCAGGTTTGGTGGTACAAAATAAAACGTAGCGCTTTTCTAAGCGGATTTAAAAGAGGAACTATATCTTATGGCGTAATAGCATTTTTGGGAGTACTTCGACTCGGCGCAGTAACACCCTCCCTCTCCCATTATGAGAGTGAGAAGGGGAGCGGACTTTTCAGGCGAGTCGAAGTACTCCCAAAAGTGCTATTACGCCATAAAATATAGTTCCTCTTTTAAATCCGCTTAGAAAAGCGCTACGTTTTATTTTGTACCACCAAACTTGCTCGTATAACTACTCGTCTTAAATAGGAAAAACGTTGATGTGTTTGGTCACTTCTAACTTTATCTCCAAATGGTACAATTGAATGAATGGGGCCAAGCCAAACGCTATCGAAGCGCCGCAGCGCGCCCCAGCGCTTACGTGCACGCACACAGATGATAAAGGGATGTATCAACAATTCTTAGTTAAGGTAATAACATATTTTAATGCCTTTCTTGGCCAGGGATCATTTGAAAAAGAGACTATAGTCTCAGTATGATTTCTTCTGGTTAAATAAAGTTTGCAAAAATAGTTTTTAATATTAAAATCTTTTGATACTTTTGGAACTTTGGTGTTGCCTACTTTGCATTCTTATACTATTACGTTGTTTTGTTTTTTGGTCGAGCACCCAACTTAGATTGATTTGAGTGCATTTGCCTGCTTTTTGCAGACGGAAATTAATAAATTAACAAATACATATAATTATTCTTTTACTCTTTCCCTCGACATTGACAAGTTATCTCGTCAATTAAGTGAAAATGCTTCCCTGCCAATGATGAGTTTTTACAGCAATCCATATTTCCGCTATTATCCATTAGGTGGTGCTCTTACCCAACTTATAAAATATTGGAACATTCATTGATGGAAAAACAGTAAAACTTCTGTGTATGTTTTCTGATCTTTTTTCTGAATCTGATCTCTAACAAAAGTCCTTTACAAAAATCCAATTATTTCAGTTTTTGCTCAAAATATGAAAACTGATGAAAAAAAGAAAAAATGAAGATAGGATGAAACGTTTTGTTGTTGTTTGAAAGCAGAGGGTCTGTTCTTTCATTTGATATGTTGTATGTTTATATATTTAAAGAAGAACATTTTCTGGAAGGCATTAAACTTTATGAGAAAAAAAACGGGAAAGATTTAAAGAGACGTCTCTTCTTCATTTTTTGGGTTTTATTGCTTCCCAGACAGAAGGTCTATTTGCATAACATTGAACTGTTCTCAACTTTGTCGTGTAGCTGAACACGCCCACTTGTTGCAGAACACTGAAAAAAATGATTCATTGAATTTAATCAATTTTTTAAAGTAAGTGGTTGCAATCAATTTATTTAAGATACATTTAAACAAAAGTTTTATATTTTATTTTACTTTACTAATATTTTTTGTTTAAATGTAGCTTAAATAAATTGATTGCAACCACTTACCTTAAAAAAATTAATTAAATTCAATGAATCATTTTTTTCAGTAAACAATCGGCAAGCATCCACCACAGGGGTTCCCAGGTCCGGACTCCGGTCCGGATCCAGACCCGCAGGGAACTTGATCCGGACCCGCGTCCACTTCATATTGCAAGTGCATTAATTTCTATGTGATTGATTAAATGTGTGCATTTGCTATTTTAAAAATGCATATTAAACTTGTAAACCATTTGTTTCGTTTTTTCCTTTTTATATTTAAGAGTATTCCTGGTCCGAAAATAAAACGAGTTAATTAAAAATTTCCTGTGTGAAGTTGTACCCATCACACCCAGATATTTGAAGAACAGCAATATAAATATATCCTTAAGACATTTCCTGGAGCTGCATGTCATTGCTACGTGTGTCTGGTTCTTCGTCTGCAGCGCGTATTGAGTTTCTGCACGAGAGCGCCCTCTGGTTTTGGATGGAGCGGCACCGTAATTCATTGAGAAGTATAGCAAGCATCATCGGCCAATTTATAGGTGCACCCGTAATTTAGGTCAGTGTCTCCATCTACCAACCAAACCTTTTTTGCCACAATTTATGCATCTGATGGAAGACAAACTGTGCCATTTCTCTAATTAGGTTGCTCTGTATTTTGCACCTGGTTACTTTTTGCATACTTCTTGTTTAATTTTTTTATACTTTAAATGCAAAATACACTTGTTATGAATGTACTTTAATAGAAAATACTTTTTTCAAAACTATTTGAGAACCCCTGATCTATTAAAATGAATGTGATTGTGTCGCTCTGCCATTGCTAGTCACTGGTGGTGTGCACATAACTTAATGTTTGCTTTTTTAAATGAGTGACTTTTATAGGATGCAGCCTTCGAAATCAGATGCATGTACTGTAATTGCAGGTTCAGTTTGTTAAGTAATTATGTACACAAACATGAGTTGTGTATATGTGTGTGTTACCTGTCCAGGTTAAGTTTGTGCGCCAGTATTCTCCAGTCATTTCCTCGTGTATGCGGTGCATCCAGGCTGCTGCAGAGTTTGTTTCTGATGCTGACGGGGATTCGGAACGCACTCGGACCCGTCAGTACCGTAATACTGCTGCCGGGGTCCATTAGGGACGTATCAATACACTGTACATCCTACAGTACACACACAGAGAGAGATAGAGAGAGAGAGTTAACTCCTGCAAAGAAATGAGCTATGAGTTACACACCGCCAGATTTCTGCCTCATTTGTAACTGGTAAAATTGATTATTGTAATGCTCTACTTAGTGCTCCCCAGGAAAAACAATAAATCATCCACAGCTTGTTTAAGACGCAGCGGCAGGATTGTACCTAAAACAAAGATAGCATGCATTATCCCTGTTTTATGTGAAATTTGCTGGTTAATGGGATTGATAGATTTTGAAGCTTTTAGTGACTTACAGTACAATACACTGATTCGGTTGCTGAAGTTTATCGTCATGATTAAGGGCTCAATGGGGATGGTTTAATCTTTCCCTCCATACAAGATGTGAACCAAGAAACTTTTAATTACCAGCCATGGGGTGGAACGGTTACTCAGTGGGGGCACTGTTACCCCACAGCAAGAGAGTCATTGGTTTGATCCTCTGATGGGCCAACTTACACACAGTTCAACTTGCGCACGGTTCAACTTGTGCACGATTCAACTTGTGCATGGTTCAACTTGCGCAAATTGTGCACGATTCAACTTGTGCACAGTTCAACTTGCGCAAATTGCCCATGGATTAACTTGTGCACAGATCAACTTTTGCATGGATCAACTTTTGTGCACGGTTCAACTTGCGCAAATTGTGCATGGTTCAACTTGCACACAGATCAACTTGCGCGCGGATCAACTTGCACACGATTCAACTTGCGCAAATTGTGCACGGTTCAACTTGGGCACGGATCAACTTGCGCACGGATCAACTTGTACACCAATCAGCTTGCGCACAGTTCAACTTACACACAGATCAACTTGCGCAAATGGTGCATGGTTTAACTTGCGCACCGATCAACTTGCGCAAATTGTGCATGGATCAACTTGTGCACGGATCATCTTGTACACCGATCAGCTTGCGCACAGTTCAACTTACACATGGATCAACTTGCGCAAATTGTGCATGGTTCAACTTGTGCACGGATCAACTTGCGCAAATTGTGCACAGATCAACTTGCGCACGGATCAACTTGTGCATGGATCAACTTATACAAATTGTGCATGGTTTAACTTGCGCAAATTGTGCATGGATCAACTTGTGCATGGATCATCTTGTACACCGATCAGCTTGCGCACAGTTCAACTTACACACGGATCAACTTGCGCAAATGGTGCATGGTTTCACTTGCGCACCGATCAACTTGCGCAAATTGTGCATGGATCAACTTGTGCATGGATCATCTTGTACACCGATCAGCTTGCCTACAGTTCAACTTGCGCACGGATCAACTTGCGCAAATGGTGCACAGATCAAATTGTGCATGGATCAACTTGTGCATGGATCATCTTGTACACCGATCAGCTTGCGCACAGTTCAACTTACACATGGATCAACTTGCGCAAATTGTGCACAGATCAACTTGCGCACGGATCAACTTGTGCATGGATCAACTTATACAAATTGTGCATGGTTTAACTTGCGCAAATTGTGCATGGATCAACTTGTGCATGGATCATCTTGTACACCGATCAGCTTGCCTACAGTTCAACTTACACACGGATCAACTTGCGCAAATTGTGCATGGTTCAACTTGCGCACATATCAACTTGCGCATGATTCAACTTGCGTATAGATTACCAATTTTTCGCCATAAATATAGTCATATATACTGGAATGATGTTAAAAAAACAAACAATTACCAGCCCAAGTATTTATACACTGTGCTAAAGCACCCTTAAAGGTGACATTTCACAAGACTTTTTTTAAGATGTAAAATAAATCTTTGGTGTCCCCAGAGTACATATGTAAAGTTCTAGCTCAAAATACCCCACAGATAATTTATTATATCATGTTAAAATTGACACTTTGTAGGTATGAGCAAAAATGTGCCGTTTTTGGGTGTGTCCTTTAAAATGCAAATGAGCTGATCTCTGCATTAAATGGCAGTGCTGTGGTTGGATAGTGCAGATCAAGGGGCCGTATTATCCCCTTTTGATATCACAAGGGAGCCAGATTTCAATGACCTATTTTTTCACATGCTTGCAGAGAATGGTTTACCAAAACTAAGTTACTGGGTTGATCTTTTTCACATTTTCTAGGTTGATCAAAGCACCAGGGACACGATTATAGCACTTAAACATGGAAAAAGTCAAATATGTCCCCTTTAAGCATCAAACTGAAAGCTTTTCTGCAGAGCTTTAAAATTGAAAGTTCTTCAACATAAAGTAACGTAACGCCAACTTGTAATGAATTCAACTTGACAATCTCTTTAAACATATAACATTTCTTTTAACATCATTTAATTTGCCTGAACTTCTTGTATGCATTATTTATTCTCCTCTGTATTTGCCAAGGTATCTTTAAATCCCCACAATTTTGTTGACATCTGTGTGGTAAAGCCTTCACATAGAGAGTAATCTTATAATGCCTATAAAGTGTTGATGGTAGGCGGCTTACTAGACTTCCTCTCTGTCATTTTCCTGCATTCTCCTCCATCTCTTTTCATGTCTTATTTTCTCTTTAATGGTGTGATGTGTTCACTGAGGGTTTTCATAAACCCTTCATAAAGCTCCTCTGTTTCGTTCAATGTCTCTATTTAAGAACAGCACAGGTTTATTAACATTATGGAGTAATGCACTGCAGGTTTTCTTTGTGCACTTGTAATTTTTATAAATAATAAAAACAAAAAGAGGAATTTATTGATCCATTGTACAACAAGCAAAAGAAACTGGATTGAATTGTAAAACTCATGTGCCTCTGGTAACTCATTTCAAATGATCAAACTCAAGGTTATCTTCAGATGTTTGTGTCTGTCGATGCTTTCACATTTCACAAGTATTACAGTTATTATCTTGCTCGACTGTGTTACTTGCTATGCTCGACTGTACACAGAAAATGTCATGTAAAACTTATGACATTTTGATAGAAAATAAGGCTAGGCTTGAATAAAAAACATATACATTTAGCTCTTTCTGCGTAAGTTGGTAGTCTTGACCTGTATAAGCTTCCGATTGGATCGCCATAGGCTCTGAATCGTCCCTTTTCTACCACTCCAAAAAACTGTAGTATATTCAACGCTGTCACTTCTTTAAAAGAATGAGTCTCGCTTAAATTAAACTCGCCTCTCCATGCGCACTTGTATGCAAACAAGGATTTTAATGAATTCAAAATGTCAGCCGATATCATTTTCAAGACTCCAAATATATCTCCAGCAGGGAAACAGACGTCAATCTGCGAGAACATTTATAAATACCGTAAAAGCACAAAAGCCCTGCGGGTGTCAACAGGTGATTCAACACAAGCGTGTGTGACTCTTAAAAAAATAACTTTAAAAGAAACACTGTGCTATAGCAAGATATTATGCTATTCGTCAGAGTTTCATTATCTATCTGTTATGAGATTCATTACTAAATACCCAAAGAGAGCAAACACACACAGACACAATTGCTTTTAATTATAATAACAGCAGGAATTTTTTATTCTCCTAAATAAAGCGGTTAGTAGCACAAATGTTTAGGGATTATCAAATGCTGCAACTAAATATTTTAAATGCTGGGGGCGCTAAAGTGCAATTTTGAAAATCTAGCAGAACAGATGGATTTACTGTAACACGTTCCGTGTGTCACCCTAATTGTCTATAGTGTCTAAAGTGAGGTGAAGATGAAGCTGTTGACTGTCATCACCTGTAAGCATTTACTGATCAGTGTTTGTTTTTACTGTAAGCGTGTCATGGTGATTATGAGAGATGCGTTACCTCGGTCAGTGTGGTGTAGAGCTGGAAGATCTGACCCTCTCCTTCAACCTGCCGTACGCACAGCTTACAACACAACTCACACACGACAGAGTTCTGACGCTCCAGAGCAAAAGAGCAATGAAGCCTCCGCACCGAACCGCTCCACACCTGAGAGAAAGACAGCTCCTGTGCAGAACGAAACACAGACAAACAGTAAGACAGTGAGAGAGACTGACAGGCACACACACAGATACCCAGACAGACATGCAGAAAGATGGACAGAATAGCAGACAGACAGGCAGGCACACACACAGACAGAGATGCAGATACACACTGAGACAGATAATAAGACAGACGAACACACATGCAGAAAGACATTATTACAGGCAGACAAACAAACACACACACACACACACACACACACACACACACACACACACACACACACACACACACACACATAGACATGCAGAAGAAATACAGCAAGACAGGCAGGCAGGCAGACAGACAGACAGACAGACAGACAGACAGACAGACAGACAGACACACACACACACACACACACACACACACAGAGACAGACAGACAGTAAGTAAGAAAGAAAGAAAGAAACACAGTCAGAAAGACAGACAGACAGACAGACAGACAGAAAGACAGACAGACAGACAAACAAACAGACAGACATGCACACAGACAGACAGTAAGACAGACAACGAGAGACACAGACATACAGACAGTAAGACAGGCCGACAGACAGACACAGAAAGACAGACACTCACACACACACACACACACACACACACACACACACACACACAGACATACAGAGAGTAAAAAAGGCAGACACACACACACAGACACACACACACACACACAGAGAAAGACAGAGAGACACACACAGACACACACACACACACACACACACACAGACACACACACACACACACACACACACACACACACACACACACACAACACAACACACAGACACACACACAGAGACGCACACACACACACGCACACACACACACACACACACACTCACCCAGGCAGACAACCACACAGACAGACAGACAGACAGACAGACAGACAGAGACACACACACTCACACAGACATACAGAGAGTAAAAAAGGCAGACACACACACACACACACACACACACACACACAGAGAAAGACAGACAGACACACACAGACACACGCACCCACACACACACACACAGAGACGCACGCGCACACACAAACACTCACCCAGGCAGACACCCACACAGACAGACAGACAGACAGAGAGACACACTCACACAGACATACAGAGAGTAAAAAAGGCAGACACACACACACACACACACACACAGAAAGATAGACAGACACACACGCACGCACGCACGCAGAGACGCACACACATACGCGCACACACACACTCATCCATGCAGACACCCACACAGACAGACAGACAGACAGACAGAGAGACACACTCACACAGACATACAGAGTTAATTGTCCACAAACTCTACAAATAAATCCATGTCCCATTACTGTCACTCATTACTGTTTAAATGCATTATAAAATTAACAAATTTTCGATGCTTCTTTAAAAACTGTCATTCATAAGATACAAACAGGCGCTCTTTGCTCTATTATGATTTTATGTTGCTTGCTAAAAAAAAAATAATCCATCAAAATTCGGTAACATATGAAAGGCATTGGTCTTTGATGTATTTACAGCATCTATCAGCAGGGGCTTCATAACCTAACAGTGACACAATATTTAATCACTTGTTCTCATCTTTCTTACCTGGTATTTAGTTAGTAGTTTACTCTTCCACTGTGTGTGCATGTCATGCAGTGAAAGTCTCAGGTTGTGGTTACTGTAAGTGAAGTTCAGAGTCTTTGGTTCATCCAGCAGTTTCCCACCAATCTGTTTCTCTATCTGTAATACCTCCTGTACACACACACACACACACACACACACACACACACACATACATACACTTTAATGAGACCATTTACACAAACAAAGCTCTAATTCAATAAATGATTGATTTTTACCGACCTTAAGTGCATCCTGTGTGTCGTCCAGGCAGTAAACCCTGATGTGATAATCTAAACCTGCTGTGACTACAGGCCCAAACACTGCCAGTTTGATTCGTTTAGCCGCTGACGGACAGATGCTCTGGCCAATCAGACAGTAGGATCCTAAAGCTTCAGTCAGGATGTGACACGCCTCCTCCTCCAGCTGTACATAGCAGGATGATGTGAAGTTTTCTTCTCCAACCATCACCACATCCTAAACACAACACACACAAACATACTTTACATTAGAATATGTGCTGTAGACAGACACTGAGATTAATTCAATTTAATTTATAATTTTACTAAATGTACATAACATTATCTTTCTGCAAGACAAAAGAAAGAACGTAACACTTGCAACATTATACTTTACTCTCCGAGTCCTTTATAACAATTACATTCCTATAATTCGCAAGAATAACACATATTAGAAATATTTTATTCTAATAAGTTTTTACTGTAAAGCTGCTTTGAAACAATGAAAAAACTGTGAAAAACGATGTACAAATAAATTTCACTAAGATTGAATATTAACGTTAATTGGCGCTGTCCCGTGAGTGGGACACCTACGTTTATTTCAATATTTTCTATGTAAATGTTAATCTATCACTACAAACTATATATTGTTGGAAATGTCTAAGAATGTAGTTTTCATATTTCAAAACCTTTTAGCAGTAATAATAATGCAGTAACTGTAATTTATTCATTTGTGACACAAGTATGCAACAAACCTCACAGCAAACCAGCACAAACCTCAGTTTTTTGACAATTTTATTTATTAAAAATAATACTATATTGCATTTTTATTTATTACAAATAAATGTAAACTGCTTTAAAAAAAAGAATATTTTCACCTCCAGACACTTCCCTAAAAAAACGTTGAAGTGTCTTCTTTAAAACAAAAAAATTACCAAAATTAAAACCAAAATTAGGCTTCTAGACCAAAAAAAAAAAAGAAAAAATGCCAGAGTTATATTAATTTAAAGGTGTATATCACCTTTTTACCAACCCCCCCACTCAAAAAGGGCTGCGCCAGTTAAAGGGTTAAAAGATGTTTCATTTAAAAATATTCATTTAAATTTGTTTTACGTGGCACTACAATGTTGTCATATCATTTAAACTTCCCTTGTGGTCGATAATTTCATCAATTTAAATGGACACTCCACTTTTAGCATAGCTTAGCATAATCCATTGAATCTGATTAGACCATTAGCATCGTGCTTAAAAATAGAGTTTCGATATTTTTTCGATTTAAAACTTGACTCTTCTGTAGTTACATCGTGTACTAAGACTGACGGAAAATTAAAAGTTGTGATTTTATGATATTACGCAGCACCCCAAAACAGTCCTCTGTTATTGAAAGTTACTAAGGGGACTATTTTCGGGTGCTGCGTAATATCATTGCGCCTCCTGCAGTCATGTTACAGCAGAAAAGTAATTGATTATTATGCCAGAATGAGACTATAGTTCCTAGCCATATAGGCCTAGAAAATCTTTTAGTTTTCTGTCGGTCTGTAACTACAGAAGAGTCAAGTTTTAAATAGGAAAAATATCAAAACTCTTTGGTTATTTTATTAGCGCAATGCTAATGGTCTAATCAGATTCAATGGATTGTGCTAAGCTATGCTAAAAGTGGTAGCGCCAGACCCGGAGATCGGCTGAATGGATCCCAAAACAGTAAAAATCAAATGCTTAACTCTAGGAGAGCTGGAAAATTAGCATATTTTCAAAAAAAAGTGGAGTGTCCCTTTAAATTCATATTTGAGCATCATATTAGCATATGTAAATGTTTTTCATGTGACAATAATTTCTTCATGCTTTAAAACAGCTTGAATGTAACTCTACACCCTCATTTAGTATATGCGGACCGTAAATATGCAAATTAGTATCCACCTCTACTCAATCGCACAGCTCAGACCATAGATATACATGAACATAGATGCTACATCAAGAGTTTCAGACATAAAACCGTTAAGTCCAGAAGCTTTATTTGTAACTACAGAAGAGTCAAGTTTTAAAAAGAAAAATATCAAAACTCTTTGGTCATTTTTGAGCGCAATGCTAATGGTCTAATCAAATTCAATGGATTATGCTAAGCTATGCTAAAAGTGGTAGCGCCAGACCCGGAGATCGGCTGAATGAATCCAAAAACAGTAAAAATCAAATGCTTAACTGTAGTAGAGCTGGAAAATTAGCATATTTTCAAAAAATGTGGAGTGTCCCTTTAAATTCATATTTGAGCAAGCATCATATTAGCATATGTAAATGTTTTTCATGTGACAATTTCTTCATGCTTTAAAACAGCTTGAATGTAACTCTACACCCTAATTTAGTATACGCGGACTGTAAATGTGCAAATTAGTACCCACCTCTACTCAATCGCACAGCTCAGACCATAGATATACATGAACATAGATGCTACATCGAGAGTTTCAGACATAAAACTGTTCAGTCCAGAAGCTTCATTTATAAAGCGTTCGTATGCACAGATTTGATCTTTTGAAGTGTGAGTACTCAAAAAGTCCACATTTATAAAAACTGTAAAAGCGCTTAGCGTCAGGGACTGAGCAGACATGCGCACATTTGCTTGTCCGATTGCAGCAGGTTTTTGGAAATACAAGCCATTCTTGCTGCTCGAAAAGGATTTAAACATCAACAGGTGATCTTTTATATGTCAATGAGATTAATTAGGCATGATTTAAAGGCAGAGATCTGCAACAGTTCAGCTGCACACAATTTTAAGTCATTTGTGATTTATAGATTTCACGTCTGAAAGTGCGGCGTACACGCTATTTCTATGCGTACATTCGTTTATGATTCACACATTCGCTCTTTTGGGAAAGATCGTAAAATCAAATTTAGGATGTTTTCCACGCAGCATTTTTTTTTAAAACGAGGTCCCAGCTTCACAATGTATGCACAAGATTTTAAAGGAGCTGTATGTGGGTTTTTGACTCTACTAAATAAAATAAAAAAATACGTATATATATTCGTAGATATTTAGACAACATGCTAAGTTGTTTCTCTGAAAAAAACAACGCTGTAGGCAGTTATTTCCGTGTCGAAATGTTTTTACTTTGGTCTGTGTGATCCCGCCCACTGCCAATTTACCCAATAGCGTATTTTGACAGCACGGTTGCCAGTTATCAAGGTTGCTTAAAGGGACCACAAGTAGGGTTTTAAGAGTTTCCTCGTTGGTGTCAAATGACCTCTGCCAGTGATCTGACTTTTCTTTGTAAGCTTAGGATTTTTTCTCGGGTAAGGAGGCTTCCATGTCGTTCTGCCACACTGATAAACTATAATAGCAATGAGGGACAAAAAGCACTAGCCTACCAACAGGTTTCCACAATGCGTTTTCATTCAGAACACGTTAACTAGCTGAAACAGACATGGAGATCAGTGATTACATAACGGCTACCGTAGTTGCTACACGCATTTGGAAAAGCGAGGCGCTAGAGAGCACTGTTCGTTTGAATGCAAAATACAATTTCACCACTAGATGGGGGTAAATCCTACTTATTGTCCCTTTAAATGAGACAATAAATGGGACCTCAGATACATGCAACCTCCGAAATAAGTCGCAGATTGAGTTATACAAATCTATAGAGCTGGATTGTAATTTGAAGACAAACAAAAAACATTGCGTAAAAATGAGCATATGCTTTCCATCGTCAGTTGTGCTCCTGTATGTGTCTGGCAACCCGAGAGGGCGCAGGGAAAAAACCTCTCGAATATTTTGAATTTAGACTGCGGTACCAAGTTCATCCGCTAGAAGTCATTATTACACACAGTTCCTTTAAATGAAGCATACCTATATTTTTGAGGGCTTCTTTAAATTGGCCTTTTCAGATGCTCACAATGCAGGACAATTTCATCCCCACACAGTCACACAAGCTCGGTGAATGCGTGGGTCTCACGGAATCCCGG